>NW_010972436.1:20071370-20071892 GCF_000737465.1 Haliaeetus leucocephalus | reverse complement strand
CTGTGTGTCTGGGGGGGGTGAAGGGCTGCTGCGCTGTGCCATTAGCATCTCCCTGAAAGGCCGCCGTCCCCTCGGGGCCAGAGGTCGCAATCTGCATCTAAATAGGCAGCTCCCGCCAAAGTGCCGGCGCCCCCTCCCCGAGCGTTGCGCCCCGGGACGGTTAATCCGCTTCGCCGCGGTGTTCGGCCTCCCCATCGGCGAGGCAAGGGACGAGCCGCCCCCCGGTCGGGACCCCCGGCTCCCGCCCGGCCGCCTCCCTCCGCCCCGGAGCCCGGCTGCGCCGCCGGGGAATGGAAGAGGCTGGGCGGGCAGCTTGGGGCACCGCTCCCGAATCTGCCGGTGCTCTGCTTTCGCGACCGGGGTTTTAAACGGTTTCCCTTCGCCGGTTGCCGTGTGGCAGAGCCGCACAAGCACCCGGGGAAGGGGGCTACGCGGGAGAAACAAAGTGATGGCAGCGAAGTGCTGTCGAATGCCCCGAGTAAACACGGGGGAGAGAAAGAACGTGCTGGCCTTGCCCCCCCC
>NW_010972436.1:20071010-20071282 GCF_000737465.1 Haliaeetus leucocephalus | reverse complement strand
CCTTAACAAAAGACCGACTCGCCGAGACACCCCGCGCGTCCCCAGCGCCCGGGGACGTGAGACACGGGGAAGAGTTAGAAACATGCCGGGGGGGGGGTTTGTTTCGCGTTCTTTACACCTCGGGAAGCATCTTCCGTGGGGAGCCAGCGTGTCCCTAGCGATGGGTTTGCAAAAAATCCTACACGTCTGGGGGGAACCGACGCCGACGCCTGCCCCGGACCCTCCGTGCCCGGGAAGGGGATGGCGGCCCCGCAGCGGGAGGGAAGGGGCGA
>NW_010972436.1:20066635-20070451 GCF_000737465.1 Haliaeetus leucocephalus | reverse complement strand
CGCGTCCCGTCAGGAGACCTTCAGGAAACAGCCCCCAGTGCCCCCAAGTCAGCCGGAGAAACCCGCTGCCCTTTCATCCTGCTTGATATCTGACCAAACATCGAATTATGAAACGAGTAAAAATTAATCCGACGCATTAGTTACCAGCTCCCCCCCCCCGCTCCCAGCCAGGAGCACAGATTTCCCCACCTCACCTAAACCCCTGATTCTTCCCTGCAATAAGGCCCCAGCCTGAAACGGAGCCCAGGGTTAATTAGAGGCGTCCTGTCAGACTTGACTTGAAATTGAAAGGAAAATGTTTAAATATTTATGAATTTGACATTTACAGTCGGATGTCTTTTAAAGCAGAACACCTCTCCCTGTGCTGGTTGGGGCTGCCATGGTGCGCGTGCCTGGGGTGGAAGGGGAAAAATAGCTGTTGCATAACAAGAAAAACAAATCACCTGCTCCCCCCCCCCCGGCTTAACAAATAAATAGACCACATAAATTACACGTAATTAAATATTAAACTCAGCTACATGTAACTATGCATTTTTAAACTTTATATAACAGAATATATTGACATTCCTCTGAATGATTTTCTCCTTGGAAAATTGTGTAGTATCACAGAGTCCCAGTGAAGGAAAACCAATGAATGCCTAAATGGATGGCTTAGGAAGTGACTCTAAATACGGAGGCTTTGGAGATGTTCAGCCAGTCTTTACTTGCTTTGAAACGGCCCGGCCTGAGCTTAAATGCTAGAAGGCAAAGAGTTACCCTGTCTCAGAACAACACTACACCTACCACTTAGACTCAACAGTGTTTGCTTGAAGTACACCACTTCTGTGAGGGCTTGTGGTTGTTTCTTTGTTTTTTTCTTTTTAAGAGGGAAGAAAAAATGCTTAGGATCTGATCTCATGTAGGCTTTCCCAGTCCCTCGACAGAACGCATTTTATATACACCCAAAAGTGAGTAAGTAACTAGAGCAGCCACAACGCTGGAGTCACAAATCACTGTTCTAATCAAAGAGCAGCGTCCCGTTCCGCGGTGTCATCCCATGATGCAGCAGAACAGCCGACATTTCAAACGAATTCCAGGCAAATGTCAGTAAATATTTAATGTACGCTTTCATGTAAATAAGTTCTCACACCTATGTTGGAAGTGTGGGAGAAAGTCTTTGTAAGAGCAGAGAGGAGCTCCCCATGCAGTGATGTGAAAGCTCACCTTCCAGACGTCTCAGCAGAATTACACTTCATTATTTCCTTTAGGACACAGGGCCCGATTCTGGTCCTTGCTAAAGCAAAACTCTAACTGAAGTTGAGGTTTTGTTTTACTTCATAAATTTAAAAAGATCCTCCTGATTTAAAACCCAGTTTGCCGGTTACTGCACCCAACCTCTCTTCCAGTTTGCAAAGGAAAAAGCACTACAATTCATTTTAAAACAATGTGACCTTATAATTTTTTGCAATTTTTGCATGCCTTGATTTTTACATTTATATTACACACTTTTGTTTTGGAGCAATAATTTAAAAATGCAGATTTCTTAGTAAACAGGGGCAAAAAGAGGAACTTCAGAATATGATTTGTTTCAAAATATTAGAACATTAAAAAACTCAAGAGGTGCTATTTTTAATTTGGAATTCACTATAGAATCTAATAAATGAGAGAAGTGAGGCGGAAATAATCATGTATTAATTCTGTGCATTACAAAATCTTTTCAGAAGCTATTATCAGAGCAAGAGGCATTGTGGTTTGGATTCAGGGTGGGAGAAATCCTTTGTGCAACTGAAAGCTATTGTTCCTCTGTGCAGATGAAATTGTACTTGCAAATCTGCCATTCAAGGAGGGAAAAAAGTGCCTAGGCAGAAGAAAAGAATTCTACAAGAAAATCATTATTCTTAAACACAAACTTCACTAAAATAAGTTTTAGTTCATTGGGCTTTTTTTTTTAACAGGATCCTTTGCTGATAGTCGCAGCTACTGACATTAAAACAAACCATAAAGGATACGTGTATTATTTCCTTAATATAGAAAGCTTGAAGAAAGGGATGTGTGTGGGTGTGTATGGAGAGAGAGAGAGATATATAATATGTATTCATATTATGTCTGTGTATGTCTGCTCACCTAAATAAATCTAAACTTAAATTCAGTTGTAGTAATTTCCCTCTGTAAGGTTATCTGAGACATAGGTTGAGATACACTATGCTGGTTAAGTTTTCATAGGTTACTAGAAAACCAGGGAAACACTTCACATCAGGAGGAGCCTGGCTACCCTAATCTGTTCCCAGGAAACCTACAGATAAGATTTTTTTTCCTTTAGCAAAATCAGAAAGCAAAACAGAAGGGAAAGCAGCGTCTCCCTCGGTTTTGGTTCCTGCTTCTCCTCCCCTGCTTTGCGCTCCCAGTCAGGTTGCACTGGGGCAGCAGGGCCTGGGGATGTTCACCTTCAGTGCACATAATGTTCCTCGTGTTCAGCACCGCGCTCCCGGGCTGTATGGTCCGGGCTACTTGTCGGGGTTTTAAGGTACTACTTTTAGAGTTAGTAAGAGATTTCTGGGGCAGCTATCCTCTGCCTCCCTCTTTACACCACCACCCCCAGCCCCCCCGGCCCGGGGAAGCTCGCCTGATGCCAGGATCACTTTCAGCAAATGTCAGTTCATCACCTGAAATGAGGTCAATTTAACGCTTTTACTCGGGAGGATGAAATCGGATGGGAAGGTACTTTTTGCTTCTTTTAGGGGTCGGAAAGATTAGACAAATCGACAAACACAAAAGGCAGATGGATTTCTGGGAACTGCAGCTTATTCAAATCACTGAGAAAGGTCACTGCAAGAGCCACAGATCTATTCATCTGTAGGGGTACAATGATCTTTCCGCAACCTTCAACACCACAAAGCACTCTGGAGCGTCTCTATACCTTTTAGTAGGATTAATACCACGAACAATGACTGAATACAATCAAGAATTCAGTGAGTTCAAAGATCCCTTGATCAACAGTAGATACTTTCTTCTGGCTTCCTAAAGGCAAACAGAAGTGAAGTTTCTGGTTAGAGTTACAAGAAATTACAGCTATTATCCTGAATCCCACTACAAGGTGACGCTGAAATGCCAAACTGTCCAAGAACCCCAAAGCGGTTTGTGGCGTGGAAGGAATAAGGTTGCAAAAGAGGAAATTTAAAGAGCTTCAAGATTTTCCTGAGGATCCGGGTATTTTTTTAAGTCAGCTTTTAGTTAAAGCATACGGCGCAAAAGCCTACAGCGTCACTGAGACGCCGCAGGGATAACGCACGCCTCGGGAAACCGGACAGCCACATCCATGCCTGTGGAGGAGGTAGGTGAGCCGGGGACGGAGGAGCGCGGCCCGTCCTGCCCGAAGCGGTGCAGCGCGCCTCCGGGATGCCAGCAAGGAGAGGAGGGCGTGGAGACACCACGGTGAAGAAACTTCCATTCCCATCCCTAAGAACTCGGGAGCAATGAGGGGAAAGCAGCAGAATGGGAGCACCGCGAAGCAGGTTTCCTCCTCAGCCCGGGCTTTGTAAGCCAGAGTGAAACAGATAAACAGAGGGACCCAGCGGGTCGAAGTCCCAAAGCGCCAGAGCCCGAGCCAAGAGGACGGCCAGCGATAGCTGAGCTTAATCAAGTATCTTCAGCAAGCAAGACAAACACAAGCCGTACTGCCAGCGCTGATCTAATGCTGATGCTGAAGGCACATAATTTAGGGATTAGATAAAGCGCCCTTAACCCCGAGTGCCAACAAGCGAGCCGTCGCTCGGTAACACGCTGGCCGAGCCGGAGGCCCCGTCGGCGGAGCGGCCGCCCCGTCTCGCAGGGAGCCGG
>NW_010972436.1:20065525-20066625 GCF_000737465.1 Haliaeetus leucocephalus | reverse complement strand
TGGAAACCGGCGTCCCCCCGGCGGTCCCCGCGGGGCGCGGGCGCGGGGGGAGGATGCCGGCGCGCCCCGGCGCTGCCCTCCTTATATCGGGCGGGTGGCAGCCCCTGCCGGCTGCCGCACATGGCCCATCCACCGGTTGCTATAGCGATGCCTCCCCTCCACATGTTGCTGGCAGCAATTGGCTGAGGAGGTCTGGGCTGTTCAGAAACCCTTCGCCGGAGTGAGGCGGTGAATGGACACGGGCTGTGTCACTCATTTTGGAAAAGCTGTTTGGGGTTTCTGTTGTGGATGGGGGGGGGTTGGGGTTGGGTTTTGGTGGGGTGTTGGGGGTTTTTTTTGGCTGATTTTTTTTTTTACGCGTCCGCGTCCCCCCTCCCCTGCTTTTTTTTTTCTTTTCTTTTTTTTTTTTTTTTTTGGTGCCACTCTTGCAAGATGGAAGCGGAGGGTAGAACAATGACGGAAAGCCAAAAATAAAATCAGACAAGGACAGCAAGGAAAACCTAAAGATCATTTGCATGACAATACAGCAAAGAAGCCCGCAACGTTTCTTCCTGAAAAGCCTTTCCCCCGTAAAAAAAAAAAAAAAAAAAAAACCAAACAAAAAACCAAAAAAACCACCACACAGTGCCAAGCAAAGGAGGTCCAAACTTCCCGCCCTCCCATCCTCCTTCTCCAAATAACACGCGAAATTAGGAAGAAGCAGTGTGCTGCCACCAGCTATGGGACAGTGGCGGAGCCCGCTTCGATAAATCACGGCAGGGACTGCTGAGAGCGGCCGCGGGGCCGGGCCGTGCCCGGCGCTGCGCACCCCTAACTCCCACTTAAAGCCGCTTTCCCGCGCGGGTGCCCGGGGCAGCACCGACTCCTATAACGGAACGGAGCCCGCAGTCCTCCTCCTCTCCCCCAAATGACAGCGTGCCGCCGACAAACACGCTGCAGGGGCACCCCCCGAAGCATCTGCCGCCGGAGCGCCCCGGCTGCGGGAGTGGGACCAGAGCGAGCGTGACAAGTGACAGGTCCTTGGGAGGCCCCTTCGGACGCCCCCCCCCGGGCGATGAAGCCCCCTCCCGCTTAACTCTCCCCATTGTTTCCCGTTACCG
>NW_010972436.1:19963650-20065061 GCF_000737465.1 Haliaeetus leucocephalus | reverse complement strand
GCCCAGAGCGACACTTCACTTAAACCTGTAGGACAGCACCAAAAGTGCCATCACCACCCACTGTACAGGGGCCTTCTGCCATATCCAGAAAGCGCAGGGTAGCTGTGCCAGAGGCTCACACCCTCCCGCCCCCCCCATAATCACCCATCCACACTGACCCTTCCCGTTTCGGATTGAGGAAGATGCTGTTTACACCAACACCGGGTTTGACAAGAAGGTTTCCGGGGAGAAGAGGTACTCCTCTTGCTCCTACCTGGCTTCTCCTCATGGAAAATCCTTCACGTTCCCACAGATTAACACCACCTTGGCTTCTCCAAACATTTAATCAGCTACATTTTTAGTGCACGGTATCAACTTATTACTTTGTCAGACTGTCAGCCTGATAGCACTCTTCTTCGTCTAATATTATCCTGCCCCGGTAAGAGCCATAGCATACATAATTTGCTCACTAACCTGTATTACTTAAGTTGAAAGATAAATGAACCCGCCAAGAGATTTCATTAAAAGGACACGTGTGTTTGCATATTGATCCTTCTAATGAACTGCCTGAAACTGATAAATACTTCCATTAGCTTTGTAGTTTGTATTTCTTATTTACAAATATATTAACTATCATTTCCTAGGCAAATATTGCATCTTTTCAGAACTGTCAGGTGCTGAATGGGTTGCACATGAAATTGACTGGCCAAGTGTCAAGAGACAGCAAAATACTATTTAAAATACATCATTTTTTAACAGGGAGAAAGTGAGAAATTTGAGAAATTTGTAGTGAAGTTTAAAATACTTTTCATTTTTACATAATTCTCATGACACCTATCATGTGCTAAATACAACCTTTGAAGGGATGGCAAATATCTGAGAGGGTTACATCACAGGGAAGAAATTATTTAAACATAGGTTATTTAATGTGCTATTCACTAAAAATATAGGAAGTGTTGCAACATAGAAGAAATATTTTTCAATAGTTTACTAATTGAAAACTTAAAAACTGTTTCTAATGTTTTCATAGTACTGTTACTCACAGCCCTTATTTGTGAATCAACTTATTGGTACTTGATAAAACCTCATTTTCAATCGAATAACTTGCATTTAGGTGATCTAAATACATTTTCTCATATGATTTAATGCATTTGTATATGGGAAAACAAAAAAACCCTGACATCAGCAGCATTTCATTACAGAATTTCTAGGAAGTTTCATGTCTTTTTCTTGGAAAACATTTAGAATTGAAAGTAAAAATGACTTTGAGGCAGTTTCTTTGGTTCTAGCGCATCTAAAATACCCGTAGTTTGAAGATTCGCATTAACATTCATCCAAATTCAAGAGCTGTCTTTGAACTGCGCCTAAACTCAAAATATTCTGAATCTTGCAACTTCAATGAGAATGATGCTGAAACATATTTCTAGCTTGCGCAGAACAAAATTCTTGTCTGAGAACCAGCAATATTTGTCAGGACTCCCTAAAAATCTGTTCTTCATAACTGGGTGCTGAAAACCCCACTGACCTTTTTGCCTTGATTTCTGACAACAGATCTGTCTGCAATTTTAAGTTTAGTTACTTCTTTCTGCAAATGCATGCACAATATACAGCATGAAATAGATTTTCATTCTTTTAAAGGATGTATGATAAAGCTAAACCACCATTTAATCTCATTTGTTGTTTTGTTTAAAAGTTTTATCTAACATCCTTCGGAGCCTTGCTCCTTAAATACAAATCCAAGTATGTTGCAGCGGATTTTCCACAGATATGCTATCTGTAAGGATCTTAAAATGAAATTTGAATTTCCTTCACTCCTATGAACAAAAAATCTTTTCCAAATATTAACTTCTTATACACATTTTTTCAAATTACCATAACTTTAGGAATACATGTATTAAGAAGGAGACAGAGCCCCCATCTCTTGAAACCACCATGCCTTTGTTAGAAATAAACCCAACACCTAGGACCATAATTTGAAAATGGAATTAGCAGTATTTTAACCACTAGACTTCACTGAGTTTTATGTCTTATCTTCTCATGCTCATCTGTGAAGATCAACACCAGACACTTTCTACTTCCAAGTAAATTCTAGAGCTCTTAGCTTTATTAAGAAAATGATTTCATTCTGGCTAAGATTTGAATCTAATTAATCTGTCTTGCAGTTTAAAAATGATAACTAAATTCAAGCTGCATACTATTCTTCAGAGACAGCTTAAAATATTAATTAAGTAAAGAGTGCATTTTCCATTTATTTTAATTACATTAATACAGTTTCAATAAATAAAATAGTTCTATGCTTCATCAAATCAAACAAACTTGAATGCAAATTTTTCTATTGATTAGTTCTCTGTTCACATTGGCCCTTTTGACTGTTTATTTTTAAATGGGAAAGAGATGCAGAAATGTTTGGGGGTTCCCATTAGTGAAATGAGGTCCAACTGTCTGAAAAAGGTCAGCTCAGCCTTCTAGGAGGCTGATAAGCCCTGTAAAAGCAGCATACTGATAACATACTGCTTATAAAGGTAATCAGCGATATAAAACTGGATGCCTTTATAGAAATTTTTAAACAAATGAAGATTTTCTTTTCTCACATTTTTCCAGGTAAATTCAAAAAAAGTATTAGATCTCTCTGATCCACTTGCCTGTGATGCTTACTGATCCACAGACAAAATATTACAAGACAACTGGATGAGTTGTGGTTTTAATATTCATTTTAATTAAAGCTGACATGTTCTATATTTGCAGATGAACCTCTTTCTTGAGATAAACCATGGGACAAGACAGAGGCAGTCTTGTTAGTAGTTACATCAAAAAAAGTGTCATTCTACCTAATTCAGTAATAATTCTAGCCTTCAAATATTTGAGCAGCTGCATCAGCTGAAGGAAAACTAAACAGTGAAGAAAAAGTTTCAGAATACCTCGGGATTCACAGCAGGTGTTTCGAAACATTTTATACATTTCAGAACATTTGATTCTCTTTGTAATTTAGGGCCCAATCCTGCCCACCTCAGTCTGAGAAATTCATTACAGATCAACAGAACTAATCAGAATAGCAACCAGAACACGACAGTAAATGTTTTCAGGGTCAGGCTTTATGTAAATCAATGTTTCACAAAAAATACTTGCAATATTGAAACCTTAATTGCATTGTGATTAGGTTTATATTCACAGAACATAGATAAAAATATTAATGTAAGTTTTAACATGGGACTAAATACTGTTATTATGAAAGCCTGATTAAGAAGCTCCTATAAAAATGCCAACTCAAAACCTGTTTAATGGTAAAACATTATGAGAAATGCATGATTTTACACTGTGATCTTGTTATAACAAAATCTGGCTATCATTGAAATGCTGAACTTATTTTACGCATCAGTATTCTGCGTGCCAAGAATTCAGAGAACTGTTAGGTATCAGTTTTCTCTACTGTAACATCAGCAGATTAGTTTTGTTAAAGTGTTATTTTAATATTGTTGTGAAAAGGATATTTATTTCTCCTTTCCTGAGATGAAAACAAACTAGTACAGTTTACATGTGAACAAGTATTTTCAGAATAGTAGTCAGTGCTGCAAATCCTTATGAGATCTTAAATCAAGAGGTGTTTTTTCTGCCTTTGACACAAATATTGCTCTTTCTATCTTATCTTCTAATACTGGTAGCCTCAGGACAAACATAGATTACGTTAGAAAATTGTCCTTCATTATATTGATCGAAATTCACTTCCAACCTACCTGAATCGAATGTTAGAACATTTTTATTAGTTTTATATTGTTTGCATTATAAATTTAAAATAACAAAATGCTTTTATAAAGAGTTTAAAGTTCTAAAGCACATGGTTTACCAAGTTCTTATGTGCTTTGTACAGTCCCGTTGAGTTTCTTTTCGCACCGACCTCCCATTTCTGATTGCAGAGAAAGACCATCTTTGTGGAAAACACAGCAATGCCCCTTCTGAAAACGTATTAAGACAGCATTTAAACTGGTATACAAAGTTTTAACAACTGTCAGAATTACAGAGCACTGCCTGACCAACTAAAGTTCATGCACTGGTAGTACTCCTATTTAAGATTTCTGGTTGGTGCTAGCATTGCTTTAGGGTCCCTGATAAGGGTCTTGCTTTTGTGTTATGACACACAGAAACAGTGGAAGTCTGAACAGTATTAGCAATATCACCGGCAATATTGGTCCTGGAGCTGAGCTTTAATGGATAATTTGGCAAAGATGGCAGGCACCCATTAAAATCCTTCTTATACTTTCACTACATCTAATAAAGACACCACCCCCACTCCCACCCTAGTTCCTTATTTTAGAAAGTAATTTGCCAGTGTTTTCCTCTTCTTTTTCTCCTCCTACTGAAGAAATGACAAAACGCCCCTTGATTGGAAGCAGGCCCTTGGTCAGTAAAGCAAGTAGGCACTATGTGTGTGGCATTTTTAATATAACTAGATTCCTGACAGTATGAACACTTACCAAAAAGGAGAAAGAAGCCCCTGGGACATGTAGGAAGGAGGATAGAGACTAGATAACTTTCAGGAAGTCCCTTTTCTTCTCTGAGTCACACAAGCATTGAAGAACATTGAAAAAATTGCCTTTTCTGGCTTTGGAAACAGGAAGGTGACTACATCCGTTTATGCAACCACAAGCTATAAAACCTAGATAAATAATCATGTGTGACAGCATGCTAAAATGAATGTATCACAGTCATTTTAAAAATATGTGCTTTAAATTTATGCCTTCAGATTGCACATGAACTCAGAAAGATTGGTGAAAAAGTACTTATCCTACGTTTTGCATTTTGCAGGTAATGAAGCATGCGTATAGACACTCCTTAGATTTTTTTCAATTAATTTCAAACCTAAGTTCTATAGATTTAAAATTCCATTTAAATCAGTAAGACTTTAAAGTCACTGCTCTGCTGACACAGGTATGTCAATTTACACTAAACGTAGGTATGGTCCGTAAGATTTTACCCATACTCAGACACTTGGTGTTTGAAGCAATTATCACTGAAGTCTCATTTTTTTAAATGGAAGAAGAGCAACGGTGCTGATTTATACGAACAGAAGCTTTCACCCTTAAAGAGTGGTCTTGCAAGTGGTACTGAGAGCTACATCCACACGCCTATCACTGGATTCCCATAACATCATCAGAGTTTTGGAAGGGCAAAGAATGAAGGGTCATGCCAGAGCTTGATAAGACGCGCACTGACAAGCCTCTCATGCAAAGCTAATTGCAGAGGGAAAGTCAGAGCTTCTGAAAAGATCTTCTGTTTATCATTTTTTTTGTGATTTGCTCAGGCTGTTGAAAGAATAGACCTTCTTGCCTCTTCTCTCTTCTTAATCACTCACTCTGTGTATGATAACTTTGTTCAGAAAGTTTTCCAATAAATCTCAGATTTCTCTTAATTCAATACCAAATTTTAACTTGTCAGTAATATTAACGATACAGCCCTTTCAAACGCAGAGCTTACAAAAATTTAGGGTTTACCATCCCAAACTACGTATAGAATTTAGTTTTCCACAATGAATTAGATACTCTCCAACGCAGCTGCTCCTAAGTTTTATGTGTTATGCTTCCTTGTGAATTCAAGGAAATCAATGAGAAACAGTACTTATGGAAAAACTTCCTCTGGAAGTCCTTCCAGCCTCCCTCTGATCCTGTCCTCAGAGCTCCTGAAGGCACCGTGGAGATCTCAGGACGGACTTTAAGCACACCCAGGGAAGAACTGCAGGTTTGGTGCTTGGATCAATCGCTTTGTGCATGAAAGCGCAACCCTCCCTGGAGCACCTCAGAGGCCAGGAAATGAGTGCCACTATCAAAGCTTACACCTTTTCCTACCACCTAGCCTTGCTTGTAGGACAAAAGCACACTAAGGCCTGACTTCACAGGAAAAAGAAAACTATGCCTGAAAGTATTTCAATGTTTAAAACATAAAGGTACTGAAAGTTTTGAGAGTCCCAACTATGATTAATAGAAATATCCTGCTGTTCAGCTCTTCGAGAAAATGGAGAAGGTGCTGTTGAGAAAGGGAGGTGCAAAGGCATTCTTAACGGTCTTTGTTTTCCTACGTCATTTTCTCTAACTCACTGTCTTTAATAGTTTTGTTCCTTTAGCTAAGTTAAGCCTTGGGACTGATTATGCTGTCTTCTGTTTCACTAAGCCAAACATTTGACCTGGCACTACTGAGGACTCCTTTGCCGTAACCCCACTATCTATGTTCCCTGATACAGGCTGGTGCCTTTCACCCTGCTTTCTTGCTTCCAAAACCCCAAGTCAAGTCCATGAACCACAAAAAGTACTTTAGGCTCCTAGTTAAGGGCTTAAGTGAGGTGCAACAGTCCCTTGGTCTCCTGCTGGTCTGAAAGGGCTCATAACATAATTTCTTTTCTTTTATGTTCAATATATTAATTACTGTTGATCACAATTAAAAATTAACTGAAACAAATAGCACCTCTTCAGAAAAGTTATCATAGAAACAACACCAGAGAATTCCCTTAAAAAATGTCAAGATTTCCCTTACATTTAAATATGGACTCCCAGGCATTACTCATGCACCATTAAAAACTGCAACATATCCAGTGAGTCATTAGTTTAAAAATATATCCATAAACATACACTCTTTCAAAAATAGAGATGGTTTTGTCTCAGTAAATACGTATCACGACATGACCCAACTTCTGATTTTATCTTGTTCTCTTTTACATCCCCAGAGAAAACTTGAACACTGTTGTTTCTTGTTCAAACACCTGATTGAGGAAGGAGAGAACAAAAATCAAGAGTGACAAAACACGCAGAATGTGAGAAACACCAGGAAAAGCTAGTCAGAGAGGAAGAATAACTTTGAATACATATTTACATGGTAGTAGACAAGATGAATGGAAAGAAAAATGCCTGAAATGAGACACAGTGCAGACATTCTCCACACAGAGAGAGAATGTTAATGTTGTATCTATCTTAAAGTAAGAAAATTTTAAATTGAAAAATTTCCTAATTTAAACTAACTGAGACTGTGGTACTGTGCTATATCAGTTGATTTCCACTTCTTTGTGCCAATCTGTAGTATAACATCAATCTCTCATACTTTTCTACTCCCTCCTTCTTCCGTGGGATAGCTGGCAAACTCTGACAGATTTTGGCAGAGCAGAAGAAGGTCCATCTGCATAAGACACTTTGATCATCCGGAAGCTGAAGCAAATATGCTGGAGTTAAAGTGGAAGGTGCTCCACAAGTAATAATAATGCAAATCTAAAGAAAATTCAGGACTAGTCACAAATAAAGCTGATAAATAGTTTATTCATAAACTCTTGAATATTTAGAGGAGATAATAACATAAAGGCATTGTGCCTTCCCTTTGCATTACTGGCTCTGCTGTAGATAAATACCATGGCTGAATGGAACCAGATTAATGATAATAAAGACAGTTTTCTCATTTTCTTTGTAGGAGAGCCAACCTGAAAATGAGGAAAACCAACAAAATTGAACTAATTTTTGTTCTGCAGGCTCTTATAGAAATGTTTTATTTCTTTCATTGTCTTAATGCAAGGAGTCTTAGAAATTCACTTCTGAATTTTTAGTGGTAGAAGTCCTCCCATTCCTGCTTAGTCCTATTTCCTCCTTTTTTATCCTTCTTCCTCTGTTTTTCCCTCCTGTTTGTCACTTACTCAGAAAGAAATAAATATTGAAGGACAGATATAAGAAAAGCAATAAATCCAGTTAAAAAAAAAGCCAAACAAAATTATTTTTCTTTCTTCCAATACTCAGTTTCTGCTGTGTATTTAAATTTGTCAAAAATGCTGCAAACATTTCCCATATTAAAGAGAAATTTCAAATACAGTATTTTGTCAAATTTTTTAGCCACTTATTAATTTATTTAATCATCATAGTCTGATAGTCAAAATATACTTCTAGCTTTTTGCTGTCAGAATTTTGTTTTCTGTCCCCACTTCAACTGAATGACATGGAAAAAGAAGAATAAACCCAAGGAATGAAACTGAGATTATGTGAAGGTGAGGAGAGGTGTGGTATCGGGACAGATGTATGTGGAAGACACCAACAGAAAAACATATTCTGGAAGTGACACCACATTTTAAATTAACTTATAGATTTTGATTATAAATTTCCTGCCAACCAGAAAGATAAACACTTGTAGTACTTTTCCTCCTAAAACCAGGAAGGGCAGTGCATAGTACAGCTGAAACTGAGGTATCTTCGATATCTTGCTTCTGATCTAATTTCTTACTATTTCTAAAAAGAAAGAGCAGGTTTTGGAAATATTTAGATATCATTTTTCACCGGCACTGATCTTTTGAAGAGTCATATTCCCACATTTAGCCCAAATTGTGCCCCAGCCACACTGATAACAGGCTTTACTCAATAGGCATCTAGCAAGAGGCAGAAGCATACCATTGCCAGCAAGGAGTGCAGGGAAAGGTTTGGATATGAAACACAGGCATATCGTGGTAATGCCAGCTGGAAGTTGATTTTAAATCTTTGGTAATTATGTTTATATTCAGTGCCACAGAAGGAGTTTCACACAGAAATAGATCTGTTTGTTTCAAGTCAGAGTTGTTCAGCGTTGTCTGGATCAGCAAAACACATTTATTGGTTTATGGACTCAGTGCCGTAACGTTACAGGGTGCCCATGAGAGATGGACTTCGCATCTGGATATTAAAGGCAGGTGATTAATGTGCTGAAGCTGCCCTGGCAGAGAGCTCCCTGCTGACCACACATCTGAGCACGGGCTTTTTTTATGTGAAGTGTGAGATTTGCTAAAGGGAGGTGCTAGTTTCTTCAGCAGACCTCCTCACCTTGTTTCTTCAGCAGGATGTATTTACTTTCTCTTACACATGAGAATTTCTCCATGTTCACCTCATCATTCATCTGCCTTTAGATAGGAGCAAATATGAAATGGGACCAACACAAGGCCCGAGGTTCAGCCCTGAAGCCCCTTCTGCACTGTCCTCTAGCTTTGCCATGTATGAGTTACACAGCTCACCCTAAAATCATGACAAAAATCTCTGTGTGCCACTTCTCTGGTCTTCTCTGCGAAAGACAAGTTGCTGGAGCTGTAACAGTTTACACTGGGGAAGGTCTGTCCTCATCTATTTTTATTCACACATATGAATCACACTTCCATGCACCACAGCTAGAAATAAAATAGTAGTCCACCTCAAAGCTTTAAATTACTTAGGGCTTAATTAAGAGTATGATAGAACAGATATGAAATTTAAGATGCAGTCAGTGGGTAAATTAATGTAGACACAAGCTCATGCGTCTGCTATATACCTCAATCTGGTAGTTTCACGCAGAACAAATTTCCCACTCATTTTTCCCCCTAGACATAACATAGAGTAGTGTAATAACTATGATTACCATTATATGAAAATTAAACAATTTTGAAATTGCAGGGTTTGGAAACATGACTATCATACGTATGACAAAGAAAAATGATCTCTTTCTACATCAGTTTATCTCATACATGGATGAGAGTTGGATCTTGGCCCACTCCAGTTGCTTTGGGACACTCTGCAGTTTTCAAGCAACTGCAGGGTTGGGGTAGGCAGGTCCCCGAGCACTCTCCTGCATCAAAGAGGCAGAAGAGTGACTCTGTATTGATTCCTCCCAGCCTCTGTAGGAAGGCCACTCCTTCGGCATAGGAATACAACACGAGTGCATGAAAACAAGAACATCAAGCTTCTTTTTAGAGAGCCCCCTTTCACTTTTAATTAGGGTGATGCTGGGTGAGTGGTCCCTCAAAAGGGGAAATGTCTTGGGAAGATGGCCAAAGCTCTCCTGTCTTATCCATGTGGGACAATCTATGAATCCTGCACACTCTTCCCAAGTTTAAGCATTCATCTGCATGGAAATGAGAGATGGAATAAGGCTGCAAATTACTTCTCATCCCAGCCATTTGATCTGGCACTTTTGTCAACAGGACTTTTGGTTGAAATTGGGCTATTTTACAAGAACTTTCCCTGTTGCACTTGGTTGCCTGCAATAAATATACAGCTGGGCTAAAATGCAGCAGATTATCCAATTGCCTTGATATCACTTTGGTTCTGCCAAAGTGTTTACTCTGTATCCCAGGTTCCTTCAGCTGATGGAGCAGTAGAGGGGAGATGCTTAGGAACAAGCTGTGTCTCTTTGCCCTAATATCAGACCAGCTTCTAATTTCTCTTTCCAGTCTCCATTCTGTCTCACCACTTATATCATCTTTGAAACGACTTCTCCATACCACTTTGGATTTTAAAAGGCAATTCATCTGCCTGAAGGATAATGAGCAGAAAGCCAAACAAACAGATCATCAAGATCATTATTTATTTTTAAGCTGCTTCCTTTCTGTAGGTTTCCCACAGTCCTGATTTTGCTCTCTGTTGCTGTGTAGAACGGAGTTTAAGGAGAAGACCATGGATCTGAGACTAAGAAGGCTCTGTTGCTTTACACCCTATTACAACACTAAATGAAGAGATCCAAAAGTTTGGCTTTAGTCCTGGTTGTGTAAGTGTCAGTGATGACATGTGATAAGGAGGGGAAGAGAATTTCTTAAGAGTGTATTAACAAAATACAGTTTTAAATGCAATTGTGTTAACACATTTACGAAAATGGATGTTAAACAAAATAAACTCCACATTTGGCCAGAGAGCCGGACCTCATTGTAATCGAGAGCTAGAGAACAAGAATGCTATAAATTGCTTTTCAGTGACTGAGGAAGGGAATAAATCCAAAGTCCTTTTTATGGGAGAAGAAATCAGGCAACTGTACTATTTCACAGTTACAGTGTATGGTTTAGGGCTACAATTACAAATCATAATTTTTTAAGGGTGAACTCCCTGAATGGACAAAACAGGCTGAGCGACCGCGTCCCTCAGCTGCACGCTAAGGAGACGTGCCTGGACTGACAGCGTCGCTACCTCAGCTGCCGTCGCTCCCCTGCATCAGCAGGTCACTGCTAATTGCAGGGCTGAAGAGCGATGCTGCGTCTCCCGTTCTGCGAGCTCAGAGCTGGGGGTCAATCCTTCCTTCCCGCTCCCTTAGGGTGTCTGGCCGACGGAGAGCTCCTTAGACATTTGAGCCGTGCCTTTTTGCAGAAGAGAGAGGAGGTTGCTGGAGGCAGATGGGATGCTGCTCAAGGGGAGGGGGGTCACAACTTCCAGGAACCCCCACCCCTGAGGTTTACAGGGTGCTGAGCGTGGGAGGCAGCAGGGCTGAAGGCAGAGCCTGCAGCCGCCAGCCCGCTCCTTCTCCCCGCACACGGAGGCACTTGGAGCAGAGAACCAAAGGATCGCCTTGGGGCCATCCTCCACGCCTCTGAGAGAAGCTCTCAGCCCAGATCTAGAGCCGACTTTTTGTCACCTGCTGAAGCTCATGCCTCGGTTCTCTATCTCATTGGAGAACCGTGTAAGGGTGGAGCGGGGAGAGCTTGCGCCCAGCCTGTGCCTTAACACATCTCTGAGCTCTCACACGAAAAAGTGGCCATGCCTGAGCACCGGAGCCTGTCACCCCCTCCTTGCAGAAACATTGCATGACCAACACAGGGCGAGCAGGCCAGCCAGGCTTACTTGCAGAGAGACCCGATGTGGGTGACACAAATAATAGTAGCTGGTGGAGTTCTAAATGTTGCTACTTTCTAATAAATGCATAGATTCAGAGCGGGTGCTGTGCTCTCGGCTGCTGCGGACAAGCTTTCCCAAAGCACCGTGTGGCCTGGGGCAATGCCCAGGTCCCCGGGCACTGGCTGGAGCTGGGCACCCACCAGGCTAGATCTGCGCCTGGCCACCGAAGAAACCAAACCCGAGCGCTACAAGACCTTCATACTCACATAGACGTGTGTGCAATGACAGGCAGTAACTGAAGGAGAGAGAAGTGAGGGCAGCTGGATTGCAATTTTGAATGTAGGCACTTCTCGCTGCAGGCTCCGAAATCCTGCACTGAATTGAGCCCCAGATTTCAGGGGCAGCAGCTGCATTATGCATTTTTCCTCAGAGTGTCAGCTCTCAAGCTTCTAAGAGCAGGGACATTCATCATCTACAGAACTGCTGGATTATTTATCATTGAAGAAAATCAAGCACTCTTACTTATACATTAATTTAAAATATTAATAGGAATCTATTTGTCAGCAAAACTCTAAATGGTTATGAAATATGTGCAGTGCAGCAGATTTTACTTACAGGAACACCAAACCATACCTTAACATCTCTTTTGTTGGAATTCAGCTATAAACTCTGTGACTAAGATGTGCTTTGACTTTAACACCTCTCCAGTGGCTTGCTGCTTTTCTTTATTAAAAAGGATCCCAGCGGAGTATTTTTTCTTGTTATAGATCACTTTTTGCCCCTCAGAGTGGAAAATGTGTGCTCACACTAATTTCTATATACCAGATTATTATTATTATTATTTGTGATGATCAGATCTGAACAACTTGTCCTGGCAGAATGATTTATGCATCTCATTTCAATAAGAATAGGCCTCAATTTTATTTTAAAAGAAAGATGGGATTTTTTTTTTAAACAACTGAATTAAAAGAGGATTACAGAGACCTCTGAAAAAATAAGATGCAAACATTTTATTTATTTCCTTACATTTGCCTAATAAGATTGTCAGCACAACAACAACAGGTTTATTTTAAAGGCTAGGGGATTTTTAACACAGTTGGTATCACAGGCTTTTAATGGTAGGTATAGGCCAGAGCTGCTAGCTGGGAGGATTTGGGCGGACAGGAGGGGAATTGTGGATTTTATGGGCTGATTGGGCCACTAGGAGGAGAAATCAAGATGCCTGCCTGGGGACAGGTCAAGACACCTTCATGGAAAGCCCTGTTCGTCTTCTCATGGCCTGGCCACGCAAGGAAAATCACATCAGCATAAAAGCATCTCACAAGCTGGACCAATAAATCCACATTTGGGGTTGCTATCAGTGCACCTACTCCAGGTGAGGGGGACAAAACTTCTGAAAACTTCCTTAACTGCACGGTTTATCAGCCCTCTCTGAATCCTCCAAGGTGCTCATCCCCAAATTAAACAGTTTCTTTTCATTACATAATATTCTCCTTTTCAAATTAAAACTTTTTTTTTTTTTGGGCATACAATGGGGCAGACAGACATAAGAGGATGAGTGGGAAGAGGACTGGGTGATCTCCATCTTCAGACTCATGCCAGATCTCATCAGAGTAGCATGCAAAGCCCTCCAGAGCTAACAGTGACAGCAAAGCATTTTGCTCTACTGATTTTCATACATTTTTGGACCTTGGGAAGGTGAAATAATAAGTGGGCATAGAGTTTCTAGTTTTCTTCCCATGTCTGTCCATGATGCCATTACAATTATCAGTTCCTGAGTTTTGTTATTTGTAAAATGGACATAGCAGAACTTCAGTCCCTCACAAGGCTGTTGTAGTGTCCAATTCATTAAAATTTATAAGATGCATTCAAGTTTTATCCGAAAGTTGCTGTATAAATTGCAAAGCTTGTAACATCTGTTTCCCTACACAGCTGAATACAAACCAGAAGAAAAAAAAAAATCACGTATACAGATTTCCTTGTGCTACTGTAGCCATTTTCTATCTTCTCCTTTATTGTCCAAGCTGAAAAGTTATAAGTAGGTATTCACAAGTGGCACATCCTTTTTGAATAAGGTGTGACTCCCCTTTGGGACCACCAGAAGAGACCTGCCTCCAGATTGTGTGGATTTCTAGCTAACAGAAGTAGCATTAACTCACTGACCAGGGTTAGATCTCCAAGCTTGCTGCAGGTGATACAATACTGCTAACAAGAAGTTGAAAATCAGACCAAGCACTGAAAAAATAAAATTAAATTAAACAAGACATAGAAGTATTTTTACTCTGGCTTAAAAATAAGCAAGAGGGGCACAATGAAGTTAATTTAAATATCACAGCTGACAGACAGATGTTCAGACAGATTCCTGTAACAAGTGCCATAAAACAGGAGTAAACAAAGGTGGCTTTGTGAAAAATGCCAAAGCCAGAACAATAAGGGACTAAAAATAATCCATTTTTGTGGGGAAAAAAAAAAATCTAACTGGTCTTCAGAGTGGCTCAAAGTTCACTCATATTATTGTAGGGCCAACACTGCAATTTCATGATCTTCCTAGGATCTTATAATATAACATGGATTTGCAAAGTCAGACAATCTATCTCAGCTCTACCCTTAACACATGACAAATCTAGAGTTTAATGAGGTGGCTGCTAAGGCATAGTTTGTTTCATTAAACAACAACAATAAGAACAACCTCTTGTTTCAGTGTAGTTTTGGGGAGAAAGAGGAAAAAATAGGGAGATATGAATTGGTAGGCAAACCCCAAATATATGAATATCTGGAAGATAAATTTGTTACCGGCAGGCTGGTCAGAGGGATGAACTGCTTGCTCTGGCTAGGAAAGCCTGGTATCTAACAATAGTCTTACATTCCAGTAACATGAAAAAAACCCCAGCCCCAAACCAGAGGAGACATAGCATACAATCACTAGCAAATTTAAGTAGGGACTAGAACTCCCAGGCTCTATTGCTAGCTCTTGACTTCTCTTGGGCATGCAATTTAACCTCCCTGTGAAAGATTTTTCATAAGCACCAGAGGGATTCAGAAATGCAAGTCTCATTAATTTTCATTAGACTTGTGCAACTCCACCCCTTGGGTCCTTTGAAAATCTCTCTTCCTGTGTTTTTTAGTTGACTTCCCTGTTAAATAGGGATAATAATTACAACTGATCAACCTGTTTAAATAATACAGTTATAATATCGCTATTATCTTCATAGATTATATTCAGCACTGAAATAAATGCATCATAATAAATAATGCAGAACTTTAACATCTGTTCTGGTTAGTAAATAATTCACAAGTCAATAATTAATTTTCTAGCTGTTCATTTATAATTCATAAATATTTGCCAAATATTCAGAACCTGAAAAATTTTATCTGAACTATTATGGGAACTTTTCCTTTTAATTATTGCATATTCGCTATTTGTGTCATTTAGTTTGGCATTTAATTAACACAGTATTATTTTCTTTATCCTGACTGAGTGAAATTTTTCAAATGTTGGAAGGAAAGTCACTATCAACACTGAACCATGAATATTCACTTAGTATGACTTTTCAGTGTCCACAAAAATTCACAGTGCTTTGAGGACTCACCAGTATTTTCATGACCAGCATGATTTGTGGAGTGGATCTCAGTGTGTTTATTCATGTTACGTACATTCATACTATTTGACTTCATCTGCCAACTTGCTTCCTTCCCAGTTGTTCCATTAGCCAGTTCTCCTGTTTACGCCGAGTGCTTACTTCAACTAATTGATGATTTGGAGTTTGATGATCAAAATTTGGGTGGGAACAGTTTTTAAACAGTACCAGTATTTACAGAAAAATATACCTTTAAAGTATTCATTCAATAATTCCCCAAGAACTTAAATGCCTTTCATAAGCCTGTCACATTAGAAAATGTGACAAAGGCATCTTTGACACATCAGACTGTGGCTGTCTCAACAAAAAAAGACCCCAAAGCTCAATCACTGCTTTTTATTCCGCAAAACATATATCGCTAAATATTGCAAATAATCATTACCATCAGTGTGCATTTGTAATGGAGCTTAGCAGTAAAAGACCTGAAAGATTGAGATTATCCAACCTGAGGCACCTTCCTTGGCTGGTTAAATTGGGTAATTAGTTTCTGCATGCTATTTGGGCTACAGAAAGTAACGAGTGTGCTCTACAGGGCAATTCTGGCTGTGGGCTGAAATATTTTGAGGAAATGCATCTCTCTCTTTCTCTGGTGACTACACACAGGGCCAGAGCAGCTTTGGTCTTTAATCACTTCGTGGAGAAATCAAGCCCTTAACTGCTGACTGAAGATGTTCCTGTTGTTTTAAAAGCAGGACAAATAAATATTCACTTGCTACTTTTCCCCTTGAAAGGGATCTCTCCATTCACCAAATGTTCCTGATTAAGCCTCTGAAATAGTCTAGAATCAAAATGGATAGCTTTAGTCTAGTTCTCCAGAGGACTCAAAATATGAAACTAATTTACATCTGGATTTAAATGCTTGTTCAGAATAACATTCTGCATGCAGACACATCCAAGCTCATGCCTATGTGGGCACATGGGTAAGGGTACAGGGGTTAAAAATGGGACTGGAAGACAGGCTCGAGGCATAGCCTTCTGTCTACAGCACCGACGGCTGCATTTCTTTCACTAATTAGACCTTGATCAGATTAATCATGTATGCAGTCCTACTGAATGCAATGGGACTATTGCTGGGGACAAAAATAAAAAGCAAGTTTAAGTGCTGCAGGTGGTTAGATCATCGATAACTAAAGCCAGAACCTTCCATACAGCAACTCAAGTAGGGAGAAGCTGCCTTCTACCCAGCATTTCCATTCCTATTACTTCACCAGAACCATTAGGGTTTTTATACAGTGAATATCCCTGAAACAGCAAAGTATCATTATAATGGATTTTTTGTTAAGAGTTCATAGCATCCATAAGCCTATTCACACAGCAATGTGCAGCCATAAAGCTTTGAAGAGTGGGGTTTAGAGAGGGGAAAAGTAGCACAAAGGTAATTCAATAAGATGTTGGTCTCACAAACAGTATCAAAAGACTAACTTTTACATAGATCGTGACATTTACTTTTAAAGCTAAGAAGATTTTTCTTGTTCATCTTATTTTCATTAGGAAGCTACACTTATTATGGATTTTTTCCCACTCAGGCATAGATGAATGAGACAAAAAGCCAGATATTTAATATAATGGCCTGATACCCTGTAAATAATGCTTTGTCGATTATCCATTTGCTCTAAGTCTCTCTTTTGTTAAGCCACCATTTTTTTAGGTCATCTCTGCAGTTTAATCCAAAACAGCTCTAACGGGAACTAGCCCTTGAATACAAGCATCACCTACAGACGTAGGAAGCAGATGGCAGGTGTGTTCATTGTACTCTGCTGTGAGGATCTTCGCACCTTTTAAAAGGGATTTGGCGCAACCTAGGATAGGGTCTACTTTGTCATTAATGCTAAAATAAATTAATTTTGCATTGAAACAAGCTAAATACTCAGGGAGAGCCTGTTATCGAGGCTGCCAAAGGCACTGCTGTCAGTTCTCTTATACCTTATACTGGTCTAGTTATTTGTACATTTATTTAGCGATGGACACATGCAGATCAGGGGGCTGGGACACCTCTCCTATGAAGAAAGGCTGAGAGAGTTGGGGTTGTTTGGCCTGGAGAACAGAAAGCTTCAGGAAGACTTTATTGTGGCCTTTCAATACTTAAAGGGAGCATTTAAGAAAGACGGAAAAAGACTTTTTACTAGGAACTGTAGTGATAGGACAAGGGGTAATGGTTTTAAACTAAAAGAGGGTAGATTTCGGTTAGATATAAGGAATAAATTCTTTATGATGAGGGTGGTGAGGCAAGGAAACAGGTTGCCTGGAGAAGCTGTGGATGCCCCATCCCTGGAAGTGTTCAAAGTCAGGTTGGATGGAGCTCTGAGCAGCCTGATCTAGTGAAAGATGTCCCGGCCCATGGCAGGGGGGGTGTGGAACTATATGAACTTAACAACCCACACCCATAATTCTGTGCTTTTATGATACATATTTAATTATTCCATGTATGATGCAACAGCTTTAATAGGACAGCTTGAAAGAACACATCTGAGAATGCTCTGGTGAGTTACATCATCTACCAGGAGATTGGGCATGTCAGTATAATTCCCAAAGCATGGAAATTGAATCTGGTTGTCCCACATCCTTGGTGATCTACAGGACAGGAGATAAGGCATTGGCCGTTTTCACGGTCTCCAAATGCTGCTGTTTGGTTTTTTTTGGTTTTTTTTTCCTTGAAAACTGGCTGGCAGGTAAAAAGCTGCTAGCAGAAGAAGGTTCAGGGTTTTAATTCCCATCCAGATCTCCTGATTTTCTGTATTTCCTGAGAGATATGTGGCTTAATCCTCTTTGGCCCCTTTAGGCAGTTCCCTGCCTAGCATGCTAGTTTTACAGAGGATCTATGATATACGCAAGCCCTCCTACTCACTGAATGGGTAACCTGCACGGTGAACTTCTCTGAGACAGTGGACACCCAAGCAATGCACCCAGAAGCTCAGGTGCTAAACCTGTCAGAATGGGAGGTTTATGTCATTTTATAGGGTTAGCCTTAACTGACTTCCCCGAGTTAGAGCAACATTTGAATCTCAGCCTTGTGACTAGTGTGCTACTGTCGTAACCAAAGGACTATTCTTCCTTGTCCTTTGCAAACTCCCTACCAACACATATAGGCTTGGGTAATAAACAACTGGTATAACATGAGCTTTTTAACTAGCAGAGTAGAAGAAAGTTACTTTCAGAACAGCGCTTATGAATCATGTCCTCATTATTCTAACCACATTGGTGAGTTAAGACTAAAACAGGATGCACCTCATTAAATCCATGTTGTATCTTAAGGAGTAATCTAAGTCACAAAAATGTAACCTACTCCAAGGCCCAAAGTATGAGGACTTTTGAAAAGAATTGATGATAAATTCCGAAAGTATGTAACCACAGATAAAGATGACTATTTTGGGTAAAAGTATAGGCAGGCTGATGTTGGGAGCAAAGGAATTCATGACAGTTTGCCCAACCTCTTCCTCTCATTTCTTAAATAATGCATGATTTGAAATGAGAGCAAGTCAACATCTCATTATCTGATGTACTCTCCTCTCACAAGTCACATCAGCATGCAGATTCCCAAAGCGCTGATTCCCAAAGATGCAGCAGACTTGTCCAAGCTGTTATGAGTATCAGGAAACATTTTATACAACATGCTATAGGAAATAATTTCACACACAATGTCAAGTTCATCCTAAGCATATTTGGTGGCAAGACTTCCTAATAAATTATAAGGCTAGAGATGCCTAAGGAAAAGGAGGCTTTGTAAGTCCTTTGCTGCAAAGGGACTAGCATTTTCCTTTCCTAAAGTTATGACATTTTGCCTGTGGATGATTTTCTTGGCAAATACTATAGACCAGTGTCAGAAGGGGAGGAGAAAAAGAGAGACTATACAATACTTTCTATTATATGCATCACATGGTATCTTTTGGTTCAGTAGACATAAACAGCTTTAAAGTTCAAGGCTAATTCAAATTGGATTTTAGAAACACAAAGTCTTAAAACATTTGCACCAAACTAAGGGATTACACTCTTATCTTATCCTTAGAAAAGCTTTTGAAATAAATATGGTAGCTCAGATTTTAAATTGGGTCTTCAAAACCCTCTTGTCTGTAGCTGTGTCATCTGCTTGGTTGCCTATTGTCAAAAGGTAAAATGTCTTATAGAGAGAAGGATTTGCATAAATTGCTATCACCTGCTGGCCATCCCAGGTTAATGAAAGTGGGGGAAAAAAATAAATGCATGAAGCCTTTGAGCCTAATCTTTCTTGACTGTTTCTGTGCCAAAACAGATGAGCAAAATATTACTCTGATTGTCTTCTTAATTTACAGATCATTTACAACCTGGGCCCAGTCTTGCCCCTTACCATCATTGAAATCTTTATCTCCACCTACTGAAATCGGTCATCAGAGGGTGGAGGAACCTTTTCATAGTACAGATGCTTTTAGCCTTTTGCTCCCCACATGCACCAGAAAAGATGTAGTACAGAATACTGTGGGAACAAGCTGCACTAAAAGAAAATTATCCCTTAGTGGTTTGAGTAGAGCATACACAGCGATTGGACAGATAAAACACGTGAACAAAAAGTGTATTGGGCAAATGTTCATACTCTAAGTTAATTGTACAACTGGTAAAGAGGAGTTGAAAGGGCAATCTATAGCAGTCTACAGCTACCTAAGGATTACTTACAAAGGTGGCAGAGGCAAACTCTTTGCAGCAGTGTTAAATGGCATACCAAGGACAACGGTCATCAGCTGTGGCCTGGGAGATGAGGATAGTCCAAAGAGGCTGTGGAATCTCCACCCTTGGTGGTTTTCAAGACTCAGGAGGACCATACCATGACTGACCTGAGAGTGTGTTGGCGAGAGGTGCAGTTTGAGCTGGAGGTTGGCCTAGACCTGCTCATGTCCCTTCCAAACACCGTTTCTGTAATCCCATACAGTGTGTGGGTTATGAACGTTAACATGGTGCATATAACGATTTACACAAAAGATAATAAAAAGTATAACAATTGTGAAAGCAGTAATTTTGTTCAGAGGGATAAAGAACGGTTCTGACAATTTACTATAGCATAAGGGCTTTTACCAGTCATGTCAAATGAATTGTTTTTTAGAGTGTCTGTTCTTTCCTGTTTAGACAATTCACAGGAACCTACCATTAATATTCATGGGTATTTATATTTACATGAGAAGAACAGAACAAAATAATAGACAACGCTCACCTACAGGTGAGTCTCATTTCAAAAGCAGTCTCCACATTGCACTCTATTGTCTAACAAAGTTTCCCAAGTATTTAGACTTTCCAAAGTTCACTCTTTTGTGCAGGAGAAGAAAGGGGAATTTGGCTTGCTGTTGAGGACTTTTAAAGAGCTGTGAGAATGACCAAAGCATTGCCTGGATATCTCAGAGAAAAAGTCACTGCACGAGTCCGCCAGCCTATTCTGTTTTACAGGCTATAACAAATATATTTTATATATATATTAAATATAACACATATATTAAAAAACACTGAACTATTATAATACTAATATACATAAAACACTAATGAATTATTATAATAGTGAAACCATGGATTATGCACTATGTAGTTGATGTATTCATGAAAAAGGTGTTTGATGCACATCTGCATTACTGCACATGGGCAGACCAACTATACTATATTGATACTGCTGCTTGGTTAATCCCAAATGCACCCAGCTCACTGCACATGTGACGCAACACAACAGATATATATCTTTCAGGGAAATCTCTGATTGATCTGTAGGAGACGTATCTGACCATAAGAACGAGCATAAGAAGCAGTCTTGTTATACATGCAGTGCAAGGGATGCCCACAGAAGGTTAATCTATTCTCAGAAGTTGCTAAGTAACAGCACCCTGAGCTCAGGATCACTAATTACTCTACAGCTCATCTCCAAAGACTTTGAGTTGTGCTTTATTGGCTGAACATCACTATTTCTTGATAGTCTATTTGGGCAGTAGGGGTTGAGGGGAGAAGAGAAAGCACTGAGTTGATTTAAATCAGTGGAGAATCTGACTTGTCTCACAATTCTGAAGTTTCAATTAACATCTCAGTGAAAACTCCCTAGTCATGAGAAAACTCATTGACTTCTGGACTGTTATATACTAATATGCCGAACGTTATTCATTCCAGCTACAATAGCACTATCTCTTTAGAATGCTCAAAATTCATTAGAAGGCAGGTGAAGTAAATTTGATTTTGTCAAGCTATCACGTGAGCACAGTATTACACAGAAAATGGACTGCACTTATGTTTTGCATATCCTAGGTACATAATTTCTGTTTGCTGGAGGCTACTTTCTATCTGCCAGGGATTATTTTTTTTTCCCTTTTTCAAGAAAGAATCAATCGAATCCCCTCCCAGCACACAGGTAAATAAATTTGTACCAGCAACGGGATTAAGGTCAAAAACATAACCAACATTCTTCTGTAAATACCCAAGATTAAAATAAACTTATTCTTATTAATGCTGTTAGAAATCTCTCCAACATTTAAATGCTGTGACATTTGGACAGTAATAATCTTTCTGCCTCTCACCAAGATGTGCATTTTTGTCAGCAAATACTGTAATACATGGCTTTAAGTTTCAAAATGAAGTTCTAGCAAACCTTTACATACATTAAGAACAAGACCAAAGCCAAAGGACCTGCATTTGAGTCACAGAAGCCATTCTAATATTAGGGAGTAATGATGTTCAAAAAGGAATATTAGCTAATTTGGTGTAAACAGAGTAGCTATTTCAAAAGCATTTAGAAACAATATAAAAGATACCAATTAATGTCAAACATAATGAACATGCAATTCCTTGTAGTGAAAAAAATATTTTACAAGAGTTTAGCAGAGAGCGCATCTGTAACTGAAATAAAAATCAATAGAATTTGTTGCATAACTTAGACATAGCTTTATCCTCTTCTATTCAAATTAATATATGGGTTAGCAATTTATATGCCGAGTCTCAGCTCTCAGGGATTAGAAACAGCTGAGATATACTGCAACACTGAGGTTTATGATGTGAAAATGCTGACAGACTGGAATAAAATGGCACTGTTGCTACCTCAGGTGGGAAACTTGATCCATGAACTATTACTGGTTGGGTGTAAATGTCTGAGTTCACAGCTTCAGTCCAAAGGGTTCAAATTTGCCCAGCAGATGTTGCCTAGCCTATATCTCTTTGTTTACAATACTCTTCAAAGTAATAGCATACCTTAAGCGAGCTTCAAATCAGCTACTTCTAGAAAAAGTATGCTGTAGCAGACAGCTGAGCCTACTTAACACCTTAAAGAAGGGATTAACAGATGTATTTTCTCAAGCACTGTGTGTTAGCCTCCTTCTTTCTCCTTCACTTCTGTCTCAAGATTCGCAGCACTGTCGTCCCTGCCCTAATCTGATACCTGCCGTGCGCGGTACACCTGGTTATGGCAACCAGCTCTCCCATTCAAAGGCATCCCGATAGAAAAGGACATTCTTCCTAAATACAGTTTGTTTTGCTGTGGCCTTTCCCCAAACCTGAAGTGCCTAGGTTACGCAGAAGCTCACGGCTAGATCTCAGGTTAATCCCTCTGGATGAGGGTGTCGTGGGTTTCACCTGGTAAAGCTTGTTGTCAAAGTCATTTTACAGTGCAGCATGTTCCTCTCACTGAGGAGCTCTTCTCAGTGAGTCCTGGCCATCCTGGGCAGTTGTAAAGGAAAAAAACAGCCACAGTCACTGCATTTGATTCCCACAGAGATCATTACATTTTACTATTTCCTCAGGCCATGGCTAAATAGGGCTTATGGTGCCTTGGGACTATAAAGCTGCATTTTTCTTTCACGGCACATCTCTGCTTCCTACAATACTTCCCCAAAGTGCAAAAAAGTTGCAAAATAAAAACAAAATATAAGGAAGTAGACTCTGAATGCTGTACTAAGCATGGAATTCCCTGAGGTGTGAGGTAACTGAAGCACCTAGCTGTCATGGTAACAGGCACGACTGCAATTAAAAAAATTTAAAGTGTGCTATACGTGGAAGATGTTAGGTAGAAACCTCCACAAGCGTGTTTGTTGAAAGCCACTCCTGCCTTCCCGCTTATCCTATCCAAAAACTCGCCTGATGCATCTCAGCCGGGCATCAGATTTTCTTCAGAGATTTCAAACCTTTGTGCAAAGCCACTGCCAGCCGTTCATAAACTGAATGACGCTAAATTTCTCTGCCCTAAGGAACAATACCAAACACTTATAATTTGGAGAAGGGAGCCTTCAGTTTTCTATAATGTGTGCTCTTGAACACCAGGAACTAATCTAATATTGCGTAAACCTCCTTTCACCGCTTGGCTTTACAGCCATCACATCAGCATGGCTTTCTAGCCAATGTCATGCTGCCCTGGAACTGAGAAAATCAATGAAGGTTAAAATCGCGCACATGAAGGCATTGTGTTGATCTGCACTGCCATTAATTTAAACCATTTGGGGAGGCTAAAAAGCAACCCAATTATTTTCTATTTGCAATTCTAGTGTAGGGCTAATACACAGAGCAATACCTAGTATATAAGGAAATGTAAACCTGTCAGTTTACTGCTAAGTGACCCAGCTTATACAGATGTAATTAGAAAGTTATTAAACCAGAGTCCCTTTAGCCATGGCTTCAGCTGAACAGCTCTGCTACTAATACTATCCATTAAATTGCATCCATTTATAGCTCGAGCACTATCACTTTTTAATAGCATTACTCCTAACAATCAACCAGCATATGCTGTTTTGAGCGTTAATCCTTGCCTGCCATTGACCACTTATAAACACAATATAAATTAAAATTAAAAGAACCGTAGCACCATCCTTGCAGGTTGTGATTAGGACCCACACCCTCTCTTTCAGGTGTGCAGGTGCCAAGGGCCGGACCTGCTCTCCCTGATTAGTGTGTGAGAGGCAGAGGGAGCACACGGCATGGCTTCATGCCTCCTTTCGAGAATCTGTGGCTAAAAGAGGCAACATTTAGCAGAAATTGGCGGGGTAACCCTTACATCAAGGGACAGCTCATTTCTTTCCGGGATAATTTTTTCCCCATACCCATCCTTTCTGTGAGCAGCCTATAGGATCACAGCGGGAACCTGATTCAAAGCGCAAGTTAGACATGGGGATTTGTGCCACGTAACCAGATACTGAGTCTCCTCTGTCTAGTCCTTGAGAAAGGTTGAATCCTGTCCCCAGGAAAGATGTTCTCTTACCACTGACGTCTCCGGACATTTCTGAAAGTCACACCTCTACACAGGCCCATACAAGAGTTTGTTAGATCCACAAAAAAATCTTCAAAACAGGTTCAACTGGAATGCAAATGAAGGCCTGTGGCAAGAAGAAAAAAATCCCTCTTTTTTGAGTTGACCTTTTCTATTTTCATCCATACTGACTGATCTGTATTAGCATAAGAAACAGTATAATTTCAGTTGCAGCTCTTTTTAAAATCAGGTATTTTCCTAACTCCCTGCTCTATCTGTGGGAAGGTACATTTACTAGAGATTAAATCTAGAAGCATCCAGGCTTCTGAGGTTGTACTGCATGGAATAGTTTAATTAGGTAATGGTACATCAGTATTTTTAGGAGAACTTTCATTTATTACATGGAAGTGATCATAAAAGTTGAATGAGCTCTGGAAATAACTTGTTCTTTTCTGAGACTATTCAAAACCTCATCTTTATTTTTAGATTTAAAATCTATCTTAATTTTAAACTGTATAGATATAGTGTACTTAGAACATATATAATTAGAAATGAGAAGTCTAGATTGCTCCAGATGAGGAGCTGTAAAATTTTCCTTAAGACTGACAGTTGCATTGAGTGTGGTTTACCATTGGAGACAAAATATTTCTTTATAATAAAATGGCTTGCTTCTCAAATTCTTTCAGATACAATCATCCATCAACTGGGTCTGCTGGATCTAACCTCAATTCTAGAGATATCAAGACAAACAGAAATGGAGGAATTCTGCTCCTTTAATAGCCTCTAGTCTTTTCTCTCAGCCTTTCCTCTTTCATAGGATGTGGTATTGAACTCTAAGCCCAAAGGTTACATCAACCACTCGTGACTGTACCCATAGGCCCAATGCACTGACAGTCCTGCTCTTCCCATACATCTGTGGAATTTCTTTCGCTTTGCTAAATACCGTAGAAACTGTGTTTCTGATCATGTAGCTTTCTATACTTGCCCATTTAGACCTAGGCATTTTTAAAATGGAAGTATTCAGCTCCTATACCGCAAAAGTATGAAGCACTAAGGTACAAAGAAAAAAGTCTGTGTTCCTTAAAGGATTTTGAAAAAAAGACCGCAAGTTCCAGTGGGTAAGGCTCCCTGGCATTACGCAGTGGAAGATCTTAGAAGTAACAAATCAAAGAAGTTATGCAGTGCTAAAATACTAATAACTGCACCAGAACCATAGGTTTTGAAGCACTAAGAAGTATACGTGCACCTTCTCATCAGAAACGTTTTAATGTGTACTGAAAATATTAATGTGGAAAGAATCAGTATAGAAAAACCTCAGCATATGGATGGCTTTACTGGAGTAAGCTCTTTAACGGTGGAGAGAAGCAATCTTTAAACACAGATGCGAGCAATCTTAATTGCCCTGACCCTTGAACTAACAGCAAAACTATGGCATAGACCACAATATGTCATGATTTTAACTAAGCTGCATAAAATTCTTGCACTGTTGGCTCACCATTACGTGCTCTGGATGAGGCATGTATAAAAAACCCCAAAATTTTGTAGGAGAAAAGTTTCTTTTTCAATTTCTGTTTGTTGAATAGTGATTGCATTGGCACTGAAGATGCTAAGTGTCTTGCTGGATTAGATGTTTTATGGTTCCTCATTATAGCAGTTGACTATATATATCTAAATGTTTTATAAGAAAAAGACACAAAGGGTCCTATCTGAAGAGAACTCCTGAGCCTGCATATTACTCCATTATAATCCATACAACCAGGTCTGACCTAGTGTGGCAGCTTGCTGATATATTGCCGTAACAACTACGTATACACATTGTAATACAGTTCAGGCTATTACCAATAAAAGTCAGTTATCTGGCCTCTGACATTTATACAAGCCATAAATATCCAGAAATAAGAAAGCTAGATCCTGCTTTCCTACTTCTTGTCTTCCTAATGATGCGGTTTTTTTTCAAACTTGTTAACAATCCGGTGTCCAAGAGCTGTTCAGGTCTATACAGTCATTGTGCACATTTCCATTTGCCTAAAATAAATGCGAAACTTTCACTGAAGTTCTTTAACAACAATTTTTCTCTCTGTGATTCTGACACCTCTGTTATACTGTCTCTATGTTGTAAAATGAATATTCTTAGATGACCTGACACAAAATAGCCTAGTTTTGATGTTTGTATTGGGACCTGCTTCCCTCCCAGGAATCACTTAGAGTATATAGCCAAAGCTGGTACAGCAGACCAAAATACCTTTTTTTATATACTGCAGCTAAAATGTTGCAAAAAAACCCCCAAAACCAATAAAAATGCATTTTCTTAAATTTTACAAAGTAGAAATGTAAGGTGTCTTTTAAAAACCCCAGATGTCCTCTATACTGGACACACTTTGATGTATTCTGTTTTACATTGGCTTCAGCCACTGCAACTGTCTTCCTAAGTCTGCACAGGCACCCATGAAAATTTTAAGTATTTCTGTTCAGCCTTGGCACAGCAGCTCCTAATAGATGCACTTGGATGGTTTAATACATTTACTAAAACATTTTAAGTCACTTGGTTCAGATAAAATCTGTGTAAACAGAGACAAGCCTCATGTGCCATACTTAAATTGTTCAACCTCAGCAGTCTGGTCTCAGCACCAAAACTCAAACATGCCCGACTATCCTGATTTAAAGAAAGAGCTGGTGGGCACATGCAACTCATCCTAACTTGAGACATGGCGTAATGAGCACTTGGAGAATTATACCTATTTTAACACTTAAATACAACCCTTGCTGCCTAACTTGATTGCCACAGTTACAAATGCGGGCTTGCAGCTGGAAACCCCATTGACCAGGCCTGGCAAAGGCCACAGCCCCAAAAGACAAAACTGCACTCCAGGTCAATGGGGATTTACTTAAGCATAAAGGCTGTGTGTAAGGACGGTGAGCAACAACCTATTGCCCAGGTGGGGCTGACATATCTTTCCAGGTGGCCAGTCACTCTCTACCAAGGTAAGTAGAGTGGATGTCACCCAAACACAACTTTACTAGCAGACAAACACAAAACAAGTACCTGTGTGAAGATCACCCTAGCAACTTGTGTCCTGCTTTGAAACCTGATGAGGCCTTGACTGCTAGCTTCAGGCCCTAATATTTCCTCTTGCAGGTAGCCCTGTTCATCTGTCCTTGTTTTTTACATCTTGTCCTGTCTTCTGTGCTGTCATCCTCATGTTTGTTCCCGCACTGCCTGCATTTGTTTCCAGGCCTCATACTCTCTTGCTGGCAACTCCTACCAGGCTCCTGCCTTGCCCCTTGGTTTGACTCTTTCATGACTTCTCCAGTTCTTGGTTTTGTTTGTCAAGATTTGTCTTGACTTCTTCTTTCACTCTGATTAACTGAGTTTAGCCAACAGGCAGGACCAGCCATGTCCCAGTGGTGACAAACTGAATCAGACTATAGCTTGCTGCATCTGCTTCCACCAAGTTTGAGAGCCCTGACTACTGTAAACGTATAATAAAAGAAACTTGTTGAGACTGGGAGGCTCTACATTGCTCGGTGTCATTTTTTTTTATTGAATGTAACATGATGAATTTTGGGAATGGCACATCTGCTCTCCTCCACAATTTCAAGGGGAATGTTGGAGGCAAGCTGAAGGAAGAAAAATGTATCAAAGGCTATTAAACACAAAGATACCATCTGTGGTTCAGGAAGTCCCTGGACTGCAAATCACCGAAAGCTTGGGAAATACATCAGCAAAGTATCACTACACTCTGGCCCTACTCCATCCTGCTGTTGCCTGCAGTTGGACACAGATTTACACAGTCCAAGAAAGATGTTTTTATATTCTCAGGTAGCCAGGGGAAAATCATCGTGAACATTTATAATCAACTGTATTTATTGGGGGGTGGGGGGAAATCTGGAAAACTGAAGATGGGACTCCTACCATCTGCTTAGTAGAGCCACTGCTTCAAGTACCTCTGTAATTGCCTGCATGCCAAAGAACTGACTGATGGCACCAATGGACATCTTCCCGAACAGCAATATTCCTGTATGAGTGTCTCCCCATAAAGTTTAAGGCAGTGCCTTTCCAAATGACCTGCCTTCTAGTCAGAGAGAAGATGATGGCAGTGGGAAGAGGGACGTAAGCCCAAGCACTCTGTGAGAGGGAAGGCAACAGGGAACCCGCAGAGCCCACTGGGGTAACGGAAGGGGGGAGAAAAGGGGACAGCCAGAGTGAAACAACCCCCCCACCCCAGCCAACAGCATAGTTGTCTTTTCTATGGGTTAGAGACACCACAGGGCAAGCAGTGCCCCAGGCATGGAGGGAAAGCTGTAGTTTTAAGGCCTCCAAAAGCAGAAGAGGCCTGAAAGAACAGTCCCTGAGCTGGGCCATGAGCTTGGATGACAGATGCCCCAACAGAGATGAACAGAGATGTCACTCCTTGAAGCCCCCCTAACGGGGGGTGCAGAATTAAATAACGTGTTGTGGAGACTTGCTAAAAGGCTGAAGAAGATTGCTCCATTTCTGAACAGCCTGCGAAATACAGAGCCGGACTGTGCACTGATGTAGCAGTGGAGCCTGTTTCAGCATGTAGCAAAGAAGGACAAGATCGGACAGGATTTGAGCTGGGGTAGCACAAACCCCGAGCCCTAATCCTGTTGTTTCTGAAAGCAGATGTGTTTCTTTTATGCTCTAAATGTGCTCGCTCCTCAGTTCGGGCCCCAAGTACCGAGGAAGGGAGCGTGCTGGGGGACCGAGACAGTGGGTATGAGGTGCTGGCTGCAGGTGAGGAGGCACCGCGGCACGGGCAACTGATACGTATCCCAGCCTGGAGCTGTCTGGGGATAACCCGAACATCTGGCAAGTCTATCTGCAGCAACGTTCTACACCATTTGTCCAAGATACTCTCTTTTCTCCCTCCGCGTGACTCCATGCAGTGACCTAGTGGACCCGTAGGAAGAGTCCAGCTCCAATACAATTAGCGCTAACATCAGAAAATGTCTCCCCATCACACAACTCCATATAGCCAGGGCACAGCTTGAACACATTTATTCTGTGCAAAGCTTATGAAGAATTTGCATTAGAAAACAGAGATAAATGGAAATTTTGGCTTTCACTGCTGTTTTCAAAGCAAATGTCACCCTAAGAGCTATTTACCTATTATCTAGATTCTATTGTTGATAATGCTAGCTTCGCAATATAAATTTTTAAAATTTATTTTAAAGCAATATTAGGAAATGCATTTTGTACCATGTAATTATATTAATAAATAAATTTGTTTGATGTTAAATATTTATTCTTCTCTCACTGTAATCATACTTTTGATGCTGCATACATTTACAAAGAAAAAATGCATTTTCAAATGTCTTCAACCTGGTTTTATGATTATTTGTTAATCACAATCCATTAAAACCTTAAGGTTTTGAGTGGAGGGTTTCAGGTTCTTTTTTTTTTGAATGGTCTGTTTTGCTTTGGTTGCCACAGTGAAAAGAAAAAAGTAATTTGGGTTTAGCATGTAGAATTTAACTAAGCTTTATTTATTTTATTGTCAGAAGTAATAATAGGGAGTAATTTAAGTACTTTGAAGATGTGCATTTAGTGGTCTTTGAAGCATAATCCCATTAAGATTAATAATGAATTACATCTGAGAAAGACTATGTCCCTTAATGCTAATGTCTTTTGCAAGGTGGATAAATCGCTCAATTTAACAGCAAAGATGAATGTGCAGAGGAGCTGTAGTTGCACTGGCTTATTTGATGTTGGGAGGTTCTAATTTTGGTGGTTTTTTTGTTTTGTTTTGTTTCTGTCTAGAAGACCTAGAGACTCGTGGTCATTGAAAACATTTGAGTAAAGCCATACCCAGGGATGACCAGCTCCCTCGAATAATCACCATCCACTTCTCATGACTGCAAACCTCACTGATAATAGTTCCACTATGGCCGAAGACTTCAGTTTTCCCAGCAGGTCTTGGTCATGGTGTGCACAGAAAGCCTGAAGCAGCCAAGATGGGCTGAAGGGCTAAACGATGGAGAGAATGTAGATGGCCTAGTTCTAATTTGGCTCAATAAACTGTGCTCCTTAAGTGTCCCATGTGGTCTTTCACAAAAACTGGCATTCAGGATACTAAACTTCAAACTTCACTCAGCGGTGCTGCAGTGTTCCAGAGGGGAGAGATTCTGCTTCTTTGCCTGGAATGGCAACATTTTTTGCGGTGTGCATATGAAGTAAAAGGTAGGTAGCTATAAAGCGTGGCCTGGCTCTTTTAAGAGCAAGAGGGGTGCACCCAAGGACTGAAACAGGGCCTGCAAAGTAAAGAGCTAAGTTATGGCTCACACTAGCCAGACTATACCGAGGAACAAGCAATCTCCTTACAGCCTCCTTTCACGTCCAGCCTTGTAGCAGAGACCTGACGGGACACATCTGTCTTCTCACTCTGGTAGGGTAAACATCACTGGCAGGACACCAGGCAGAACCTCCTCCTGTACCCTGCTATTACATGCGTGTTAGTCAGCTAAGTCTTCATCCTGCTTAATTTATAAGAGCTAAAGAGATCACATTACACACTGGTAAAACCACAAAATCAGTGCTGCTTTGCCCAACAAATAATGGTCTATGTCATTTCTGGTTACAATCGGTTCAAGGGGGCAACAAACCTCACAGTATATGCAGCCTTCAAAGCACCTATTAAAAATACATTTTTATGTTGTAATTGCTTACTAAGATAGATGCATTGATTTCTTTCCCTCACATCTGAGAAGCAATTGCACAGACTTATATTCAGAAGAATGCACAAAATATACTTGAAAAACTAAGCATGAAGAATCAGTTTAGATTTCAGTGAGTGTGAATTTGGGGAGAAAAATTATCCTTCCACCTTCTCACTACTAATGCAGTAGGGTTTATTTTTGAATGAAGGCAATATGAGCTTAAATTAAATGTCAAATATAATTTAACATTAAAGCATGAAGTGGCTGAGCGTGTGCGTGTCAAAACTAGCAGCTCTTCTGAGTGGTTAATTGCTATCTACAAAATAATAACCTATAAAAAGATCTCTCATTTTCAGTGGTAAGACTTAAATTTACTGTACTGGAATAATTCTAACAAAATAGAGCTTAGAAGCCTTTTTAGTCACCCATGCCACATGAAGACACACAATGCCAAATAAAAACATCTGCAATCTGGCTGCCTACTTCTCTGGGAGATGTCTAGACTCCTTTTATAATCAGCAAAGAGAAATAGACACTTCTAGGCTGCAGTTCATCTTGTCCTAAACTAGATATCTAAAATAGTCCAGAAGAATCACAGCTGAAAAGTGCCTATTTCTCTCCACTGAGTGTAAAGGAAGCCAGGAGTGATTAATTCAGAGGCAGAAAGCTACAAGGCAATGTGTAGTTTTGATCATTTTCTGCCAACAGGATCAACTGAACAATACTGCGATTATATATTTTTTTTTTCACTGACACCTGATAGGTAACTACAATTAGTGTTCGCAAGTGGCTATTTTATGCAACATGCCGCCCACTTTAGAAAGTAGTGAAATCCTTGCCAAAAGAAACTCCAAGTCTGAGATTTTAGCTCTGGGGCTGAACTCTGGAAAGACATTACAACAATCAAACCAGCTAAAACTGAGCAAAACCATCCCAATGGACCTAACCTTCCATGCATTTGTACACCTGCTTAATTCTAGCCATACAAATAGTCCCATAGGGCAGATCTAGATGACTTTTTAAATAAGTTGTTGGCTACCAGTGGGCAAAGGTCTGTATGCCATAGTACAATGGACTGGCTGGAAATCTCCGCTAAACCAGCTGAGTTCTACTTGAAGGAAGGGCCAGTTTCAATAGGGGAAAACAAAACAGAGAGGACAACCCATGCTTTTTATATTGGTATACTTCCTTCTCCAGGTTATGTTATGACTTAATTTTCTTTTTTTTTTTTTTTTTGGTGGTGGTATTCCTAAATGTGTAACAGCATAAGTAATACAGAAAATCTGACTCAAATTCATTAGGAACAGCTAGACAAAATCCTGATATGTGTGAAGTTAATGGCAGAGCTATCACTGACTTAAAATGATTCGCAAGTTCAATCCTTCAGCATTTACAACAACTAAAAATCTAAGGTGGTTTCCAGAATATGAAATAACAATATGTCATTGTAATGTCTCTATACAACTACTTCTGCTAGAAGAAGGAAAAGATTTGAGATAAGAGAAAACAAGAAATCAGTTTTGTAAAGGCATTATCATTGGGGTCGATGAATATAAAAACAACAAACTGTAAGTTTCATCATGATTTCTTGTTTGTCTTCAATGTTACATTTCAGAAGCATAATACAGTTGTCCAATTTCTGCGGGGTGACAGGAACTTGCCATGTTCGTTTGGGCATATCCACTGATACAGAAGTTTTGACATAAAAGTTCACAAGGGTCATGTAAGTCACATGATGAAAAGTGTTGGAAAGTTAAATTAATAGACTAATTTGAACATTGAATGTACCTTTAACAGTAAGAATTACTACATAATCAGAAAAGCATTGAGTTAGATTTCTAAATGCTCGCTATAATATGGAGTGAGTGATACGGATGAAAGAAATGGAGGGTAAGCAGCCTGGAATCACAAGGGAAGGAGTAAGCAATTCCTGTCCAAACCTTTCTACCCAAACAGATGCATCTAAGCCCTACGGAGCTGCTTTTTTACTTTAAGATGAAAAACATTGAAAGGTAAGCAAGGCTTAAGTCTCATTGAAAGTTACTGGTTTGTTGTTCTATGTCCAAAGTCAGCGCTGACAGCGGGCAAGCAGCCTGATATGGGACGTGGCCAGAGACAGCTCGTGGCTCTGGTAACGCAGTCACACTCTGCACGGCCATTACCAGCTGTGCAAATCTGCAGGAGGGTTTTACACCGCGACACGAGCCTCGGGCACAGTGCTGACATCCTAGACTGCCTGCCAGCTTGGCCACCACTCGCCCTCCCTGCGGATCGTCGGGTGCCAGCCATGAGCTGTTTTGAGTGGCTCCCAGCTCCTTCTGCCCTCTGGGTCTGAGAAGAGGTGCTGCCGTGTTGGCAACGGCATCGCGGCACCGTCAGAGCAGCCCTGAACTACCTCGTTTGCGGCAGCGGGAGCACAGGTCTTCGTTTGCCAAAGCAGCAGTCACTCTTTGTAGCTGGGGAGGTGACAGCAGCCACGGGGGAGGTTCCTCACCCCAGTGATCTCTGACTGATAAAGATAGTGAGGGTCAGAGTGTTTTTCAAGCCCTAGCACAGTGTGCACAGGACACCCCTCCTCTGCTGCCATCCCTCCCCTTGGCATACCATGGACAAGCACAGAGGGGCTTAGGGTTATTTCATGCTCTCAGCTGAGGCCTAAGGTACGGAATGTTGGTGTATTCCTGACTTCCAGTTTGGCTACTGGTAGGAGCTCGCTGATGTGGCTCCTCCTCCGCACGTAGCTTGTGAAGCCTTTTGCAACCGCAGTGCCTTTCCTGTACTGTGACTTCTGCCTCGCCTCTGCTGTCCTGGCTCACTAAGGCACACAAGAACTATCTGCCCTGTCAATAGGCACGGGTCCACACCACAGAAAGCAGAAGGCCATGATAACCATATCTTCCTCATTTCAGAGGTATCCCATGCATTGATGTGCAACTACTCTTGCCAGCCCAAGACGGAAAAAGCCAAAGAAAGACTGGCGCTTTGCTGCACTGGGTAGAAAAAACACCTATTCAGATTGCTGAAAAAGATAGTGCTACAGCATCCCCTTGATGTTACACTATGTGGAGTGACTTGCATTGAACTTGCATTGAAAGAGGGGCGAGAACATCCTTGTGGAGTGACTCCAGTGATTACATTGTGAGAACAGAAAGTGGGTCAGAAGAAAAGGCCTGTGTGGAAACAGCAGCAGACGCAGTAAAACTCTGGCGTGGGCAAATGTTACTTAATTTGGCATAAAGTCTGCTGACATCGGTTCAGTCGGGAATATTACCTATTTACTTGTTAGCGATTCTGAACTGGTGCAGTGTGGTGCAGAGAAATCACTGATTTGTGTCACCTGGTTGCTCCTTTTTCAGCAAAGCACCAAGAGCCCTCTTGCTACTGTCCAGCTACAGCCTTTGGTTCTTAGGCTACTGTAGAGACCTAGAGATCTCTACATCTGCTACCTAAAGTCTCGTAACCGGCTCCCATCAGTGCCATGATGCTTCATTAACATAATCCATTCACCAGCAGCTCTGCCTTCAGTATATTTGAAGTCATAAGGAATGTTTTAAAATAAGAAATGATCACTTTGCCCTCCAAGAGAGGGTCTGAATACCTTATAATACTGACCAACATATTACAAATTCACCTGCAGTATTTGTTGTATGGTCTCCTATTCTTCTGCAAGCTAAAGTCCATCAAAAATAATTAAGAACTTTCTCTGAAACCTCAAGATTTGCTGATTTAGCAGAAAAGATGGGTTGTAACAGATGAAGTCCAGCAAATTTTGCTGAGGTGGTTTAGATGTTACTGCTCTCAGTTATTTTTCCCATTCTTCTGCCAAAGTTACTGCCCCTGGACAGAAGGGCAAACTAAAATGTGGGTCCATATCTCACACAGCCCCTTCAAACTGCTGAGATATCAGTCTGCAAAGTGATGTCCTTGAAGCACAGGTGTCCAGTCTTTTTTTGTTGACCGTGATACAGGGCAGAGTTGAAAGAAACATCTCCATCAAAAGCCTTAAAAACAAAAGATGGGAAAACAAAAATGTATCAAAACTACCTCAGTTTTCTCTCCCACTTGTTCTCTCGATGAATTCAAGTCACATCCTTGTTTCTCTACAGCTGTCCTGCCTCTGGTAGCTGCTAATTTTAGCCAGGGTTCTCCATTACAGGGCAAGATGAAAAGGAAGTTAAGAAAGGATGTGAGCCATAGCTTTCCTAAACCTTTTATATTTTCTAAGTTCCTCAGTCAGCTCCCAAATGCCTTTTCTGGTTCTATCACAATTCCAGCACACAGAATGGAAACACAAAGTGCCAAACAGATGCAGCTATTTGTAAGAAAAAGCCGAAAGCTTCTGTCCTCTCTCAATGATCTCTGACTTTCAGAATCTTGCCTGAACGTTCATCAAATATTCCCTTTGTCTGTTGTCATCCCTCTTAAATACATAAAGAACTCATTCATGAATGTATAAACTTTTGTCAGTCTCTAAAGTAAACGGAGTTTTCTTTTAAAATGCTTTAAATCAAAATCGCTCCGTGCATGGTGCTCTGTACTGTTATCCTCCTTTCTTCAGAGAGTGTGTCTGCTTTTGATCCTTTATTCCAGACTTCTCCCCAGCACTGATTTCTCTGTCAGTTTGGGAGCTGTGCCCTGTGTTAATGTTTAGACAGCGTATTTTGATGTTTTTCCTGTCTCACTTTTTAAAAATATCTCTCTTAAAATTGGTGCTGATAAAGGTTAAAGACACTCAAGGATAATGTAATTGAGGCTTTTGTTCTTCCTCTCCACCCCCCACAATTCTGTGAAAAAATAGTCAAGTAACTGTTGATGGGCCAGAAATTCCATTTAAGTTACATCAAGCTCTGCACCTGCACAGGTAACAGACTTTGGTCCATCCTACTACAGAATAAGGGCCCAAACTCACCAAGGACTAAAGGCTGTAGTCCAGGAAAAAGTTCTTCTTCAGGAAGCAGGAATCAATCTCTCCATTTCCTGCTTGGAGCCCTCCTGTCCCTCATATTGCTGAGGTAATTATGATCTTGCTTTAATAAGCCATTTCTTCATGCTGTGCAAGGAGACCACCACTTAGGATTCAGAAGTTGTGTCATCTCTTCCCAAACAACATTCAATCTTCTTTGGACACTGCTTCATGTATATACCTTTCTCTAATGGTTAAATTGTCTTTGTTAATCTAGTGAAAAGAATGGCAACAAGGCAGCCGGGGCTGAGTCAACTCTAAGACAGAATGTAGCCGAAAGAGCAAAGAAAACTTCCTCTGGTGTATGCATGTGGGGTGTGTGTGTGTATAGATATATTTTTTTCTTTTTTAATAAACTTTTGGATTACACTCACTTTCAGAGACAGAGAAGTTAAGAAGCAATGGAGAACTCTGAGATAGAGTAATTGGAAATGTGTCCTTCTGCAGCTCCTATTCACTGCTGGTGTTCAGCAATAAAAAGAGAATTGCAACCATGAATCACAAACACTACAGTGCTGTCTTAATACTGCCTTTCAAGAAGTGAAGAGACAAATACCACTTAGTCAAGGAGAAGCCCTCATATATCTGATACACCTCCAAATGCTCTGTGATTAATCTTTTTTCTTAAAAACAAACAAAACAAAACAAATACTAGTTGAACAAAAAAATTCCCACATCCGACAATCTAGATTTCTAAAGCTTTGATGGAATGAGGCCATTGGTGAGCAACAGTAGAACTTTACATAGAAAAAACCCCAAACACTTTACTAAAGCTATCAAAAGAGCTATTCTTTTAGGTAGTTTTGGAGTAAATAAAACAACACTTACTCCTTTAAGTGATTTGTTTGCATTAAATGATTCATTTGCATTTATTTGTCTAATCCCGGAGAGGTTATTGTGCTGCAGCATACTCACACATTCAATCGGGCTATTCTATAAAGCCAAGTGCTGTGGCTTCTAAAGTGGGAGTGTGGATGCTGGATTTCAGCAGAGTTGGAATCCACTATGTAAATTGAAAGAGTTTGCTATTCTGTATTGTCCGTATCACACTCGCTTGTTGAAACAACATCAACCTTTCAGCAGTGGGAAGCGGGTGGCCTGGGGAGCAGGAGGGATTCCTGACATGCCGCGTGGCCCTTTGGGAATCACTGTGAGATGTGTTTGCAAAAGCATGGGTGGCTGCCACTGTTCTCGCTGTGAGCACGTTTCGAACAGCTTCCATAAGCCTCTTCAGGATTATGGTCCCATAGTGCTTAACTGGAAGGCAGTGAGAGTTTCAAGTGCAGATCCCTCCCCAAAGTCATGTGCGCGCTTCGTACTTCAGGGTGGGACTTGGGTTTTTGGTTAGGCTGGCTTTCGCTGCCACTTCTGCCTAAATGCTCTCGCTGCTTCTCTTGCCCCATCACCAGCCCTCATCTGGATCAGGGAGCTGAACTGGTAAAAGACTATAAAAAAACATGAAGTGAACAGATTTTTGCCCATTTAGCACCGTGAACTGGTTCACCATGACTGATCACGGGTTTAATGCAAGAAAGAAAATGGAAGGACATGGCTGGGGTAGGACAGAAGAAAGTTTTTACAGTGGTTTAACTATATTGTTAAACCACACCCTCAGTTTATCTATCGTCCCTCTATCTCTCTATCAATCCTTCCCCATGTGCAATGCTTTAGGAGCTGTGGTTGAAAAAGACACTTACGTAAGCGCTAATGCAATCTGAATAAATGGTGGCATTTAGGCAGGGGCAATGGGGGGGGTGAGACAGCCATTACATAATGTAATTGGAGATTTATCCACCAAAGCTTTACATTTTGAGTGGGACACACTGGATGTCCCAGAAACCAGCAGTTAAACAAACACTGAATTTGTAAACCCATTCAGAATTTGTAAAAGTATTGTTGTTTTATTACTGTTATTTATCTTGATCGCGTTTGTTCTGCTTAAAAGAAATAAAACACAGGCGCTCTTTGCTTTAATTACTGGGCCTATTCTTTAGTAAACAATGAAAAGTGATTAGAGATGTTTTTTGGCATGCACAGTCCAAAACCACCTAGTGAGAGTTCAAAGAACAAAGCAAATGCTTATTGGAAGAAATTACTCAGCTAACTAAACTTGTATATCTTTGAGTCAGACATTTTTTCAGCATCTTTACCCCATTTATCAATGCACAATTACTGTCACTATTGTGTTGTGTCATTAGGCGTAAGGTTACAAGTGCCAGTCAGAATAAAAAAATTGCAGTAATGTTGGCATAATTTTTCATTATCATCTTCATTAACCACAGCTAGTGGGAGTAAGAGTTTATCCTTGCTGTTGTCATTGTCATGACAACGCTTCCAAAGCTTGTCTGCCGAGAGTTCACCAGATACAAAAAACTGAATGTCCTCATTATTCCGCTTCTTACACTCTCACCCATGCCAAGGGTGATCCAAGATGCACAGGGCCCTTGATTTATCCCCTGTGATTTCTCTTGACAGCCTGGTATGGTGTCTCAGCTTAAGGCAATCGGTCTGATTTCACAGTTTAATTACTGCTAATCTGAAGGAGCGTGGCCAATGCTAATGAGCCAGCAGCAATCAAAGCAATAATGGCTAAACTGGCCCTGCTTCATTCTTCTCTTTTTATTAAAACACCCCTGCCCTGAAATAAGCAAGTAATTTCTCCTTCTCTGCACAACTGCATTGAGAGAACAGACGAGCCTCATGTACAAGTTGGTGTTATTTCAGAAGCAGGCTGTAAGATGCCTTTGTATTTTGCGCTTAAACCCCTGTTTAATGTTAGTTTCCAAACAGCTTTGATTCAAGAAAAGAATCAATAACTGGAGAAGACTCATTAGCAGATCACTGCAGAACATCCACGGTGGCATACCGGGGCCAAATTTGGGATGGAGGCCTGCTTGACTTTTGCAGCTGGACATCACCGAATTAGGCAGCAAATGAAAAAATCTATGACAGCACTGCAAAAGAGAACGTAGACTATTCAGAAAGAGTTTTATTGTAAAAGGAATTAATTATAAAACTGGATAGCAATCTACCCTGCAAAATGACCAGTGCCCTCAGTGAACATCACCCAACAGCTGCGACTTGCACATCCTCCCTTTTCTTGAGCTTCTCTCCTATTGTTGAAATAGATGAAGAAAAGCATAGAAAAAATTCTTCAGCACCGATTTCTCTCAGTCACACCAGCCCAAACACCAGGAGTAACTCCAGGAAAAGAAAAAGAATCGGGCCCCTTATCTGCCTTTCTGTACACCCATTATGAGTGTACACTGCATTAGAGTTCCTTCAGATAAATTTTTGTTGGCCTTTTTCTTCCCCAGAGCAGACCCTCTATTTAAAATATTTACTGTGATGATTTCATTAACGTACAAAATCTTTTACACTCTAATAAGTGTCCAAAAAGAAAGTAACTTATTAGAAGCAAGAGCCCCATCAGTGTAAATCCTAGATATTTCAGCAACCTTCATACAGCTATTTCATGTTTACTCTGGTAAGCCATAAGCAGACTCTGGCCCATTTCGAATTAAGCAGAAAAAATTGTGTTTCAGTGTTACTGTGTGTGATTTATGATATATAAATAGAAGGTTAGGCAACATTTTGCTTGTTAAATGACACGGGAGGAAGAATAATAGAGAAATCAGCCATAAATAAGAGGTTTTAGAGCAAATTTTGAAGCATGTGAACTGCTTGTCTTGTGCTTGTCTCAAGTTTATCTGTCATTACTTCAAATTTGGTGTTGCTCAGTTAACCTGAAGGAAAATAGCTTTTTAAGAATTTTGTGGGCACCTAGGAATACCTGACCAGAGTGGAAAATCACATCTTCTTTGCAGATAAAGGTGTTTAATAAAACAGTAAATATTAGAATGTACCATTTGCTTTTTACAGCAGTGTCATTTAAATGTGTAATATAGCAAGACAGTGACACTTTATAGGATTAAGTCTATTATAAATCATATTATCTCATCCATTCATTAAAAAGCTGTTCTATCAGTGATTGTTTCACATCCACAATATCGTATTTGAAAATAGAAGAGTCCAGACTGCAATGCTATAGAGATCGGTTATTTTGCAGTGGTTTTAAACCTATTTTACCTATTTTTTTTTTTCTCTAAGTACAAGAAAAATAATGCTATGGGTACTCACAAAATATGACTATTTCCATAAGATATGTGTGAGAGAGAGAGTGTCACAAGAGGGGAACATCATTCTAATAATATTTTGTACTTCATCATAGCACTGTCAGAAGATGCCAATGGAGACTCCAAGTCATTTTAAAGAACCACTTCATTTACAGGGAAGGAGTTCACTCCTAATTAAGTTGGAAAGCCTCTGGGGCTTTCTCCAGCCTTTGCAATTCTGATTTCCTTGGAGAACTCCTGGTAAATCTAAGAGATCCAGAGATTTCAAAGTGATTAAGACCCTATTGACACAGACATTAAAATGGCACTAGTCAAACTATGCCATAAACCTTACACAAAAAATCCCTGTCCACAACAGTCTCAGGTAAACTGAACTAGAAGTCTGTCAGTAATGACAGAAGTATGGCATAACTATGAAGCACAAATAATAACAAGGAAAAGAAGAAAAAACCCTAGGTTTAAGATCTCGCTTGTCTCCATTAGTACACCTCCTTGATATTCATCTGCCTTAGCTGGCTAAGGAACTGGGAAATCTTGGTGTAAAGTGAAAAAAAAACCATGTGTGGAGCAAGGAACTGCACGTATGAAAGAGTTACAATTCCCTTATCTTCTAACTTAGAATGTATCTATAAGGCAAGAATGTAATGTGGTGCCACCAAACCCATACGGTATAGCTACAGATCTGAAGCCCTGTAAATAAAACTGGCATTTCCACATAAGGCTAAATTCTCTGATTTGGTTCACTGGAAAACTCCACAAACTCTATCAGTACAGCAGGTGGAAGAGAAGGAAGGAAGGTGGCACAGTCCTTATTTACATGGTTATAATAATAATAATAATAATAATAATGAAAGAATGTATATACAACAATAAGATGAGAATCAAATGATCCGAATTCCACTTAAACCTCTATATTATCTCATTCTGAGCTAAACTGATTACGTCTAACATAGCAGTGGGTTGTGCATATAGATGCACCCCAACATAGAAGGCAAGGAAATACCCACTCTCATTTGTAGTTCTGACTTGGTTCTCCCCTTTTGTTGAATATCCATCAGAAAGTCTAGGTTGATAAGTTGTCAGTCAAGAATAAGTAGCAGACCTGGGGACTTTGGCAAAATTGAGGCCTTGTAAATTTGGGTCAAAGAGAGCAAGTTGCACTGAAAAGCTGCAATAGAGCAGGGAACTAATTTTATGTCATTCTGAATAATGGAAAGTATCACAGCCATTGAATTATCCTTCTCTTCCCATAAACCGGAATTGCTAGCACAAGTGTAAAGCCTTTTTGTCATTGAAGTGATACAGGCATCAAGTAAGAGATGTCATTAACAAATGTAGGGTATTTTAGTGAAGTGTAGTGTGATGGATGCTGTGACAAAAGAAACACATGATGAGCAAAGACTTCTAAAATATAATGCAGGGACACATTATTCACATGGAGGCAATGCAAATCAAAGAACAGACTGTCAAGAAATCTGAGTTGATTTTCTTCTGGATGTTGTGAATTTGGAGGTCATCAGTTTTGGATAGCTATGGATCTGGCATCCTGCATGGTACTCTCCCCTAAAAAAGGAATTTCTCAGATAATAATCTACCAAGTGGCCGGACCCAGTACTGCTGAGACTGCACTTATACAGTTTGAACTGGCTCAGTTTTTAAGTTATATTAAAGCAATTGCCTTCTATTATTCTAAAATAATATTGCTGCTGAGTTTTTTGCAAGACAGGAGTGAGACAGCAGTAGCAGGTCACTGCTATGGAAAGAAGGGATCTGAGGAATCACACAGAAGAATTGAAAGAGAGGGCATTTGAAGTGAACAGAGAGAGAAAACCAAAATGAATAAAAGTGGAGAGAGCTTCAAACAGAAACAAACGTCAGAGGCAAGGGAAAATAAAAGAAAGCAAACTTGGTTTGTTTAGCAACCAAGACTAATTCCCCTTCCTGTTAGAAAAGACCTTCATAGATCAAAGTATTAGAGTGCTCTGAATTCCACTTGGGCAACCAGCAATATCCTGATTAGATTTGTATTTAAACAGAATTCTCATACATTTCAATTATCAGAATCATTGGAGCCAAGTGCTCTTTCAAGTTATACCTAAATTATCCATTCTCTAACAGAAAGTGAAAAGGCATACAGTATTGATACCAAACATTGTTCTGTAGAGCCTTATATTCCTTTACCAGTCATAAGCATAAATGGAAACGTTCTGTATTCATACAGTTCCACTGGTAAGCTGAAAACTTACTACAGCAAACAAAAGCAAGCATATTCTTGAGTTTTAATTGCTTTAATATTCAAAGAATAATCTTTCAGCCTAGTCTTCAGAATTGTTCTTCAGAACAATTACTTCTGTGTGCTCAAAAACAACAAAAAAAGAAAAGATACTACAAAAGGTACTAATTTTCATATATTGGGCTAAGCACCTTCTAAAAACAAGTGCCCTTGATGGCATGCCATTTGAAGGTGCAAAGCCAGATGCACCCCAAACCTCTCTTTAAATGGTGATATGTGATCCATTGATTTGCACATCTGAGTATCCCTAGTACTGAACAGGAATCTAAATATCTATTGAAACAGCCCTGGAAGATAAGCATATTCACGGCTACTGAAAAACAGCTTAATGGGTAATACCACCCAAACACAATAAAGAGGCGTGAAAGGTATCCCTATAAGAGGTCTGGGTGTCAGTGGGAATTCTAGCCCTTACTTAAATGTACAAGAACATATATAGGGACAAAACATTTATCATTCACTTAAAACTCATCAAACCATGAATTCTGCAAATAACTGCTTCTCAGATTTAACACATATATTTTGAATCCAGGATTTAAAAATTACAAAGACCCTTGTATTTTTTTTTTTGGTAACGTGTTTCCATTTTTAGGGTAATATCACCACTACTTAAAAGCGATGATTTTCTGATCTCCTGCTTTGGTTTTCTTACAGTAGTGTATGAGGTTTAATGTCTCAACTTTTATTTGTTGCTATTCAGTAGACCTTAGGGGTTATGCTGTTACTATGTCTTATGCTGTCTGTAAAATTATGAAGTGTGTGCAGGATAATGGGGAGAATTCATCAACACAGGAGATTTTCAGTGAATAATCTTCAGATTCAGAGAACATCCTCCCTCCTCCTACCGCCCAGAATTTTACTGCTGAAAGAGAGGACTGAATCACAATACAGCAAAACAAATTTCAGCAGTGCTTGTTCCTATTGTGGACCTTTGACCACTTTGCGACTGCTTTGACGCTGAGAGCAGCCTCTTTGCCCTCGCTGCATTTTCTCACAGGGTCCTTCCACAGTATCTGCACAACATTCTACTTCTACTCCCAGACACTTCCCTTATTATAGCAATTTTCTCCAAAGGATGACACTATCTCATCTGCAAGAAACAATAGAAAGCAAAGATGTTTAAAACCGCCATGGTCATCTGGATATATCCTTCTCATTTGTCTCTCCCTCAATGTTGTCTGAGTCGCAGTTTCTGCGTTGTACTAAATGCAGCTACCTGGTCATGAGGTCAGCTTTTCCCCTATCTTACAAGAGACCTGATATAGCTTTGAAACCCTAAAAATAACAACACACTGTAATAATAATAATTCAAGAACAAAGACTGCTTGTAACTTTTGCCTTATCTTGATGAAATTACAAGTGAAACAAATCTAGTCTTTCTCTCTAATACACCACCACCACCATATATGAATTATGGGGTTTTTTTTTTGTTTGATAGTTTAACTATTTTTAGAAAAATGTTAGGTGTACACCTGCTGTTTCCAGTGAATAATTTCTTTAGAAGGTAGGATGACCCTACTCACATTCACAGTTCTCTCGCACAGAAAAATAAACAAGAATTGCAGTATGAATTTACCAGTCAGGTTCAGGTCTTATTTCAAGAAGGTAAAATGTCTGAGCTGGAAAATTTAGATGTAATTCATATGTACAGTGGATAAAAAAGCATTGGTCTGAAAAACATATAAAAATTTAGAAGTGGCATAAAAATGGCAGATTGCCAATCTGTCCTATCTTCTGTCTGTGGAAATTATCATTTTATTTCTTCAAAGAGCTAGCTCATTTTACTAGCCCATATGCCTAAGTGACACTGTTTTTAGCAATTAGTTTAGATATTTATACTGCACTGGATTGTGTGTCCTCTTGGGATCCTGTCAAATCTGGCCTAAGTGTCTCTTACCCACTTCTACCTCACCAGGTAGAATTCCAGAGGCAGGACCTCATTTTGCTTTTTGTCAATGAGAAGGAAAAACATCAAAGGACCTTCCATTGCGAGACAGAAATGGGGTCATCTTCATCATTAGCCGCAACAACAGCTTAATGTATGTCAGAATCTGCGCAGAGTTGGACATGCAGCACTGAGAACCCCAGATGCAAACTGGTTTGGATTATCTAAAGCCCTTGTGCACAGTACTTTTCCCTTTTAACCCTTCTGTACCGAACAGCAACTCTTTAAAAGGACGCCAGCAGTCTTCCTCCCATCCTATGGCAATATTCAGTATTCATACTGAGGCACTTTTGAGGGTGTCAGTAGCTGCAGCCTTCCCTTTTTTTTGTGGTCCCAAAAATCAGGTTTGCATAAGACTTCTACTTCTCATAAGCACTGGTGAGTCTGCCAGCCTGCAGCCCCAAAATTCAGCAGACGGCCATGTTCATCAGTGAGCTGTGGGAATGACAAAGGCAGGAACCATTAAGAAAGCACTGAAGCACTACTCTAAGTAAGGGCTCTAGGGTATATATATATATATATATATATAATTGGAAGGTGAAAAAAAAAATCACAAATTCTAAACAGTTTAATCACTTTTGTTGAAATGATGGACTAAGTCAAGCCATTTTATGAGCCCCTAGTTTTTAGTTCTCTCACATGACAGTTACTGTGCCATCTTCTACAATAATCTCTGTAGGACAGGAAGAAAAACAAACACCCACCTTCCATTTCAAATTATTTTTAGTAAGGTATATGAATCATCTTTGTCAACATAACCCAGAGGATATTGAAAGCCTTTAGAAAAACTAACTCAGGTTGCTCTCTCCATCACATCATTAAGCATGTTTAGAATTCTTTAAATCGTACTCTGTCAAATATGGTTTTTTTGGCGAAAAATTTTGTTAAGCTTCTTAACCATGTTCCTCAATTAAGAAGAGATCTGATTTTTCTTATCTATGTTATTTACAGACAAGAAAAAGAAGAAATATGCACAAGCAATCTTTAGGCTCCCCATTTGGTACTTTCATATGATTTGGTAAATAGCAAGAGCTGCAACACATATATGTTTTAAAATAGCTTTAGCAATGCCAGAGAATGATTTTTGTATGGATCTTTGTGTTTTACTCTTTCCCAGCTATGCTAAAACAACAGCAGTGGATGGTAGCAGGCAGTTGTGTTATATACATTATATTATACTATATGTATAAAATATTCTATATTAATATTATCTACCTCTCTCCTTTAAAGTCTTCCTTAGCAGTAAAAGAGGCAATATCATCCTAACTGGACATCGAGTAACCCATCACTGCGATGAAGGCAGTCTGCCTCTGTCTTGTTTTAGACCATGTTCTGACTCAGACAGTCTCATCTTGTTGGTTTACACTTAATTTGCCTCCTCATTATCTTTTCAACCATAAAAAGATGCTAACTTCTTTGTTACTTAAATAGAAACTGAGGACATAACCAAACACTCCCTGCAGACGAAAAACTCTATAAGTTAAGATGTTTTTAGTCTGCCTTTGCCTGGGGGGAAACTAAAAAAAAAAAAAGCCAGACCACACTGTAAGGGCATTTTTCCTTTGCCCTATAGGGCAAAGGCACCGGGACTACTGAACAAGTAAATTTTTGCTCACAGACGACCAACTCTCGAGTTGTACCCCTTGGTATTTGCTATTTGAGCTGGTTTAACTGATTTTTAGCTCTTGCCTGAGGTTATGCCTATTCCTGCCTTAAGTCATCTTCCAAGAAGCCTCAGCCTAACAGAAAGAGTCCAAGGGAGCATGATAGAAAGAAAAACCAAACCAGCTGTCTGGGAAGCCAGAAAGATGGGGAAAGGGAAAACAAATTTGTGTTTCTTGACATTCACCAGGCAGAACACCCACTGAAGCAGGGTTTGGGTGGAGGGAATCTCCAAGCTTGAGTCTGAGTGGTCCATTCTCAGGAAAGAAAGCATGTTAAATATCCAGAGAACTGAAGAAAGCTGAAAAATGATCCTTTTACTAGTATATTCTCATTTAGCCCAACACTGTAAGATGATATTTCCCTAACGTAATCTAGTTTCTGTCAGTCGAAGACTTTGCATTTTCCTGAACTGGAAGTTGTATCCAGACCATTGCATTTAATAACCCTTGATGCATCTTTCTGTCTTGAAGTGGTCTAATAATTTCTTAAACCTCTTTAAACATGTGGCATCCAAAACATCTTGTAGCATTGAAATCCTCAATTTATTTTGCATTATGAAGAAAAAATGTTTTCCTGCTGCCTAGCAATTTCAGGGTGCCCCTACTTCCTGTTCTGTGGTAGCAGGGGATGATCATCTCCTCTCTGCATCCTCTGGATCATTTATAATTTTTTATACCTTTTTACATCTTTGTTTTTCACAGTATTATGTGCACTGTGAGACTTGTTTTTCCCCAGGGTGAAGAGATTTGGTGCACTCAGTTTCTGCTTGTACAAAACTGTTCAATTCCTTTGTGCGGGCTGTCACCTTGTCTGCAGCTCTTCCAGTTCCATCGCATCCCGTTGGAGACAGAGTAACAAGAGCTGCACACAGCGTACGAAACACAGGAACATCACAAGTTAGAGCCAGGAAGGCATTTTCTTTTCTGTTCCATTCCTTTTCCGGTAACTCATTTTTGTTTGATGAAGTTGCGTTTTTACAAGCTTCTGGGCTGTGTGCCAGCATGATGTGAGATGACTTGACGTTTTCAGTGTTATTTTTCTAAAGCCCAACTTCTCTGCAGTCGGCTGGCCTGTGGGATGGTTTCCCAGGAAAGAAACGAATTGGCCATGACTGAAGAGTCACCGCTACCTGTGTACAAGCCACCCCTGCTATAGATTTCATCTCAAAGCAAGTGTTGCTGTTCTGGAAAGGTCCCTCTGGGAGAAGGCAGGTCCACACCATGGCTGAATGGCTGCATTAGACGCCGCAGTATTCTAATGTAATTAGAAAACAGCTGTGAAGGAACAGTCAATTGTTTTTTGGCAGTCACGGCCAATTTTGCACCAATGCAAATGATGAATCAAATCCTGCAAGTTTACAATATCTGCTGAGACCATAATGGCAGAAACCATGCTAATGATTTTAAATCTCGTTTATTCCATTTTTGGCTGATGCAGTAGTCCCTCATCCCCAGAAGCCTCCAGGGTGAAGGACTTCCCATACACTGCACCATAACACCTATTGGGAAGGGTAGAGGAGATCCACTGGGTTGGGTATGGAAATCAGGCAGCTACCTTTCAGCCACAGACTAAATATAGTACATTCTTCTTCCTTTCCAGAGCAGGAACCATGCCATTGAGCCATGCATTACTCAGCCTCACCAAATAAACATAAAACCAGCAAGAGAGAATAACACGAAGTACCCAGTTACTGCCAGGCTGCTCCTCCCTGACTATTGGTCCACCCACTATGTATTAATGCATCAGAAATACTAATCCAGGAGAACAGTGTTATTCCTTCAAATATGTTCCTTATACCAGTTCTTTTAACAAACATCTAGCTCTGTTAAGGCTACAAATATCAGCCTGTGAACTATCAGCTGCTCCTAAAATGTATGCAACTTTACTGTCTGAATGATGATAATAATCTCTAGGGCCACATTCTCTTGCTGAGGCCCCCCACAAGATCTTTCAAAATTATTGCATGTGTCAGCTGGGATTGGAAATGCTTCTTAGGAGGATAACTGCTAAAAACATATTTTTGCATTTGTAGCAGTGCCTGTTAACATGAACAAATGGAATCCAGTTGGCAGTATGTTTGCAGAAGTGCAAACTTTGAGATAGAGATGTTAGAAACAACATTTGAAAATGGCCCTTTGCCCTTCTTGTTCTGGCCTGAAAATAGCTGTGTGTCAGTCTTTAGAAGGCAGTATTTTTGGCCAGATAGTCAATAATTTTAATAGAATTAGCATGGGACAGAAATGCCATCCAAAAATGGATTCATGTTTAATCTGGTAATCTGATCCCATATGGCACTTTAAAGAGTGGGAGGAATTAGTGTTTGCTGCTTAAAGAAATTACCCAGAAAATGACTGCTGAAGACAGACCAAATAGTACCTCATCAGCATTCAGTGTGAAAAAGACAAACAGCACAGAACAAGAGAAGTTAAAAGGTGAGCCAGCAAAGAAAGCCAAAATTTGTTCCTGCATGGCTGGGAAAGGGATAACAATCAGAAGATAAAGGCAACCTCGCAAAGTACTGGATATAAACAAAGAGGAATTAGAATATACTGCACAGAAGGGTAGAAGGCAGTTTAAAAGCCAAACCTAACAATAAGCCAAGGTCCATCCTTAAACACCCATTCACCTTCTCTGCAGTTCTGAGAAGCACAGTTTGGTCCCCTATTTATCCTAATCATCCTGATAAGGGAAGCGAAGGTCTCGGGCACAAGGCTGGTAATGACTGCCTTGGTTCTGACACTTGACTGTGCTTCAGGTCACAGTTTCAGGACATATTTCTGGGAGGCAAAACAGGCCAATGTGGTTCTTTCCTCCTGCCTTCGTCCCTCAGCCCTGCTATTCTGTTTGTCTGTATGGCCTTGTGGTGAACTAGATTCAGAAACTCAACTCACAACTAATCCTGTTAAAGAATTAAAAAAAAGGACTGAGCATATTTTTAATTCAGCTGAGGTCAACCAGTTCATCTGTAGCCCTGCAAAAAGTGGTAATGGCACAACTGAGGAGCCACCCCTGGAGTGAACAGTTGGAGATAAATGGAATAAACAGATGGAGTTGAAGAGGAGAAGAGTGGGAATGGCTCACGCTGCCTTTGATGCCAAGAGCGACGTCCGCAGAAACGCAGCCTCAGAGCTCCCAGTTTGTGCTGTCTCTGGAAGTGTGTTAATATCCGCACAAACACAGTAAATATGGCCTTTGTGATAAAAAAAAAAAATAATGACCAGAGAGAATAAAAATAGCTGGGGGTTGAGATGTGACGAAGATCCAAAGCACTTCAGATTCTGGGCAGGCAGCTCAATAATTTCATGATGCCTTTTCCATGTTCTTCTCCCTCTATCAGGATGTTCGGCTTCCCTGACCTGGCCCATGCTGGAAAACCTCCTTTTTCAACATTGACCTTTTGCTTGACCCATCCCCCCAAATCCTACAAGATATGAGGAACCCTTCTCTTCACAGAAGTTATAGAAGCTGAAGGGCATCAAAACCATGGCCAGTGAAGTTGCAGCTAAACCGAAGCAGGGTTTGTGGGTTGCAAATCTATTTAGTGATTCTGTAACTTGACATAGACATGTAGCACAGGCTAAAAACCAAAGAAAAGCTATTTTCCCCCTTCCCGCCTCCCTGGAAAGGAAAGCATTTAGCAGAACAAAGTGCCTCTTGTAAAATGAAATAAGATGTGACTGTTCCTATATGGAGATTACACAAAATACACCCCTAAAGAATTATTCTGTTGCTTACTTCTGGGGTAAGAGTACAGGATTTATCTGTAAAAGCAGCTCAGACCAGGGCAGTGCAGTGGCTAATGAAACCCATGCCAATACGTGTCCAAATCCTTTCCTTTGTGTCACCAGTTCAAGCACACCAATTTGTGACAGAGCTACGAAATGAAAAATCACAGCCCAGTGCACAGAGATAATATAGACAATAACTAAGCTTTTGCTGCGTGCTTATGCACACATGCAACAGCCAGCATTCAGCCCAGGCAGAGCTTGGCTGGTTCACCAAAGCCAACAGCCCTGAGATAAAGAGTCCAAATTAGGGGAAGAAAATTAAAAAAAAAAAAAATAAAAAAAATCTCTCAGGTGCAGTCTACAAACACAACAAACCACAATACTTTTTGACTGTTATCCTGTGGTTCTGAACAGGCACAGACCCTGGGTCCTGCACAAATATCCAATGACAGGATTAGCGCTATGGTATTATGTCCTTAATGAATATACACTTTCCTCTTAATTCTCCCTGTACCACCACCCACCTCCTTTCCTTCCTTTTAAACTACCTAAGGATGTCCAACACCTCTGGAAAATGCACTTTAAGAAAAAAAATTAATTGCATCTATAAAGTCACTTATTTGCAGAATAAAACATTTTTTACTTTGTTTAGGTAGCAACTGAGGCAGAGGGAGGACAATATCCATTTTTCCTCTAAAAAATTTAAAAATTCTTGTGAAATTCCCTAAAACTAAATGTAACTTAAGTGTCCATAGGAACTTAAGCGTCCTCACTTACCAGCCTGGTTTCCATAGCCAGTGGCTAGTCTGGGTGTCAGAGCAGCAGCTACCAGCTCTCCACGTTACATTAGTATGGATTACCACTCTATCTAGCATTTTTATAACCTCCTTAATGAGTAAAAAAACCCAACAAAAAACTCCCCAAACATTTATGAGAACAGAGCAGTATTTACTCACCAACGGTGCACAGCATGTCAAAGGAGTAAATACAATAAAGGTGTATATGCACGTTTCTCCTTATCTAACCCTCCATACAATTTTCTATCTGTGAGATGCAAAACTGCAACACTCTCTCATGGTCCCTTTCACTAAGGACTGGCCACTTCTGGCAGCTCCCCCAGTCTCATTTATGTGGTTTAGTACTTTATGCGATTATAGGTTCCAACTGCAAAGATTACAATTTGCCAGGCTAGATAGAGCCAGGCTAGAGGGCTTCCCCAATTAATAGCAACCCTGTTGTTATCTCCAGTGACCCCTTCCATGCTGTGCTTGATTTCCCTTGTTCCATTTCCCCTTTCCCTCCTCTAAAGGCCTCGTTTAACTCTTTCCAGAAAAATAGCAAATAGGTGAACTGAGGTGACATAAAAGCAATTTCCCTACGCTCACCTTCTTTGGGCTCTGGTCAGCCAGGATTTCCTTATTTCACCCAAGAGAAAGGCAAAGAACGCATTCCTAAAACCAGCACTTTATTTGCCCAGCAGCCTAGCAGGTTGTGCCACTATTAGCATGTCTAGCTCACTAACAGCACAGTGGTTGCTTCCCATCAGCTTTTACAAAAAAGTATTGACAGGTCAGAAAGCAAAAATGGCAAGTTGAATGTACTAGAGCAACTGTAACTGTAATCCTTTACTAAACCTATCCCAGAAGTGTCCTTCAGATTCTGCAGTGTGATTAAGATGAGGATGTCAGTAAATGATGTTTTTTATTTCACGATTTGGCTAAAATAAGGAAGATTCTTTGCCTTTTTGACTGCTATATTATTTTCTTTATGGTCTTTGCATTGTGTCCCTTGTTTGTTTCGAGATTCAGGAGTAACCAGACCTTCCTTAGGGGCACACACTACAGTGCATCCTGCAGCAGGTACAACAAAAGAAGGACTCTTGTTTCAGCTCAGTTATCTCATCTGATTACTGAGCCTTCAGGATAGATGCACGAGACAAGTTTAGAACGGGAGTAAAAATGCCGAACTCAAGGCTATTATCTAGGTGCAAATCAGGATGGGAATCAAGTCACAGATTACTGGAGGTGAGGCAATGAGGACCCTGAGCTCAGCCCTTCAAAGGGGTTAGGCACTGCCTTAAATTTAGCATAAATTGCAATGACTTTCAGTGTGTAAATAGAAATATCACCACTTTCTGTCCCTGAAAGGAATCACATTTAAAAATCAAGAGGTTAAGCTGTATTATCTAGAAAGACCAAGTTCCCCTTGTATCTCTGTAAGTCAACTGCTTTTATGCAAGTTCAAACTATTACTTAACATGAAAAGCACAGGCTGGAGATGGGACAGGAAATGTGCAAGACATGTCCTGAAAAAAAGCTGGAATTAATCGATGGGTCTCATCAATCTCAGCTCATATTTGTGATGAAGACAGTGCAAAGTGAATATACACCTTAAATAAGAAAGGGAATGTCAAAAACATGACAGTTATAAATCCAAGGTCAACAGTGGCCTTCAAAGAGTTTTCTTAAGCAGTTGCGATGGATTCCCAATTTGCTGAAAGTTTTACATAAGACAGCTTGACACGTTATTGCCACAAATTTCACAGCATAAAAATTTCAAGGCTTTCAGCTAACAACAGATACATCTGAAGGAGATGATAGAACCTTGACCTCAGTTTTGGTACCTATGTTAGTTAAACCGTGAAGGAGTTCCCAAGTCATCCAGGAGTGCTAAATTTTGCCAAGCAATGGCACTCATTTCCTTATTTTGACTACTTATAAACGACAGCTTAGTCTAAGCCAAAGGTCACAAAAGTCTTGACAAATATTCCCATTGGCTTTCCGATAAAACCCATAATGTCCTTTTCATCTTGAAGGCTATGTAAGCATTCCACACATTCATACACTGTTGAAGTTCAGCAGCTTTCAAACTGATACGGAGCAACAATTTAACAATTTAGAGCAAACCTACACAATCTTTGGAAAAAAATGTGAAGTCTACTTTAAAACAGCATTCCAGGGTTATCTTAGGTAGGTACAATGTAATCACTTTCACAGTTTAGCAGCATATGTTTTGCCTTGAATCTCTGTATAGCCCCTCTGAGAACGTAACCTCATGTGACCTATTTTTTTATTATTATTTTAAAGCTAATCCCTGAACAAGCTTTACCTCGTCTTCCCACAGCTCTCTCAGTGAATCCTAAAGTCTCTAAACTCCAGGTAAGGTCTCTAGCCTTCATGGAATGACACAGCCGTTCAAGACAGGCTTCCCAGGAAAGGCAGCACCTTCAGTCTGCTGGCATGCAGCAACGCTGTTTGCTTCAGTTCCTATGGTCTTCCCAGTTTTATCTTCCCACCCCAAATCTGCCATCACTATCCCTACATCGTTAACATTGCAGCTCATTAGTTGCAGGAGTGGGCAACCCAGCTCTGTATTTTCCTCCTTCCACTGGCTTTCCATTGTTCAAATAAAGTAAGTGGTTTATAATTTCTTTGCCCGTCTAACTTCGTCTATTCATTTGTAGCTCTTCTACAGCAGTTCATTCATACCAAATCAGAGGACAGATGTTACATACCAGAGTAGATAGACATGCAGATGTACTTCTATATGGGATCCCTTCCAATCTGCTTCCTGTCTTGATCAAAATGACAAATTATTTTTTCTTCAGCATATATTGGGAATTAAACCGGGAAAGCAAAAATATAAACAAATAGTAATTCTGCAGAATTACCGAAACATAGAATTTACACTCGTACTGTGGCTCATATTGGCATCAGTTATAAAACAGCACATCCAAGAACTGCCAAATGTGTCATGGTCTCATTTCTAGCCAGAGACGCTAAATTTTAAATCTAATCTGAAAGATAATTTTCATGAGCAACCCACCCCCCACTTCAGCTGAAGAAGCACAACTTTTGGTGCAGTCTGTTTTCCTGGACACCTCCCAAGGGACCTGATCCTTCACTGCCTTGCCTAGACATCGATACTTTTGCACAAAAGGTATAATGTGCTATAGTTCTTGTTGTAGCACTCACTCCCACTCTCCTCTCCTGCTGAGCAGGTGAAAATGAGCAAAGAAGCTGCAAGGCTGCAGAGTGTAAATCCTTACACCTGCACTTTCATTACCAAATCTTTTCTATCAGAAACATAGCACTTAAAAGCTTAGCGGAGAAGAGACTATTTTTAAAGACAGTGAAATTAAAATTTTCTGTTAAAGTTGCATAAATGCAAAGGGATTTATATATTTTGAACATTATTTTATGTCTGATGAAATTCTGAAGAGAATAGTTACACCTTTGAAAGCAAACAATATTTTTAGCTTTAATGAAGTTTGTCAAATGTTTCCTTTCTTGGAAACATATTTTAGAGTTCTGGTTAAAAAAAAACCCAAACAAGTATCCCTTCTCAGTTTGGCATCTCTCTTGAGCGAATTTAATCCTCATCCCAACCACTATGTCTCCCACAACTTTGCTTCTCCTTGAACCTCATAAATCAGCTCTGCAGTGATTTGGGGAAGAGGCTTGCTAGGTAATGGCGGTCACAGGCAGCAGGGGGGGCTCACACATAGGGTTACTTTCTTGGCCTTGCAGACTTTCGTGTTCATTTTCACTCTTTGCTGATGGTAATGGCAGAACAGAGAATTTCCACAGCAGTACTAAACTTTGGAACCTAATTTTTCTGATCATTTTCTTTGGAATTTCTGTACATGAATGCTTTTGATGATAATTTATATCTATTTCTTGCATTGAGACATTCATCAGTAAATCTCAAGGCACTTTAGAAAGGAGATCAATGTCATTATCATCATTTTGAAATTAGCTTACCAAGAGATTATTATTTCTGGTACAATGTGATTGCTATATAAAAGCAGTAAGAGTGCAATGGCATTTGCCTTTGTGCCGTAAGCTTAACACTGCTATCTAAAGATTTCTTTAACCAAATCAGAATAAGACAGCCTTAGTCTTTTCTGCTATCTTGAAAAAAAACCCCAACCAAACACCAAACCCCAAAACAACAAAGGAAGGAGTGAAAGAAATATGAGTCTTTTTGGCCAAATCAAGAAACCTAAGTAAAGGTTACTATATATTTTACTTAATTCCACACATATAATTCCAGAAAGACTGACACACAGAAAAAACCAGAAACACATGCACTAGAGGAAAGCTTTGCTGCTTGCAGGCTTGCCGAGTTACGTGCCCTGTCCTCCGCAGAAAGGGCTTCACTGACATTTTGCGGAAACACTGGCCCGATCTTGAATAACACTGTGCTTGCTCTCTTATAACAGAGGCCTTCAGAGAATTTCATGCTAAAATGCCATATTGAAAATTGTTTATAGTTAGCCATTTTGCTGCAATGCATCCTTGACAGGGCTTAAATGTTGCCCTTACAAGGCGATGCAGAACTCGGGGAAGCCATAACAACTCCTTGCAAGGGAGGGAAGATTGAAGGAAAACATTACGAATAAGTACCAGCAGCCAAAGTATTTCCGAGGAGTATGTTGTTTCATGAACACCTTTAGTACAGCACAGGTCTAAATTGGATTTTTGCATATTTTTTGCAGAAAGTGCATGAGAGAAAGCATTAGTTAGTCCGATAAACAGAAATGGTTAGCCAGAAATAAAAATTTTTGCGCTGCCAAAAGAAAAAACACAGACAAATGTGTGTTTTGAAACAAAATTAAAGAGATTTGTATTTTAAATAGAACTGAAAGATGTGGGGTTTAATAACTTGACTGTTTCTACCATTCAGGCATCAGCCTCAAGACAAAAAGCACATAAACCAAGAGAAAGTTCTGTAACCTTTTTGATATTCTTCATTAGGCTCCACCATCCACAGTCCCTAGAGTGAACTGCATCATCAAATCAATTGCACCAAAGCCTCCTCTGATTTATGAAAGACCTCACCATGGAGTTTTCATATACTAGTTATTTAAGTACTGAAAAGTCTTACCTATAGATCCTCAAGTAATTACATACTGAGAAAGCTCACGCAGAGCAGATGTTCAGCAAAGGGAGGCCACTGTAGGAACAAAAGCCTTTTACAGCTGAAATCAGGCATGTATTACAGGTTTGTGTTTTTTATAGGGCTGCATTAAGAACTGAGCCCTGAGACTAGCACAAAATGAGAGCAAGGGGACTTTCCTGGTGATAAATCTATGGAGATATAAAGGCATTTCCAAGACCATCACTATGACGAAAGCCAGGTACAGGTTTTCCCTTTTCAACTGTCTGATTAAATAATCTTTTTGGTGACCTGTGATGGCACTCATACACACACATGCATACGGTAGGTGCTACAAATAATATCACTTGTTCAGTTTGGAATTTTTTATTTTTTTTAAATGATCTCATCACCTTTATCTTCTCATCCCCCACCAGCACAGAAAAAAAAGAGAACAGCCAAGTTGCTGCTTGCAGGAGTAGCACCTGCTGCACTCCTGCTTCTGGGATTTGTGCAGTGGGTTTGCATGGGAGGTTCCCAGTCTCCACAGTGGTGGACCACTATGTCATGATGGTCTGGGTAAAAAGAATGCTCAGACCTTTCCTCTGAAACCTGTCCTTCAAACACAGCAGAAATGGGGCTTTTTAATGTGTTTTGCAGGAGGAGTGTTATCTTGGTGTCTTGATTATTTCCAGCTATGCAAGTAATTCCCACTCTGCAATACAGTAAAACCAGCAAAAGCAGCATCAACATCCTCTTCATCAGTGGAAGCTATTTTTCCCCTTTCCTTCCCTCTGTCCAAATCTCTCTGAAAAACTGAACTGGATAAGTGAATCTGCCCTTGGCCCTTCACAAAATGGAAAAAGACCACATTTATATGCTTTATCCTCTTTTAGAAAGATTTATATACACTTTATAAACATTTATATACGTTTATACTCTTTCAGGAGAGAAGGCAAACAGAACTTTGCAGAACCTTTGCACTGAATTCAAACAACTTAACCCCTCTGCTCAACTTCAATCAATTCAGTTGGTAGGCTGCACATTCACTGATATTTTGGGAAAATCGTTGCATATTGTGGCTCCCAAAGAAATCTAGCTCCCCCCCAACAGCAACAGCTAAATTGATCTACTCTGCTTCAGAGTGAGCTGCTGGTTACTGACAAATAGTTACATGTAATTGAGTCATACAGAAATCCCTACCAAAATGCAACTAAAATTTTAATACAGAAGACTAAGCCATTGCAACTCTGTGAGGCACCTCATGTGAGTAACTCATGTGAGCATAGGCACAAGGTATTATGAAGGCATTGGTTTAGTTCTTACTTGTGATGCTTATACACAATATCTTAATTAGGTTACAATTTCACTGATATCCCAGGAGCTACAGATACTTTTGCTAGGTGTCCTATAGTTCCGAATTTTTTTCAAGTAATTAAATATCAAGGGCTGCATTTTGGTGGATTTTAAAATACCTCTTTGACAAAGTCACTCAGCTGCTGCATCCTAATGATTATCAAATAAAATCCTAACCTGGACCCTGTTAGTTTAGCTAAAAATAATGCAGCATCAATTCTTCCTACTTAGAAAGCACACAGCAATGCATAATGGGGGGATTAGGAGGAACATGATGTGCTCAACATAAAAAAGCTAGAAGGTCTAAAACTACCCACAGGTGGACTTAATAGACATCCTTGAGTTATGGCCTGCCCTAAGGACAAGAACTTGCATGCAGCCAATTTGAGTGTAGTTAGCAAAACACCTTTTATTTTAAAATACTTTTTGAACCTAATAAAGCAATTTTAATTAGATTGCTTGGTCAAAATTTAGAGAAAGCCAGAATGAATATTGCTAACCTGAACACAAACCCTTCCCATAAACTGAAAGGGGTAGGTATTTTGAAATGGTAAACACATGAATTTGTTCTGTACTTGTGCTGATACAGACCACTGTCTTCTCCTGCATCACCTAGCAGATGCTCCGAGTGCTTATGATCATATCATTCTTTGGAAGCTGAAACCTTATGTGGACTTAGCATAGGATTTTCAAAGGATTGAAGCCCTAACTCCATTTAGGATCTTTTCCATAAACCCTAATCCTAATTGCTTGATAGGACATTTCACTGGTTACTCTATCTTTACTTTTTTTAAAATATAAAGGCTGCAGAGCTGAGGTTTGGGTTCATCTAATAGAACTCAGAATAAAAATATGGCATCTGGTCGCAAAGATTTTGCTCTCAAAAGTGACTGATGTTTCTGATTTGTCATTGATCGAAGTGCAATTTATCTTCCTTGGGGAAATAACACCACCACAGTATTTTCCAACAGGTGTGACTCACTAACTGTTTTCTTCCCACAAACTTTTAGAAGCTAAATTATAATCGGATTCGGCAATGGGTGTACTGGCTTTCCTACAGCTGCTATTCTTACAGTGCTAATGACTTGTGCTTGTATTGGATCACACCGAACGACCATGCCACGAGGCTCCCTGGATCCCGAGGGATGCTGTAGCTCCTCAGCAGCACATATATTACCTGATGTCAGACAGCACCGTCTCCAACAGCAGCAGCATCCATCAGCTGCCACAAGCTAGGAAAGAAAGCAGCTGTTTCCAAATCTTTTTGAAATGATGTGTAATATACTCAAGCAAACCTCCCTTCCTCTCCCCTGGGATGTATTATAAATATTATGAATTTGTATTATTAATACTGTATGAGTGTTAGAATATTTATCGTAAGTGTGGGGCCTTAACATTTGTACAACTCAAGTGTGTCTAGGGAGTCTCTCACTAAGTGCTGATATGCAACTGCTTCTAGATAAGTGTAAATATCACAAGACAAGATTGCACAACAGTTTGAGACAGAAAGTAAAAAATGTCATATTATCCTACAGGGCTGATGCTGGAAAGCATGCAGATGGATGACAGGCAGCCAAGTGTGAATTTTGACAGGGCATTAGGCAGTCAGTCTAGCAACAGTGTAATAAGATTGTTAATGAACAAGAGATCAATAGCCTTTTAATTTCTCCACCTGAACTACTGCAAAATGCTCCCTGTAACATGAGGTTTTCCAGGGAAGGATGTCAACCACTCACTAATCAAAGCTACTTTCTGCAGCAGTGGTGCACCTCACAAATTGCCCTTTGAGAAACTGTTCCTGATTTACTTGCGAATCAAATTGCACTCGCAGTCCAATGTGGGATTTCTGTAATAGGAGAAAGCAACAAGGGAGGACACCTACTGATATATTACTTTTCTATTTTATTAGCAGGAACCGTGTTAAAGCCAATTAAATTTCATAGAACAGAGAACAGTTGTGCTCTTCTGGAGATTCCTGTGAAGGTTTAAAGCTAAAATTGAGAGTCTCCCACAGAAACTGTTAATTATAATTGTTCTTAATAAAGACAGAGCACAAATGAAACCAGAATTTGAAACTATTGCTGCTGATTTAGCAGGTCTTTTAATAAAGCTTTGTTTATAAAAACTGTTCTCAAAACTCACTCTAATATTCCAGCAATACCAAAACTGCTCATCACAAGGAAGATTATCTTTTGATTTTCAGTGCACAAAAATGCATGACATTTTTATTTAACTACAAAATTTCTGTCAAAACTTGGTATTTTATATCTCCAGCTAACACATGCATTAAGGGGCTGGAAATGGCCATTGAAATGTATTTTTCTCATTTTGATGCAAAGCACAGACTGCTCTGCTGGAACTTTCATAATTATTTCTGAAACAGGTACACTTTTGATTGTTCACAGTTTTAAGTGTTCAAGAAACTGATGTAACGTAGAGAAAGTTTAACGTAAATTGCTAAATACATAGCTCACTCCTTTAGAAATAACAACCTTTTTGTTTTTATTTTTAATTAACCCCCCCCCCCCATTCTGCTACAAGAATGTTTTTCCCTGCAAACAATGAAATATTGCATTTTCAATTCATTAAAAGGCATTTTTAAGAAAATGTGATCAGGTGTTACTCCAGGAAAGAACAGCCATCCCTGTAAAGCTGCAAATGTTTCATGGCTGACTCCAAATATGCATAGAAAAAGGAAAAGCCATACTACCCCACTATACAATCACCAAGCCGCCTGAAGTCTCAACAGCTGCAAAATTCTTCTTTCCGACCTCAGTGAGCCCCAGCTTTTCAGCTTTTGGGATCTGCCGCCCACCTTCTCACACGTACTGTGTCATCACTTCAAACAAACTTTCTTTTAGTTTCAAGAGTCAGTCCAAAAAACCCTCTCATTCTAAAAATTCTGCAGGAATTTGCACCTACCACCATCACAGACTCCTGTTCTCCCCGTGTTTATTTCCCAGTTTGTTCTGATCATTTTGGATCACCAGGCATCTTTCTGCCCCCTGACACAAGTTCTATGACCTTACAGTGGAGCCTCTTGACCCAGACCTAATAGCCACATTGGTGTCCTCTTTGGATTTTGGCCACCTAGACCTTCCCTGCTCTACTTTGCCTTGGCTTCCCATCTCTTCCCTCTGCAGAGACTTTTTGCTTCCTTCGTATATATTTATTTTATACGTGTGTGTATATATATATAGCTATATATAAAATAAATAAAATTAAATATCTTAAAATTTCTGATTTTATCTTTTTTTTCTGTAGAAAAAATGTTCATACCATTAAAAGTGTTCAGGACAACATTCTGATGTAATTCCCGGTTCAAGCCTAATCATGCGAATGGTGTCGTGTGGAGGCGTAGTTCCCCCTTTCTGCTCTGTCATAAGATTATTTGCCCTACACAAAGTGTTTCACAGTGTAGTAGTCTGAGTGTACTATGTAGTAGTATGAGCTCCCCAGCTGCCACCTTCTGGGAGAATACGCGTAACAACCTGTTTTAAAAATGGGTTCTATTTATTCATGCATTTGGCACTTTAAAGCCATGATATATAATTTAATACAAAAATATAAAATCAATAATGATTTAGTTCCAACTATAAAGCAAGTTGAGCACAGATCAATTTTCATAACAAGCTTATAATCGTTTAAACACCAGCTGATGCCTGATAAAAACCTCGGAGAAACATTTTGCTGGTTTCCGACTTTGGGAAACAGATGAATTCTGAGAGATAAGGATTCTGCATTCAGTAAAACAGAGTCTTCACTCTAGAGCCCCCTTCCTTCTCCAACACTGCTCTATTACGATCATCGTACAAGAAGCACTGGATTAGGACTTCACAAAGAACTATTATACTCTAGCATGTCATGCAAGATTAGCAATTTTCAGTCCCAGAAGCTTTCATAGAGCTACAGTCCTGAAGTTAAGTAATCTCAAAAATGCAGGATTAGGAACCTTACCAATTAGGATAGCCAATGCTATGGAGATGACAATATGGGTCAGCCTTTTCAAGCGCTGCCAAGACTCTAACTGTAGGCTTTGCGTTGTAGAGTATGAATCAATAAAATGGAGAAGTCTGGGCTACTTTCTGGACAAACAGGACTCATCTTCATGGGGTCCTCAGTCTGTTATTGTAAAAGAAATAATCCCAGTACTAAATATGTACACATTCCATCACACTCGAGAAAGCCTAGTGTAATGTGAAGTTCAGAGTCAGCTCCAGCGTGGACCAGCTGGTTCTCAAAGTCAAGGCATCAACCTCTAACTTTCTGTATCTGCAGTTCCTAAGCTAGAGTCCAGAACTTCAAAGCCCTGTGATAGCCCTGTGCCCTTCTAGGCTAGAGCCTCCCTTGCACAATCATTCACACACTCAGCCCAACCTGGGACGTGGAACCAGAAGTAAGGTCGACAAGACAGTATGTGAATGAGGCTGCCCAGAGCCAGCTCGTCCCCTTTCGCTGCAAAAGGAAGACTTTTGCACCTCTGAGCTAGGTAGCTTTGACTTACAGCTTCGCCCTGAAGGTAAATGCAATGGGACACCTGGGCAGCCAGAGCCCTGCGAGGAAAGGGACCACCTTTTCACTGAGACAAGCAGAGATACCAAAAGGTTCTCAGTTTTCAAGACCAATTTCTATGACAGCACAAAATACTAAACCTGAATGCCATAACCACTCATTACGCAGTGAAAACCCAGCAATAGTGAGACCACGATTTTTGGAAAGGGTGACTTTCAGTGTCTTACTGGGTCAAACCAACCCTGACGCTCACCTCTGGACACATGGGAAAGTCTCTATAGACTGCCGGCCCCCGCAGCAGGCAGGCCTCCTGCTCTTCCCAGCAGTCCCTGACCCCTCCATCCTTCACCCAAAGGCTTTCTGAGGTTTGGTGTCCTCAGTTCTGCCAGGGGAAAGGGAAATAACCTTCTTCCTTGGAGAGATTAGAGCCGGGAGGAAGCCCTCCGGACTTGTATGCTTTACTAAAAAGGGCTGAATTGCAACACAACACATGTAGCCTGCAAACAAATAAACTAGCTAATTACACCTTTGACAGAGTGAGACAAACTTCCCATCCTCTCTTCAGCAGTGTTTCATTTTGAGCTAATATAATAAAGGATTAGTTGCCTGAGAAGCTGTTAGTCCATTTTGGATAAACTTGGATAAGTGACAGCTAACTGAAGTCAACAGCTAAATCAGACATTATGATACACAATTAATCAGACATTCTGATAAAGAGTCTTCCATTCCAGACCAAACTGACAAGCTCAGGTCAAGGCAAGGCAAGCTTTTGCATAAACGATGTCTTTGCTGGAAATCAGTGTTTCCCCATGGAGGCGCGTAAGCCGCATGAAACAGAGCGGGCTACGTTCCTCTTCTCCCATTGTTTCCTGAAGCTTTACATGCGACTCCCCATACTTTAATTAAAAAATTGGCAAAGCTCCCAATACCCTCAAATCCATGATATTCATCTTTCCCTGGTAAACTGGGTTTTGATTCACTTTGGGGACTGAAACTTGATCAACAGTAGTAGTAATTTCTCTATTGCATTTTTTTATTTTGATCTATTTAAGATTAAAAACTGGAACACGTTTTTAAACTCAGAATTTCAATAGAGGAATGTCACTTCTGCAGTGATAGCTAGTGACATAGAAGTTTCTTTACATAGAATTGTATTTATAGAGCAAAAATGAATATCTCAGTAGTACATAGCTGTCCTAAACAGGCAGCTCAGCAAATTATTTTGTTAGTGCTGACAATTTACAAGTTCTTCATATTAACACATGAAATTGTGTGGGATTGTGTGAAAGCATTTTAGGATCTATTCTGCTTATCTGCATATTAAAACTCACTTTTATATATTTCCTGTCATCAAAGTCCCTCACAAACTTAAACTAATATGCAAACTAGAAAGACAAACACTAATTCCTCACTGAAAGTCAGTGTTGGTTTAACAACACACAACACCAACTATGAAATCACCTTGTTCTCTCATACCTTCTTCTGCAAAAGGTAACCACTAATAAATAGAAAAAGATCAGTTTGTTAGAGGACAAGGCAAGCATTTAAGACAGTCTGTTGAAAAAAATGAAATAAATTGAGACATCAATACCAGCAAAAATAAAATAATCCAGTCATTGATGCCTTACCAGAATTTACATTGCCTCCTTGTAACAGTCATATTCTTCTGACTTAGATGGAAAATAGATGAAACTTCAGCCTTTTGTGGGATGTACATGGAGACTGTATTCTTCCACTGAGACTGGGCTACTCCAACACGTGCCTGTAACGAGCAGCACTTGGACGAAGAGTGGGAGCCCTATGGATCTTTCCAAAGTGAAGACAGCTGTGGCCAGAAAGGGTGAATCAAAGTAAAGCCTGGGCTGGCAGAGGGATATGGTTTATTTTTCTCTTTCAAAGATCAACATAGGGATTGACCTTTCCTGGGGTTTACGAACAAAGGACAGTCCAGGACACAGATTTGTATCTGAAACCTTGTTCCTCACCGTCTGTAGGCTGCAGGTTCCCAGACCCAGAGTGTCCAGTTCCTTACTTGCTTGTTCCATCCTTTTGGAATTACTTCTGAACTACATAATTCTTTTCTCTAAATTTACACCAATCTGCAGTCTTTACTGTGAGTGCATTTACATTGGGGTTTTCTTTGAGTAGAAGCATCAATTTCACAGAGGGTGAGTATTTGCTACAGCAAGCTAGATAATACCTGGTAACACTTGCATATTCTAAACATTTCCATCTTGAAATAATTATTTAGAAATAGGTTTTGTTCTTTATCAGCTTTGTTATTTTCAACTACACCCAACAATATTAAAATCAGAGGTTTTTCAGTGTTTCTAGCACTTTTGCAAAATTGAAGTTTTGGAAAAGAAAGGAAAAGGAAACTTACAAACCTGTGTTTAAATATATTAAATCCATACCCATTACATTGATGGTATTTGATTAATGCCATAATCATTTTTAGAATGCCTACGTTCCACTTAAAGTGCACCGCACAGAATTTAAACATTTAAATGCAGGGCCAATATTGTCATATAATTTCACTTCCTGAGCATCAGTATGACATTTTTCACCTCTAAATAATAAAAATTAATCCAGGATCAATCTGCTTATAAATGAGCATGAATTTCTGGTAGCACTGAGTGGTGAGCTACTACTACAGCAGTGAATATGTTTTCATTCACAACATCAGGGGCCTGACCCAGACCCTTGATGAGTATTATAATTCCCTGTGTACACAAAACAAAACAGAAGAAGGAGAGTTAGTGACTGGAATCAAGCTCTGTGTCAGGTGTTGTCTCAGGAAACAATATTTTCCAGTTCCTTGATGTCTTTTTGGGTGTTCAAACCACACCTCTCTTCTTGTTCCCTCAATCTCCTTCTTGAATTGTATTTCAGAATCAGAAATATTTTGCCTGGTCTATTAAAAAATGAGTTGTCTCTTACTCTCCCACAGCTACAAAATCCACATTTGACCTTCACACTGCATTTCAGTATAGCATTGCTTCATTTTTCACACATAATCTGATTTCATTATACAGGTCAGAATTACTCATAATGAAAAGTTGAACTAATAACAAGGGGCACCATTGATGCCTCTTGTCTCCTCATTAAAGGACTAGACTTTAGTTTATTATAAACGGAACCACATCCAAATATACATGCATAGCAATCATCGCAGATTTAAGCTTTTTTCTTTTTTTCTTTTCTCTTTGTATTCCTATTTTCTGAATAGAAAGTAATAAAGTTGGTTTATTTAGTTTTATTTAGATTGGAAAGACTATCATTAATCTGTTTTGGTAAGATGTTCCACTCACAATACAACAGCAGCAGCACATTTTTTAATGCACAGCTCTGCATGAAAACAGAACACAAATCCCCAGCTCTCCACCCACTGTGCAGTGGAATCTGTGGGTGACAAAGTGCAGTCAGAAAAGCACATTTGCAGCCTGTAACAAAACAAATGTTATGATGGAGAAGAGAGGAAAAAAGGAAGCAATTTTTAGAAAGGGTTTAAACCATCATTTACTCTAGCAGGAGGATGTGACTGACTTGCCACTTTAAGGCTTTATTGATTAATAAGATTTGAGGATCCAGCATAGTAAGAAAAGTTTTCTTTCTTTTTTTTTTTTTTAATAAAAATAACTTCAAAAGATGGTACACAGCTATTCAAAGTTGCTCATATTTACTTTGGGATTGAAAGGAAGCCTTTGAGCATCAGGAATCCATTCCAGAGGGAATGAATGATGTATTTTGATTTTTAGACTTGCTATTGTACTTTTAACACATCTTTTGGCAACAATTCAAGCTCTTATTAGTTTAAAGTTGGAATGACCTGCTTATCTGTGGTTGAACAGACCAAAGCCAAGGAGCCAGTGTTCCTATATGCTACTGTGTGAAATGGGATGCTTACTGTTTTGAAAATACGAAACAAGGCTCCAGATCTGCAGCTGACTCCAAGCCTGGAGCCAGCATACATTGCAAAGTCAGTTGCATGGTCAGAGGCTACGTATTATTTAAAATATATGGGTTTTATTACTCTGAAAATAAAAAAATAATTGTAAATGTGTCTAAATTGTAAGTTATTTCCACATGAAAACCCTGACCTTTATTAGATCCAGTCAGCGTATATCTGAGGCTGAAAGAAGTTTTGATTAGCAAATCTAGGACCTCAGTCTCTAACAAATAAGTCTAGAAGAAAACAAATGAATAGGTGTAGAAGAAAATAGTGTAGTTCATTCTATACTACTTGAAGAAACAAGTGTTTTCACAAATGCATTTAGGAAAAGCTAATTCTAATGTGACTGCCATTGCCCAGGCTAGGCTAGAGAGTTACGTTGATGGAAAACTGAAGCAAGAGAAAGCTAAGACCAAAAGAGTTTTTATTTCTTCCAGCTATTTTCAGTTTCGCTTATTATTTCTTTTATGTCACATACTAGAAAGGACTCTCTTTTTTTTCCCCCACAACACTTTCATTAAAAGAGAAATAAAAAAACCCCAACAACAGTAATTCAAAGCTCAGACAAAAAATAAAGGATGCCAGTTTTCAAGAATGAAAGAATTTTTTCCTTCTTTCCTTCTTAAAATGTCCTGGTTAGAGTTGAAAGCCCTTTTTTTCCTTATAGGCTAGGCTGGAATAAAATGCCATGCCCAAGATTTTAAGAAGTACAATTTTTAAAGTACATGTAGAATTCAAATTGGCAACAGTAGGAGAAACTGGATACCTAAGAAAAATATCATTTTTTTCAGAGCCCCTGGCATTTCCAAGTTTGATTTTTTTAAAGAATGGGGATCACAAATTAAACCAAAATAACTAAGCTGCATTTTGCACCCATTTAATTTAAAGACACTAACCTAGACCTATTGTTTGCAGCAAGTACACAGCCACCGTGCAGCTAACCTGTGGTCAGAAGCAGGCCAGTAACAGAGCTGGGAAGTGGATGAAAATCCCTGTGCCCCAGCAGAGCATCGCATTCATTAGGCATTCCCGCTTGTAAGCAAACCCTTTTAATGCTTCCAGTGTTGCATAAGAAATAGAGGCAACCAAAATATCTAAAAAGTTTGAAGACTCTCCCTGTATTGAAATGAAAAGGGAAGAAATAGCAAAAAAAAAAAAAAAAAAAGGGGAAAGAATAGCTACTGACATGCAGAATTTTCTTTGTATTAAACTGAGATGACATAAAACCATCATGATGGCTGTCTCTCTGCTATATCATATCACTTGCAAAGCCTGATCATTTTATACAGAAGCTGATGTTTTTTCTGTGAAGTTTAAAACAGTCTCTTTCTAGCACCTTTTTAAGGGTCTACACTAATTTTTAAACAATAATATTTACCAGTGTCACAAGAAAGTGGCTCCTAAATGTAGGAATCTCTGAAGCAGTAAATCTGCAGTAGCAAGGTTGTTTGTTGCACTATGGACTTTACAAGGGCTATTATTTGTAAAAGCCCCCTATGGCCAGCATTCAAATTTCAGCCATCGGTCAGTATTGAGTCCTTAGGGGAACATAATGAACAGCAGACTGAAATAGAAGTTTCTAAAAGCCTGGGATTTGGGTTATGCCCTAATTATGAAGTTTGGATTTGTTTCTGTGTCTGACTGTGAAAACAAAGCCCCTGCAGGCTATACTATTATGATCCCCACCAGCAGCAGAATGAGCAATCCACACATTTGCTGTGATTTTGCAAGTGTTGCATCACTTTGTTAAGATCCCTGTCATTTCTCAAAAGATACAAGATCATCCTACAAGAAACCTTCACTGCTCTAATTCAGACTTCTTCTCCTCTAGAATGTACTAGAGCCTTATGTATTCCTGTATACAGACATGCTTTAGGTGACAAGATACAGTCAAGACTGTTACTGATTGCACCCCCCATTGCCATTTCCATAAACAGCTGACCTGCAACGTGTGTATGCTTACAAAGGCACAGCCTGATGTTTTAAAAATATCAAATCTAACCCATATCTTCACTTTTCCCCTTATGCAGTTGTTTCCTATCAAATTAGATAAAAGCTTTTGTTTCAACCGTATTCAGTGGTGCCTGGAAAGATGGTGTTTAAGACTGTCTTGGAAAAAAAAACAAACAAAAAACCCCAAACAATCTTCATGTCCTCATCTCTACTATCCTTATTCCCCACCAATTTGGGGATCAGCGATTCAAAATCCTTTACAGATTCAAAAAGAATTGTTGCACTGTAAATGCCCGTGAGCAGCCCAGTACGTAGGACTGCTCTTGTTAAATATTTTCATAACCTCTCTCATTTGTGGGGTTCGTTTCACTCCTTTGGATATTTTGACTGTTGTGCTATTAGATGTCTGTTAATACATTAAGTAAATTGCTGTTGTGCATTAAAGCAACCAAATTTGACTGTTTGAATGCTAAAATAACTAGCAGTTTCTGTTTATTTCATAGCTGATTAGAAATCTGCCTTTTGCACCGAAGCAGTATTTACAGGGTATTCATGTAGCAGACACACAGTGTAATCTTCTTTCTCTGCAGCTGACAGCACACAGAGATGTTCAATGTAAAACTCAATGATGTACAAAGAATTTGACTGCTATGAGATAACTGGTCCTTTTCTTAACCCTCTCCTGATGGATTGTGGGAGGCAGACAAAATAAGGATCTGCTACCAGGCTGATAAGTCATTTCTGTTCTCTAAAATAGGAAAGCAGGGCCATATTAAAGGTGAAACCATTTATAAATATAGCCCTGTGGAGAAGGAGATGGACAAAAGGTTATATGTGATGTTTGAGTACCTATTAAAAGAAGCAGGAGCACAAAAACTGAGCAGATCAAAATATATGTTTGCATATGCCTATTAATTCTGAGACAAACTTTTGAAGAATGCTGGCCAATATATTCCAGCATGAGTAACAGAAATTGGGCTAAGTTCACAGCGAAGCACTTAAATAAATCACTTGATTTTCAGAGGATATTTGAAACTCAAATACAAAATGTAATTGCCTACCTTTAGGCATCAAATAATGAAACTGCTGACAAAATTACTAACTCTCAACAGCCATGAGTTCAAGGAAGCTCAGAGACTTACACCAAATATTCATACACAGGTAAGAATTCTTCTTTAGGTTGGGTTTTTTTTTCATGTTTCTATATGATGTCATACGTGTTCCAAACTTTTACTAATGATACAATCAATGCGTAATATTGTCTTAGGGACAGCCATAGCTGACATTTAGTGAATCTGATGGAAAAGTTCACCTTTACTTCCATGGCTACCGCCCCTTATTTTAATCCTTTTTTTTTGGTAGAGGTTGGTACAATACTATAAATTCTCTCAGATAAATTTGTAACACTGGCATGTGCTCATGTCTCTAGGATTTAAGACCATTAATGAGATGCTGTCTTCCCAGAAGACTTTATATATGTATTTACACACACGCATGTGCACTCGCAAGCACATGTGTATGGGAAAGACCTAATATCCATTATGAGATATTACCTTAAAATAATCCTTGCTTAAAAACATTTAATCCCCTGAAAAAAGCTCTTGCAATATTTATTTCAACATAACAAACCAATGATATAACAGGAACTTGATGGTGGGTGTTCTGCTTGGAGACCTGTCTCTAGGAATTACTGAAATTTTTTCCTGAACCTCTTTTCTATGGTCTTACAGAGGGACGGAGATGTTGAAAGTGCTGTAACAAACAATCACAGAAACTAGGGCAGGCACTGTTTCTAAGTAAAATGTAACAGAACTGTGTAATAAAAAAATATTTTTATAAGAATACTTTAAAAAGAATTATTTTGGTACATATTGTGTTTCTGCATTTCTCCTATCTTCAACTAAAAAGTTAATCCATCATATTTTTTATGTAGTCAAATCTAAGCCATCTTGGCTTCCTGGTTCCTTTACTGCTCTGTCTAGGTTGGTAGCATTGAGAAAGAGTCCTCTAAAGACTTATTTTCCAATTTAAATCTTATTAAAAAGCCACAGAAACATTTCTCTGGCTTCGATTTTTATAGCAGTCTGTTCTGACAAAACCTATATATTTTAGATCTAACACTTTTTCCTAGGTGCTCTGATTAAAAAGGACAAACTTCCTCAACACATTTTCTTCTCCACAGGAGCCAGGGTTTGTTTCAGTTTCAAACTTCACTTGAAGCATCAGACATCAAACCTTTGCCCTAGAAATTACAGGCTGCACAGACAGTTTCTGAAGGATGTGCAGGAATTTTATTTGCATGTTTTCTGTTTCTAGTACTTTGCCTTTACTACAACTGAACTAACCACTGTGGAGAGAATATGCAAGCCTGAATAAAGGGAGTTGGAGTGATTAAGATCTGAGAAGACCTTTACTGGATATTTAAAGCCATTCAGCTTATTAATTAAAATAAATCTGGTGACAGCCATCCTACATCTGGTTTTGAAATGTTTTAGATGATAGTCCTTTTCAATTCTAATTTCTGAATTCTTAATGTCACCTATATCTGTAAGATAACTTGCATGCAAGTGGAAGGAGACCCAATGTTTTCTGTGAATTGGATCATGGGGTAAAAACCCTACAAACCTCTTCCCTTTGCCTTTCATCAGGAAGGATAGGCCCCATGGACTGAGTTCCCTGTTGCAGAGACAAAAAGGCTTTTTTGGCTGTTAGGTGGTGCCCAGAAGCCAGGGAAGCCTCTTACAAGCAGCAGGTTTGGGAGTCAGTTGTGCCTTCTGTTGCCCACCCTGACTGGCATGCCGCACACTCAGAAGAAAGGTTTTAAATATTAAGATTACAAGTGCTCAAAAATTAGGAAATACCAGAATCCATCTAGTTCATGAATATGTATTTTGCTACTGTCATTAATTACATGATCACAAACCACTTTTTCAGAAAGTTCTCAGCTGGTGCTCCCTGAATAAGCAACTGCTGAATATTTTATCTTCACTATTTAGTTTTTGCCCTAAGCCTTGGGGGCAAAGCAAGAGAAGGTATTATCCATGAAGTCAAAGTACCTATGGGAATGACTGCTGTGAAGGAGCTGAACATGCTTTCGGTTTGCTCAGTTGTGTTAACTTTTCTGTAACCTACCCAGTCAATTGCATTCTTGGAAAGTATCAGCCTGTCACAAGTGGGACCCCTTAGGGATTAATACTGGGCCTCATGCTGTTCAACATCTTCAGAAATGATCCGGATGATGGGATTGAAAACACCCTCACCAAGTTTCCCGATGACACCAAACCAGGTGGTGAGATGAGCACGTCAGAAGGGTGAGCTGTTTTACAGAGAGACCTGGGCAGGCTGAAGAGTGGGAAGCAAGAACAATATGAAGTCTAACAAAGTCAAGCGCAAAGTCCTGCGCTTGGGGCGAAATAACCAAAGAGCCCAGCACAGGCTAGGGGCTGTGTGTCTGAGGAGCAGCCTTGCTGAAGGGGACCTGGAGGACCTGGTGGACAACAAGCTGAACAGGAGTCAGTGGGGCACCTCTGCAGCAACAAAGGCAAATCAGATCCTCGGCTGTATCTGCAGGGGCACGACTAACAGAGGTAGAGATGTGATCATCCCACTCTACTCAGCGCTTGACAGGCTGCACCTGGAGTACCATGTCCAGTTCTGGTCCCCACAATTCAAGAAAGACGTGGACAAACTGGAGAAGGTCCAAAGGAGGGCCACAAAGATGGTCAAAGGGCTGGAGAACCTGCCCTGTGAGGAAAGACTGAAGGAGACAGGTCTTTTCTCCCTGGAGAAGAGAAGGATCAGGGGGCACCTCATCACCATATTCTAGTACTTAAAGGGCAGGTACAAAGAGGATGGAGGCTCTCTCTTTACAAGGGGCCACACAGAGAAGACAAGTGGCAATGGGTACAAGTTGCAGCAGGAGAGGTCTCATCTTGATATAAGAAAGAAAATTTTTACAGTAAGAACAATCACTCACTGCAATAACCTCCCCAGGGACTTTGTGGGCTCCCCATCGCTGGGCATTTTCAATATGCGATTGGATAGGGTTCCGGATAACCTCATCTAGGCTCTCTTTCCCATGAAAAGTTGGACAAGATGATCTTTCAAGGTCCCTTCCAACCTGGGCTGCTCTGTGATTCTATGATGACCCAAATAGATTCACTAATTATTGATGAAATTCAGCCTGAAAAATTCTTTGTAGGGAAGAGTTCCGGTTGAAGAAGTTAAGGATTGTTTATGTATAGAAAAATGCAAAGGTGATCTTATTCTGGGAGTTTTAGGCAACCATAACGGTAGATGGTGCTGGCATTTCCCCCTATGCATTAAATGTCTTGAATCTTTTGTTTTTATTTATTCCTTACAATTAAATCCAAGTGGTACGATACAGGCAAAGACCTATATATATAGGCAGATGAAATTAATTTGGGGAAAAACAGTAATTAATAGATCTATTTTAATCTGGAATGCTAAGACTTTTCAACTGGAAACATATTGCTCTTCAATATTCAACAAACACAGAAAAGAATTTTCATGGGGAGAGATAATTGTATAAAAATAATCCAAAAGTAAAAGATAAAATTGAAATAGCTTCAAACTAGTAAATACAGATTGCCTGATTTTGGAGGCTTAGAGCTGTCTTCATGAACACAAAAGAATTATCCATATATAATTGAAATTATTATTGCTGAACTAAGCATAAGCTACTGATTATGCCAATGCCTCACTGGCCCGGTTAGTTAGGGTAAAATACCGCTCCCGTTAAAGTGGTTAGAAAGGTACAGATTTCAATTCATCATTACTGAATGTCTAAAGAAAATTTAGGAGTAGGGGGACTCGCATGGAGTTCAGGCTTGATTTGCAGTGAAGATGCCATTAGTAAGAAACAAGATAGAGCCCTAAATTGCTTTAACTCTTTTCAGTACTTGATTCTTTGCTATGTCACACACAAAACAGCAGAGCTGAGCTGGAAACAGTCTTTCTCGCCTTGTGAAAAATTATGGGATTTCAAAAATTGACTTATATTCATTGGATCAAACACAACAGTCTGAATTTTGCCCTATAGCAAATTTTAATAAATTACTTGAAGCATTGTAAACACTTTATTTAAATAATTTAAAATGATTTATTGCTGTTTTGGCAATTTTTAAGTTCTAAAATAGACTTCTTTTAAAATTTCGGAAAAAAATGGTAATGCAGTTATGAAAACATGTCCAAGTGTGCATCTCAACATTTCAAAGCTGATATTTTTTAAAAACTTGAATTCAAGTAATTCTTTAAAACTGACTATCTACCATTATAAGTCTCTTAAAAACACTTTTTAAAACAATTTAAAAGGAAAATTTTTGACTAGTCCCATAAAGTGTACCACCTGTGGTGCTTAAACCTAAGTATTATTTCTAGGGTTTTGACTTGGAAAGTAAATTTCTGACTGTTTAATAACTTCATTTATTTTATTTTATTTTATTTTCATTATTATTTATCTTGGGTAAAACATCCCTAAGTGCCTGGCTGGGACCTCAGCTCACTTCCCAACACGCCAAGCTGCCATGCACTTATTCTGCAGTAGGTATCTCTGCATCCACGTTCAGCCTCTTGGCAAATGGGAAGTCACCTGAAGAAGCCCCATGTGACTGTGCATCACCTCTACGAGAATCTTAATTACCTGTAGAAGTACTCCTTGCAATAAGGGTATAGCTCCTGACAGTCATTTTTTCACTCCTGAACTGGGTGATATGAAAAGTGAGGGAAATTTGGTCAAAGGGGTGAAGGTTTAACTCTTGCCAGGGCTCTCTTCTGTCCTCCTGCTGAGCTTACCCGTCTGCGACAGAAGTGGCAGAAAGAAATGTGTCTGCACCTCAGCGGCTTCAGTGCTAAATCCAAAGCTGTAACGCTGAGGAGCAGTGGTTCCTATTAACCCTCTGGCTTTGCACTGGGGAGACCTGGGCGCACACCTCCTCCTGCCAGTTCCTCTCTGTGGGTCGTTCCCCCTGACAGAAGGAGGGAACGGGGACCTGGGGCTTTCCTAAACTGCCCAGAGCATGCCTTCCCAGTGCTCAGTTCTCGTGACTCGTGGCAAAATTAAGCTGAACAGACCTTAAAGAATAACTTCTGTTGGCCATATTGAAGCGGTAAGAGCTTCATTCTCTGTGTAGCCCTGTTACAGTTCAACTGAAGCACAAAGAAATATATCCAATTTGGGAAAATTATTGAAATCTAGAGGAATTGTTCTCCCAGCGTGAGTAAGTGTTAGCAGATTTTGGCTAATCTGCATTTTCGCTGATAAGGGTTAGTAGATTTAGGATGTATTATAACTCAGTATTTTAAACATTGCACTATTTACTGCCACTCTTTTTCTTCTTATTTTTAATTGCAATGCTAGAGTTAATGTAATGAACAAGAGCATTAGCATACCAAAGACAATGATGGGGAAACTTCCCTTGTCCCTGTGCCCCTGCAGCCTCAAGCTACTCTCCTGCCAGCACTGACCATCCAGTTAATGCCAGTTTACTCTCTCACACACAAACACTTCACAACTTGTTGATAAGCAACATAGGAATGAGGGCAGACCATTTTCATTTGTGGCTACATATTGAAGCTAGTGAAGCAATTAGGAGTGCCCTACAAGTCTGATTTAGTTAAGACCATAAGAATACCCAAGAGCCAAAAAATCATCTTGATTAACGCAGATCTGTTCCAACACAGCCCTCCAGCAATGTGGATTCATCAGCGCCTTTAGCAAGAAGGCTTACAAAAAAAGTGTGGACTACCATATATAGGTGACTGGTTTTGTTTGCGAATAACCCTGCGTGTAAGATCTGAACTGTGCTAGCCCAGCAAACATACCCTCCCCCCCCCCCAAAACCAACAGAAATAATTTTGCACTGTAGCACTGCAGCTTTGGATGCAGTCTCAGCTTAATTAATAATCAATCCTTACACTTTTGCAGGCCACCTCTCAGCACTGTCACACATTTCCTTCAGCACGCTTGCTTGCTTTTGGAGAAACAACCACAAGATTGACAAGTGCATGAGGCAAAATTACCCCCCTCAAACCAGAAAGGTGTCCTCTCAAGGTCATGTTCAGACAAATGGCATGAGCTGTGTGCTAAATCTCCAGCAATTTACCTGGGCTCTGGATAAACAGAGTCCTTCAGTATCCTCTGAAGCTCTAATGCCAGCTCCTCCTCCTTTTCCTCCTCCATCTCCCGTATCAAATTCATTGTGAAGTTTCAAGGGGGAAAAGTACTTGCAAAGGTTATTCTAAAGCTCAAATCTAAATGCATTTTTAAACACTGCTTAACTCACTGCAGATGCCATACACTAGACAAAGAGCTGCGGAAGGCCCCCAATAATACGTTAATTCCTTTGCTAGAAGAAAGGGAGAAGACTTCAATCAATCTTGAAATTAATTTTGCATTTAAAAATATAACAGCCTCTGCACTGCGTAGAGTGTCAATTCTTTTATCATGATTACTTGTTATGTGTCAAACCATTTAGTCTCACCTCCTATTGTGCCGTGATTGAGTTCATGGCAGCAAACATACTGGTCATAAAAACAATGAAATCTTGAATGCTGCCTGAAATATTTGTTTCACCAAAGCTGAATAATCAAATGCACATTATGATTTTTTGTCAACAACTTTAATTTAGTTCTGTTTAACTGATTGCCTATGCCTTACCCATTTTTTGCTCCATAAAGGAGGCCTGTAGGACAAACAAGAAGTAAAATCTTTAGCTAAGGCTCCTGTTCCCATAAATAAAGGAATGGCTGAGAGCTTTTTTACACATTTGTTTCACAAATCCTCCCCTTTTCTTCAGATATCCCTTCTGCCCATTTTAAATTTCCGCATCCAACTGGTGGCTTCAAACTTTTCAACCCAGATCCCTAAAACATTTTTGGTGTTCGAAGTTTCAGAGCGTTGGGTTGCTCATAGCATGGATGAACTTACTCCTTTTAGACGGGTTTTTGTGGTCCAAAGTCTGCAAACGTCTGGACTTGCTGGAGCTTACTACTTGGTGAGTGTGCCGGTATGTGTAGGAGGGGCAAACGTGCTCCTCAAACGGACTGCAGTAAAAATGGAGAAAAAGCTCCAACTCGTCCGCCACACTAATTAGCACTGGTGAGAGCACAGGCTTTCCACTGGCAGAGGATGTCAAAGCCTACAGCGAGGGCCACTGCGGTGCATGGGGACGGAGAGGTTGTGAGCATTTGAGTGTTTCTGAGATCTGCTGCAGGAGTGTCTTTGTCCCCTTCTGCACCTTCATGCATGCAGAAGGTGTAAAAGCATATTACATACAGAGAGGGAAATTTATAACTGAAGTGGCCAAGGAGGCAAAATCAACATCTTCCAGCACACCCGCCCATGCTATTGTCTTCTGATAATTGGCCTGTCCACAAAAGCAGTAGACATGGGATCCTAAAACACTTCTCTTTAAGATGTGGAAAGCTCTGAATTTTGTGTTGCAACCTTTACATGAAATCCCTGTATTTGAAGCCTTGTGTGAAAATTGTTAAAATTTTGATTTCTTTTTCCATCCACAGACTCTCTAATTAAAGAAATGCTGTGTTCTGTAGCATACTTTTTATCAAATTCCAGTTTGATAAGAAATATTTTACTCCTTTTATGAAGTTAGGTGCAAATTTTAACTTCCCATTTATTAAAAAGACATTTTCACCTAGAAAATGAAAATGGCATTTTAGCCTTGCGGTTCCAGTGTGAATATTTGAATGCAATCCCACAAATAGATGAAGAAATGCACCAAGGAGTATATGTACAGAGAAAAAATGAGAATGGGCTGTTTTGGCTGTGGTTAAGAGCAGAAAAGAGGGCGGCAACACAGAGTGATGGAAGGCACCCGTTGTTATTCACTGGGAATTTTGCAGATCGTTTTCTCTGCTTCACAACCTTTAAGTGCTGGTCCACTTTTTAACCTGCTCCATAGATCTGAGGGCACTGCAGATCTGCCCACAGTACTACTTTATTAACTGCACATAATGAGGGATGCAACACTTCAAATACCAATACATCAGTCAGCAGAACAGAAAGCCAAAATGCACGGCTTTGTTTGGCTTGCTGTTCACCTTCGCTCGAGCAATTATAATGGCTTGAGGCTGAGACTGGAAAAATAAGAGAGATGGTATCATTTATCTTCTTCTCTTTTTTCAAAGAAAACCTTTGTAAGAAAGAAAGGTAATATTATTTTTAAGTCAAAGTTATGTTTCTTTTTTATTCTTTATGGGAGTACACATTTTTGTCTTACATATTGGCAAAGCCAGCAAAATCAACCACTGCTAGAGGTAATAGAATTCCTTTGGTTCTTCTGCCCACTTTGACCATGGCAAAGCACTGACCATGCAGGCTGGCTGCCACCACGGCTGTCCAAAAGGGACAAATTTAGGATGTGACTCCTGCTGCGGTGAAGGTTGGAGTATACCATTGCCACTGTGTCCATATCTGTTCCTCACATCTCAGCAGTAAGGGCTTCATCCCCTTTCTCCACCCTGCTGCTATGCCTTGCCTGTCCCCTGGATTCTGGAATAGCAAAATTTAATTTTTGACTTCAAAGATTTAAAGTTTTGACTAAATGATGGTTCTGTTTTCTGCATATTAACCTTTGAAGCACAGAATGGAAGCAACTAGACTATCTAATTTTCAGCATTAGACAATCAGACCCCAACCTTGCTATAAGAGAGTAAAAAGTGAGAAATAGTGAGGAGATGAGTGTGAGAAGAGAGAATAACTACATTAAACTTTTTTTTCTACTTGGAAAAAATATAATGAAAAAATATTTTTGCGTGTTTACTGGTTCATTTTGGAAATAAAATATTGAATTAACCCAAGACTGTCCCCAGTCATACTGTCCAAAACTGAAAAACTCACATAAAAGCCATTCTAAAAATACAATGATGTTAACTGTATACTGGTATCTCTGAGCTCTTAGAAACAATGTAAACAATTAGCTGTCCTTTAGATCATGCCATATTTCTGATGAAGACAGAGAGCATGCTCCGTAAAAAGCAAAGACAATTAGCTCTTTGAGATTTCACTTATTTTTGTGACATTGCTGGTGTCTGTCCATCCACATTCATAAATATTGTGGGCCAAATTCAAACGTGATATAAGTGAAGGGATTATTTTAATCCATTCACAATTTAGCAACAAGAGTCACTTTAAACTGCCTCACTGAAGAAAAGTATTCCCTGTTCTCTGAAAGGAAAAATGAAAAAAACCCAACAACTCACCTAGCCTATAGCAATAGTTTTCACTGTTTTTGTCTGCATTTTTTTCTTACTTACAATACCTATGATTAATGAGAAAAGAATCCTCTGTTTTCCCGCGCTTTTCCATTCAGAAACCATGGCATAATCTGAACTGTGTTTGCTTTATAAGCACATATTGATGGGTAAGAATGGTTCCAAGTCCTGGGACGTTTTCAGGGGAAAAGCTGAGGATAAGCTAGAAATGCTCATTACACTACTGGGACTAGTTACAGAACTAGAGAGGTGGTTACCCACTAGGAAGATGCTGAAGACCAGCTGTGATCATATTCAGCCACAGAGGGGCTGGAAAGGGGCAGTGGATTACTGTAGGTAATGGGGGATGCTGGTATGATCCTCACAGGACAGTACCAATGCCTGAGTAGCTGGTCCCCTTTGTGACTATGGGACAGGTCTTTCATCACCCTGGATGCAAAATCCTACAATTGGAAGGACAGAGCTTCCCTCTTAAGCCTTTCAACCGTTTAGTCTGCAAATCTAGTCTCGGAGGTCTGACATGAGCACCATGTAGCTAGGTGTCAGTGCAAGCGTGCTGGGATTTCCTCTTTACAGCAGCCATCACATTGCAGCCATGTCTTGATATCAGAAACACTTAAATGAAAGTGTCCTCAAAGTAAAAATCACACTAGTTAGTTAGAAAAATCATGGTGCGGAAGTAGAAGCCCAACTTAATGTGCCAAATTGCCAGTGCTTCTATAAACAACACACTTTATGAGCCAGGCTGAGAGGCCGCAGCATGTCTGAGAGCTGTCTGTTTGCTTACATATTCATATTATTCTAATACTTATCCAATGGTCACTAGCTGAGCTTGACAGTTTTGTTACGGAGGTGTAGCAGTTTTAGAGTCCAAATCAATTTAAATAGCAACCACAGCAAGACTGTCTGGCAATGACGTAGGGAATGGTTTATAGAAGCGAGGTTTGAGGCTAAAAAAAGTTACTTTCCTGCCTATATTGAAATGGAAAAATCCTTGTTGTATTGATATGGAAAACTCATCTTGAGCACCTAAAAGCAGCTAGGGAGTGAACAATAACCACAGATTGCAAACGCCAGGATCAATGGCAAATGAAAAGTATGGTAAAAAGGGATAGTTACAGTCTCCTTTTGAAATACACTGAACTTGGCCTAATTTCCACTGAGTTGGCTGCTGAGTTGTAAAATCAGACTAGGGGATTGAAACTGTCCTTTTTGGCCTTCCCACCTTCTCTGTTTCAGTTCCACAGCCTAAGCTCAAACCCAGAGAATGACTTTCTGGCTCATAAGTCTGCTTCAGAGCAAGCAAGGAGATAGCCAGATGCCTACCTGACACTAACAATCCCTTCCTAGCAATGAACAGGCAAAATAATATCTCTTTTCCCAAAGGATGGAAGTATGTTATGGAGACTTTGGACTTTAAAGATGTTTTGTGATTAAATATGGGTTCTTTGATACCAACTTTGATTAGAGGAACTAATTTTGCATGGAGCTTTGTCCCAGGTAACTTCAGGACTATCAGACCTAAGGGAAAGGTACTTCCAAATGTGTGTACAAATTTAAGCAATTAAATAGTGATCTGATTTTTAGTTTCTGGACAGCTGTAATTCTCATTCACTAACAACTGCTGGCTAATTATTGTCATTTACTTAGGTCTTTTAACTTGAAACAGGTGAATTTGAAAATAATTGCCTAAGAACTTAGCAAAATTCAGACTCACAAATTTCTGTCAATGGAAAGGAGTGTTCATTGTGAGTTAATAACAATAAGAGGAAGGGCTAAGACCTGCTTTATTCCTATAAATGCATTATTGTGCTGTACCAACCCAGATGTTGGTGACATTTCCAATAAGCTGCCACAAAACTCAAACTAATTATGGAGACAGAAAATACTGTCTGGGAAAAAGGACAGATAAGAAAGCAAGCACTGAGGTAAACTTCTCACAAAAATCTGTATTTTGCATCATCAAGACCTTTCTTGACAAGCTCCATCTCTGCTCTTTATATACATAGGAAATTAGCATATCATTTGATAATGACCTATCAAAACCTATGCTTTGATTACAAGCAGCTGCTTTTGATTACAATCAATGAATCACTAATTTGTGCTCAACCACAGAACAGTTGGACTCCATCTATTATTCATTCTTGAAGTGGAGATCCTATTTAGAACTGGATTCCAAATTTCACTAAAGCTTTTACCCTCTTGGCTATTAATAATTTTGTTTTGAAGTTAGGTCTCTAAGGTTTCATGATGGCCTCTTGTTATGCTTAAACTCTGAAATAATATGCTCAGCTGTTGCCCAGATCTATGCATCTTTTTCCCTGACCGTATGTGTAGAATGGACTAATTTAAGTCTTCTAACAGCCACATGATACTCTTTTGATTTTCAAAAGCCCTAGCCTTTATGTCCGGTATAAACTGAGCCATATTCACAAGGGACTGATATAATATGGCCTGTGGTTGTATGACATGAGATTTGTAGGTCTCTGAATTTCTTTACAACATATATATATACATATGACACAATAAAAAGATACACAAATGTCAGATGCCTTCTCAATTCAAAGTATTTAGCTTGAAGTCATGGCATATAATGCACCCTTCTATAATTATGTGTGCATAAACACACACATTCTTCAGATAAATCCAAGCCTTTTGAGCTTCAAGATCTCATGTTCAACAGCTTTGATTATATTATGGCTAGCTTGAGATAAGGAACCATATGTCTTTTCTTAGATTATCAATGAGATTGTTCGTAAGAGTGTGTGAATGACTTCTACTGTGGAAAAAAACCTCTCTCTTGTGTAAGCTGCTTCCAGTGTAAGACTGTCTGGCTCACAAATCTGCATGATTCCATCAACCAACATACAAGCAACACCTCATTTTATAAATGGATGATGACTAGACTCAAAATAAAACTAATGATCAATGTGTGCTGGTTTTCTATCAACAAAAACATAATAAATGTTCACCAACAAGGAAGCAAGCAAGTTAACTTACCATCCCAAAACGTCAAAAATGCCCTGCTATTCCATTTGCGTGGTAGGTCTGATAGATGGATGCCTATAATTTATAAGGTCTACTCTAAAAAACTGTAAAACATGTTCCATGTGTGTGGAAACATTTTCAAAACACGGCTCACACCTCGGAGCCTGAGCACTGTTCTCAGGCTAAATCTGAAGCAGACAGCTCAGGCTTGGGGCTTAGTTTTGTAGAACATCACCAGCACTTGGGGGGGGGGGGGTTACAACCTTGCTTTCCAATCATGGGTTTTCCCACTCCTCAGACCCCTCATGAAACGTGGTAGAAACTGTGACCCCGAAAGGCAGCTGGAAATCAGGACCAAGCGCCCTCAGGTTCATTCCCCAAACTGTAAACCTGAGGAAGGAAAATGTAGGTATCTTGCTGATAGTGAGGTAGTCTGGAGAGAAAATCAGTTTTGACAACAGAATCTGCTTGGAAAACAATATTCTCTCTTAAATATACCCTCACATTACATTCTAATTTTGCGAGTGAGATTTACCACAAGAAAAACCTGACAGAAGTGGGATACCTTGTTAGTTCAAAACGACGGGGACAATTAGTTGCAAGTCTAAAGTGGCACCCACAAAACCAAAGATGCAATTTAAAAATCACACCTCAAGCTCGACAAACACAGGCTCCCAGGGACGCCAGTGCAGTCCATGTCTCTAATGAATGCTTCCTGCTCCTCCTATCTCTGCCCATTGACTTTAATCGTGCCTCGTAATTTTTTAAATAGTCAACAGAATGCTGTAATCTGTAACTCTTACTCATGTTAATAAGTACTTAATCATCTCAATAGGATCTAGATACGCATTGGGACTGCACCTGAGAATAAATTACTTCCCATTGAACATAAGGACTCAGGCCCATTTTTATTTACACATTGTATGTGAGATTCACAAAAAGACTGTGAAAATTCAGCCGGAGGTCTCATTACAAGAGTTGCTGGGAGCTAAGCACCTTTGAATATCTGGCACATAGAACCAAACATTTGACAATCAATCAATCCATGAGACAAATTTGCTCTCAGATGTATGTTGCTCCCACTGAAGTCAGCAAGTTACACATACTTCACCAGGGAATTTGACCATAACTTAGCTGTTAAGGCAGACTGGCATTTTAGAGTTCATTTTTAAGTAAGGTAGTTCATTAGAAAAATAGCCATGTAACTAAATGTTTAACCACCAACACATAGATTTGAAATGTCAGGGAGGAATAAGCCTTATGTTTGCAAGTCTTTTTATTTCCCAGGGAAAGCTGCATAACTCACTAGGCCCTTTACAAACAAACAAACAAAAAGAGGAAAAGAAATGGCTTCATGCTCTTGAAACACCTCTGGGAAACAGAATGGCTGAGCAGAGCCGCATAGCAATTCAGCTATAATGGCCAGTAGCTTCAAACAACACAAAGCCCGCATAAATGTCAGATTTCCATTACTGGCAGCCTGAAATCTTTGCAATAGAGTTGTTTCTATTAAGAGTCGACGTCACCATATGCTCTAATTATTGTCAAAATACAGTCTATCATGTCAGAAATCTTTCAATTTCTAAACACATCCGCAGCCCAGGGCACAGGTAGATACACAGTGACAGCATACACTGAAACTATTATTGATGGCTATCAGCAAAATAAATGAAGGAGGGAAAAAACCTCACCCGAGTGACAAACACAGGTTTGTCTCTGCACCGCGTCTTATGGGACTGTGGGATCAGACACCCAGCAGAGTCACAGTCTCTGCTTTGTAAGACATCACCTAGAAATTTAAGTTGAACCTCTGTGGCCTATTGCATAGACCTGGACTGAGGTAATCAAGCTAATGAAATCTGCATGTTGAACACCCTTACACTCTTCAAAATGTTTTTTGGTTTAGCTGAATTTGCCTGCATGCAAGTTGAAACAATCTTGAGACCCTGTAAAACTGAACTCAAGGATCCTGAAATGGCTCATGCTGTTTCAAACATATAGATATAAAATATCGATGTGACCATAAAACTACTTTCCTATGGAGATAAAGCCTAAGGAAAGCTGCGTTTGTACTGATGTGAGAGAAGTACTATGAATTATCACTATTTGCTACATCGCAGTAACATGCACAATGCCAGAAAATGGGTAATCACTAAGACAGCAAGGATCAATTGAATTAACTTGAAACCAGGTTCCTTTCTGCCTTGCGGGGCCACTAAGGACCTCTGGCAGGTTGCCTAAGTGTGGGGTTCTACTATCAAAATGTGCTACCAAATGATGCAATACATAATACACTGTTGCTGGAAGTAATGTATCTCATTATTAGGATTTTGGTTTATGGCAGACCATACCATAAATTTCTAGAAGCCTGGTGTTGGCTAGATGTGGCTGTCTCTTCACACTTTCTTTTTGTTCATTTAGGATTCAATTTGTTATATGAAAGGCAGACACATAGAAATACCTACACACAAGCTCCATGTGCTCTTTCCTTCAATGCTTAATTTTTTTTCCTCCTAGTTTTCATGGACGTAAGCAAAGAACTTAAAGACAGTGAAGAAATAAGAAAATCATGTAATTAAAAATTCAGTAATTACTAAGTTTTGAGTGCTGCTTTAGAACATGAGTGGGGTGATATTTTAATGCAATTATTAATGAAAGAAGTCCTATAAGTAGGATGAATATGATATGCAGCACTGAAAGACAGATATTTTCCAGTGGTAGCAATTATCTGATGTGAGATTTAAAAAACACCGGTGAAACATATGTGACTTACTTTTCACATGAGAGGTAATTGCATCTTCCCTGAAGTTCACTGTGAATTTCTGGTGTTCTGGTGTTTTCTTCTGAAAATCGAGTTCATCAAAGTAATGATATGAAAGACAGAGCTTTTTTTAAATAGCTTTCCATTAACTATCATTTTTGTCATGTTAGTATAACCTTTTGTGACATATCTGGCCATTTTGCCATGGGAATAAGGAATCATGAACTGGGAGAGGCTACTGAGAGGAGCAGATAATTTCCAGGACCTACAGGTACTTCCATAAGATATTCTCTGGTTCACTGCATGCCTAGTAACTTCATCTCTTTATTTCCCTTATATCTTTACCTCTAGTTAGAGCTTCTTTGTAACAGTGCTGGAGATCCAGGGAGCTGTATTTATCATCAGATATTTCAAAACAAATTGCATAAAAGCACAAAGCAAAATGGCAGCTACCTTCAGAAAACCGAATTATTCCTAGAAAAGCCCTTCCCTGCACCTTAATCCACATTAATCTTTCTGCCACCCCTCTGGCTGGATTTCCTGGTTTTGTATTTCTGGAGGCTTCCAGAAGGAGAGGCAGTGCCATACCACAAGTAGGATATAATCCTGATTTTAAAAGAAGAAAACTATTGTTCCCTGATATCCAGCTGGATTAGACTGATTCTGAGTGAAAAGGATGTAAATTGAAGGTGAACTTTAAAACATTAAGCTTGCAAAGATCTGAAAACCTGGGCAGCATGTACAATCAAAATGGACAGACATAATATCTTCAGGGGTACCATTCCCAGGGGTGGCATTTTGCTCTTTCTACAGATTTACAGGTCTGGGAGCCCTTTAAAAACGTGATTAAAAGTTCTTGGTAGTGCCCTTCAACACTCACTGCCCACTGCCTGGGGAGAAAAGTGGGTGCAGCTGCACAAGCAAAAAACTGGTTGTGCCCTTCATTCTCCAAAATTTAGACCCACAAAGACGGACCAGTCACTATTTGTTTCAACTTTAAGGAAGTGTAGATCAGAGACATCCAGCTATGGTAAAAGTTAATTAAAAGAATGTCAGCATTTCCTATTGCCTTTCCTTTAAAAAATGGGATGCACAAACTAGGAACCTTGAAAAAGCTGATACATTTTTTAAATCAGCTTGTATTCTGATGTTGCACTGGTCTCAGAACCATCTTCCTTTTACTACAATTTCCTTTTGCTGAGGCAAACGAAAAGCAGAAAGCATGATTTTTGAGAGAAAAACAAACAACAGAGATTAAATTTAGGTCTGTGTATTCCACCTGCGATGCCAAAACAAGCTATCAGATTACTGCATAAAGGGAACTAAAGGCATGACCTATACATTTATTTTTGCTCATACTTTTCACTGTTCTGTTGGTTTTTATTGCAAGGCTTAATTAAAATTAATAGCAAGTCAGGCTGGCTTCAGATTGTTTGGAAACACTACAGAACAATTGGATTGTATCTCCACCTACTGTTAGCACTCAGTTATCTTGAGAAGGGTACATCTACGGCATTTTAAAGCACTGACACGTATGATGCTCTGGGCTACAAGCTGGGCAGGTCATGAGCAAGAAAACAGCAGACTGAATCGATGGGGAAAGTTTAGTTTTGGCTAACCCCCATATTTTATTATTACTATAAAAGGGGTGCAACTGGGAGCTTTGAGCTTCTTCTGTCTACCGTTTCCTTTCTTGTGTCAAAGTCAGGTGCATTCATGCAAAAGGAGCAAACAGCCTTTTCTCTTATTTCCATATATTACTTTGGAGATTTTCTCCTCCTTTGTGTCTGTGGGAAAGTTTCTTGTGAAGCCAGGGCTCACAGAAGCACTAGCATGCTTTGAAGTGCGGAGTTTAAACACACTTCAGAAAAGGTTTCTCAGGAGCAACCTTGTATTTTACATTAATGAAAAGCTTTCCTCTGAGATTATGCAGATTTCCCTGCAGATGCTACCTAACAACATGTGGACTACATCTTGCCATCCCTAAATATCCCTTTTTGTTTTTTTTTTTTTCCTTGGGCTAGAGTAATCCAAGGGAGTTTGGTAGTGTCACTGCAACAACTACCTCTCAGGCACTGTGCTGCTGAGAGATTTCCCAACTCTGAATTTGGCATTTTGGGGTAAGAAAAAGGCCGGACTGAAGGTTTCACAGCAACCACCACACTGGATCTGCCCAGCCCAGCCAGTAGAAGATGTCAAATACCTGGATATGACTTCAGCCCTGCCTCATTCAGGGACTCACTTCCGCAGAGGTGCGCATTTGCATTTAGGGTTCACGTAGCTAAACCCGTTCTTTAGATAAGCAAAGGAGGTCTGGTCTTTTCAAAGGACAAGGGCAAGATGATAGTGCCCCTTTTCATCTAGTAGCTCAGTAATTAGAGCAGCTGTCTATAGGATGTGGGCCCCTACCTTGATCAAACAGCTCCTCCACCTAAGGGACCAGGGCTCATCCCTCCCGCCAGACGGCTGAAGCCGCCAGAACTGGGGTTTCCCACTGAGGCCCCTTTCAGTCCATTCTGTTGAAACTCTTCCTCTTTGCGTGGCCCAATTAAATATTCATTGCGCCAGAGAGTAGTCAAGATCACGCTGTAGCTTAGTAGTTGTGGCAGTCCCCGGGGAGAGATTCCCATCCCTGCTCTGATGAATGTTGAAGTATTTTCTATGAAGAATTTACTGGAACAAAGACATGACAGCATTCAGTTCAGCACAGGACCCGGAGGGACCAAGCGTGTGGGTCAAGTGCTGCAATGGGGAGGAGGGACTTGACTTTGCGTCCTGTGTCTGGGGTGCAGGTTAAGTCAACTTGTATGCCTCAGGGGAAGAGTTTTTTAGTGTCTCATGGGATTTACCTGCCGCTCTCAGTTGGAGCAAGTTGTTCCTGGGAAGCTTTTTTTTAATTACTGGACTGAGGCTAGAAAATCAAGCACTCTAGATGACAGGAAAAGTCAGGATTAAGGTCGCCTACTCAACTCAGTCTTGCCCTGTACATGTATTTTGAATTGTGTTTTTCTAGAAGACTCCTCTTCACTCAGGGCACAGAGTGGCCAGTGGTTTTTGTGTCTATATTCGCATTTGGCCATTGGCCTTATTTACCTCACGTTACACAAAGCCTACACAAAGTGATGACAGACGTCAGCTGTAAGGATAGATTAATAATTTTCAATATTTTAATTTCCTTCTTTGGTACTCATTATTCCAGTATACAAACACTCCAAAATTTTAATGAATTTCATATCCTGCCTAGGACATGAGTGGGTATTGTTACCTCTGTAAAAAGCAGATTTGAGGCACAGAGAGATTTATGTCAAAAAGTACTCATTAATTTGGGGTACCCAGTTTGAGCTGTGTCTGTATTTTGTAGTATTTCATATATTCACACGCACTCTCCAGTTCATATATTTGTTCTGTAAGTGCTCACCAAACCTATGGGTCAAGCCTTACACAGAAGGTCTTGTATATCTAGAAAATGAGAAAGAAATGGCAATCTCTGACAAAACTGGTGTAAGAAAATTACCTAACTACACATAAAGACCCACTGGTAAAAACAAAAGAAATTTTGCTGTTTTAACCAAGAGACTATCCTGATTTTCTGCAAAGAAAATATTTTTTTCAGAATAAAAAGTGACATCTACAAGATTTTGATTTAAAAAAAATACCCTCCCCTCTGTAATTTGAATATGTGTCTTCATACTGACACCAATAGAGCTCATCATGTAACTTAATATTCATCACCCAGACCTCTACCATTTGGGTTACTGGAATAACGTATGAGTAGTGAAAGAGAGTGGAAGTGTGACCGTCGGTTCCACATCCCTGTGCTGATGCAGGGGGACTCATGGAAAAAAACCAGTGACTTCAGACCACACTGTGAAGGAAGGTACTTCTCGCAAAGCTTTTGTGACTACTGTCTTCCAAATTTGAACCCATCTTTTTCCCAGCCCCTTGTTCTTTGCCTACCAGGTCCCACTATGGAAGTTTCTCTCCATAGTTGTCTTGGCTGTAGCTTCCCCAGCCCCTTCTTCTGCAGACCCAGGTGCGTATCACCCCTGGCTGGCCCTGGAGCCAGTGCCTGTACCAAGAAGTCATCCCTGACACGCTCCCAAAATCTTCTTGACTGCTGTCTCCTGCGGCATTGCTGAAGCAGCAAATATCAGGGAGGTTAAAGTCCCCTCTGTTAACCAGGTCTGTGTTACAGACACTTCCTTAATTTGTTTAGAAAAGATCTCTTCCACTTCTCACCCTGATCATGCAGTTTGTAACAAACTCTTTCAATCATGGTTCACAAGCTCTCAACAAGCTTTTTGTCCATCCTATATGTCCCCTCTGTCCATCCATGGGGATGGATTCCCTAATGAATTCAGATGCTAAAATGCTGCAAGTTTCTTCAGGGCATGTGCAAACCACACATATACATAGATTTACAACTACTTTGGAAAAGATTTCCTGGATTTCCATAAAAAAGAGCAAAAGATAAATCCTTGTCACGTGGCTCCCACTACCCATCAGCACCGAGCAAAGGTAACAGGGATGGATCATTGGGGCAGATGAAAGAAAAAAACACCATAACTTTTTAACACTGGTTTAAGGTTAATTTTCTACAGTGCAGTTTCAGAAATGACTGAGTTGTTTCTGTTGTAATTTTCCTAAGAAAATACAGCCAGAGGCAGAGAGTAGATGCTAGAAATTTTCAAATGATTAAAGTTTGCAGCTGAAATTTCTAACAGGAAGTGCCAAGAAACTTTAATGGTTGGTAATGCTGTCCAACCTGCCTCTAGGTATAAGCTATAAACAAAATACCTAAGAAAGAAATTTCAGTATGCTTATATGGGACTTCTTTTCACCATACCTTGAAAGTCACCATGAATGAAGACAGTCTGTACCTCCTTTAAAAGTGCCTTTTATCTTCCAAAGAGAAAACACACAGTGTACAAATGTATCCTCTGTTCTGCTTCCAAAAGCAGAAAGACTTAAAAAACAACTTAAAAAAAATGAGCAAATACTCAAGATAAGTGCACAGGCTAGAGTTTTGAGCTCCCGTGCTTCATTGTTTCATATTCAAGTAAATTCGTTTAAGAAATGTAGTTGTCATAATTTTCCGTTAAGCTCTCAGGACTGGCAGAGACAGCTAGCTTAAAGGAAGACTAGAGCATGTGTAAGCATCAACCTGTACTTATGTCAGTCCCAAAATAAAAATAGGAAACTTCATGAGTTTTGTGGGGCCCTGATATCAGCCCCATCTTTAGGATAAATATGATAATGGATATATGATTTTTGGTTCAAAATGGGTGCAAACCTTGCTTTCTCTTTATTGGTTATGCTTTTCTGGGTTATCTCTTTTAAATTAAGGCTGTGATTAACTTTGATGTGTCTATCAACACTAGATCATAAGCTTACTTATCCAGTACTGCTGGGAAGCTGAAATATTTTAATGACAGTCTAGAAATGAGAAAAACATTAAAGGAAAAAAAATACTAAGGTCCCAATAAGATAACATTACATAAAAGCCACCCATGTACACCTCAAACACCCATTCAAAGACAGAGATGAACCTTAGGCATCAGTGTTGCTAAGTAGTCTGTCAGCTATTGACTACCATTTGTATCATGAAAACGATGTGAATTGAATGACTAATAGTCCAAATTTCTGGTTCATTGCTACAAGATTGGTAGATTACTAGAGAATTACTCGATTATGAAGATACAACCCAATTATCACATCACTTCTTCAGATCTCATCCAAGCAACCATCTATAACTTTAAATCGTTTTTATGAGAAATTAAAAAAAGTAGCATGGATGTATTGAAGTCTCCTGGAATATGTATTCCTGACTGACTGAAGCAAAACATGAACTATACACACAAAGAGTTATTTTAATAGCCTGAGGAGTCAGTTTTATTTGCAAAACACTTTAAAGAAAGCTAAAAGAGCTAATGCCAGTAGGAAAAAGTATTTTGTGTCTCAAAAGTGATGCAAAGATAACGATATAATTATTATTTAACATTTTTTTTTAATTTAAATTTGTAGTATATCTCGTAATTTTAGGCAGCCTCATGGCATCTACCAATGTGAGAGGCAGGACTTCCTCCTCCTGCAGCTGACTTGGAGGTATGTGCTGGAGCCAGGGGTCTGTGGGAAACACAAGTCCTTAAGAAAACCAGCCTTGTTCTCAGAAAAAAACCCGCTGACTTAAAAGACCCCCTCCCCCGATACTATAATTGTAATTTTAAATGTGTATGGGATATCTCCTTCTATGTTTTCCACTGATTATGCTGATGTTAGCACAAGATGCAGAAGAATGTTGTGATATTGCAAACAACTTTAATTTTGATGTATATAATTCATTTTTAATAAGGACAACTACATATTTCCCCTTAGAAATGTATTTAAAAGAACGCGTAATAAACTGCATTCTACAAAGCAAGGCTATTTATAGGCAAAAAACCAAAAATCCAAGTATGCTCTTTTCAAATAAACTGCTTAAGCAGGTACATACTAAAAAGCTGAGTTTGTTTGTGCACAAAAGCCTATAGATTTTTACTGGCAATTTCAGAAACTTGGTGTTCATGTAGGTGGGCTTAAAAGCAGCAAGTATACAATATTTCCATATCAAACAAATTTTGATATGAAAGATTGCTCCTGCAAAATGTAAAAAAAGCAGCAACTTTCCTTATAAATAGGGATCCTGTCTTCAGAAACAAGGTTTCAAGATTACTTTATTGAAAATGGAGGTAGGAGACAAAGGATCTCAAATGAGATGCCCGACTAGAGCAGCTTAGTGTGGCATTTCAGTCCTGCCACTTTGAAAGCTGCCCCTATATTTTCCAAAACTGAACCACTTCGCTTCCCACTCCAGAGTACATGATGGGAACTGTACATCTCGGGTTCACAACTTCCACAGAGGGTGTAGGATACGGTGGTTTATGCCATGCAATTACAATCCTTCCGTTCTGACTGATACCAGCAACAAAACCTGTATTTGTGCTTGAACAATCAGGCATGGACCAGGGGCTTTAGGTTTGGATGTTAATGCAGATGGAAACCAAGTGTTACTGTATATCTGCCTTAGATCCTGCCCATCAACCCCCCAGCTCCTCAGCGCTGGTTAGGATCTTGTCCTCTGATAAGTGTGAAAAATGGAGGAAAAGCATTGAGGAAAATCAGCCCTTCTTGGCAAACCTACGCGACTCAGGCTGGGGTGACTTCCTCAGTGGTCCATCCCTCGCCACAACAGAACATTGCAGCAAGGAACTGACAGGAGCATATTGCAAGAGTAAAGCAGGCTGGCTAGTTTGCCTCTTCTCATGATCAAGGAAATGAGAAACCTAATTCTGGTATTCTAATTCTGACATCCCTCATTAAAACAACTGTATAACGTACTCCAGGATCGCGTGCTCTTTGGTTCCTGTCATTTGATGCCTGGACGTGGCCTGCCGCATGCCATGCTTGTATGCAACTCACTGACGGGAGGTCAGTGCCTGATAGATGAGGCCAGTAAAAATGCATCAAGTTCCTTGGATGCTTCACGGGAGAGAAGCAGATGAGACGTCCATTGTGGCCTTCAGCACCCATTTAAATTGGGCTGGTATCAAGAAGAGCAGAATAACAGAAATTTAATAGTGAATGATGACTCTAATGGGTTAAACTCCACTTTTAAAAAAGATGTACTTGACATATCTGGCCTGTAGCCTGCTGTGCATTTTTATGTTGTGTTTTCAGAAGTAAAAGGATTTTTTTTTTTAGGTTGATCAGAGGCAGCTGTACTTTTTGAAATGGCTTATACTGTAGCTGTACGTTACACTACACTAATGGACTTCTCTGATGCAGCAATCCTAATCCATTTGGGCTGCTATGGATGGCTACATTTCTGTAAACTGGAGATAGTTTTGTTCCCAATTTAAACAGGGATTTGAGTGAACATTAGTGATGGGCAAACTGAAATTCTGGAGGTGCAGTTCGGTTTGAAAAGGACCCACACATTTGCTTATCCAAACCTCCTGGGTTTATACAACGTGCAACTGCAAATGATCTTAGGAAGAGAAAAGCCTCTCGTGACACTTTCAGCACTTCACGTATCGAGTGAAAACTAAATCCACAGATGCAGGAAGTGCAAGAGGATGAAAACACATTGTTCAAATGGCTATTTGAATATTATTAAACTTCTGTTAAAGTTTCAGGTTACATCAGTCTGCAAGATGAAGGAATACCTGGAATTGTTACTGGCTCATTTATTCATCCTTCTATTAAATAAGGCTGGAGGCTATCGGAGAGTGTGTTGACAGTATTTCCGTGCTGTTTGCCTGTACTTTCTAGTTTCAAGGATGTGCTATATTGCTCTGAAAGCACCTTGTCTGATATACCAATGAAACTTCTAAAACTCATAGCATTCTCTGAGGGCAGTAACTCATTTTCTCAGCACTAAACACTTTCAGCACAGTACTATTATTATTGCTTAGCCTATATCATCCTCCTGATACTGCCCACACATACAGTTGGTTTACTGAAGAGGAGGTACTAGGCAACCTATCCAAGGGCACTCATCGGGTCAGTGGTAAAGACTGAGAAATTTGCTCAGGAGGCTTGTACGCACAAGTAAAGCAGGCAATGGAGTGAGCGAGGGAGAAGGTGGAGGCTGACAGGGTTGTAGTGGCTCTGAGCAGCGGCACCGCAATGCAGACCCCTGTGTTGTCACAGCATCCCAGCCGTGCCGTGGGGCAGCACTTCTGTGTTAAATCCGAGCTGCAAACAACTTTGTTTCTCACATGATAAGAACGGGAAATATGTGGATGCAGAGAGAGATGCTTCACAGGTTTCAGGCCTTTGGGCAGTCCCTCATGCCCATCATCACCCAGCTGACATCAGTCCCATGCAGAATAATTTCCTTTTTTATAGTGATTCTTTCTGAAATATGCTGTTGCTCTGATTTTAAAACCACTGGGGTTAACACCTGTCACAGGAAAGGATGTATAATGTATCTTTTTTCTACATTAACCAACTGGCTATTGATCTATTTTATTAATTGTATTGATCTATTTATTGGGTTTTGGTGTTGTGGGCTTTTTTATTTGGAGATGGGCCTTTATGCCTAGGAACATGACTGCCCACAGTGCTGTAAAGTTGTAAGAGGGATCACCATTTGATCCTATAATATTTGATTCAAACCATGAGATGCTATAAATAAAGTAGATGTATTGACTTCTAAACACATTAATTTAGGAATGAAGGCATAAGTTTTTCTCAGTGTGAGAAGAGAAGGAGTGACAGCCTGTAGGCACTGTCTCCATATAGTGAAAGCACGTATTTGTCATGGCCTCAGCCTCTGGAAGGACAAATGATAATTTGGACACTTTTGGAAAGAAGAAACAGAATTTTAAAAAGTGCTAAATATCTTTTGGGAAAAAAGTTGAATGTATCTTCAAGAGAATCTTGTTTGCCTTGTTGTCAATAAAAGATTTATGCAAGAACAAGCCATAATTATGGCTTCCTCCCCCCCGCCGCTTTTCCTCTAAATCTCTCACAATTTTTGTTTCTTCAAAACCAGCAGCCAAGTAATTTTTGCCAAAGAGAAAGAAACAGGAAAATCTATGCTACTTCTTTTCTTCTTTTTTTTTCAAGTTAGCTACAACATTTGGTATTACCTCCTATATGTACAACTTTTTATGAATGGCTGAAAGAGAAAGAGTGCAATTAAAAAAATGCAGCTATTAGAAGTAAATATTTGTGCTTTGATTAGAGTATTGAGTTTGACACAGCCTAGAAATCAGACAGAAGTGGTAAAAATACACATTCACCTTTTGGGGGGCTGGAAATGTATTTCAAACAATTCATATTGGTTATTCAATATAAAAGATGAGTGAAATAGGCAGATTATGCCTAAAAAATACTTCTAAAGACATCAAAGATAAATGCCCCCAGTTAGTGAAATATTTAAGTTACTATCAGTTTTAACTAAAGGCGATGGCAAGCTCTGGGTGCTCCAAATCCATTCCTGGCCTTGTCAGGCCAGTGACAACCAGCGCCCGTACTCCTGGAGTCTTCTGTTTTCTGGACTGACAGACTTTGCTGCTGCCTCATATATTATTCAATACAAAGCAGGACCAAATGAAACAGATTTAAAAGATCTCTTAAAAAGGAAAACCATGACAGAAAAATAAAGGTTAATCGGAGAACCCGATATTTTTTTCCTATAATTTATAAAAAAAATTGCAGCTTTCATAGAGCTGGAGGTGTCCTTACTTGTTATTACAGGAACACCTTCAATTTTGCACATTTCTCCATGCTGACTTGCTGTCTGCGGGGTGCTTGTAGAACAGCTTATGGTACACGGTGGACATTTTTTTCCTACTAGAGAACCACAGTAGAGCTTTGGCAAGCAAGCATTTTAAGGATCAACAGAAAACTTGGGAGTTTATTTTCTGTGGTGGTCCAATTAGAGTTACCCTGCAAATCCCAGAGTCTTTCTGTTCTTTGACCTGACATAGCTGTCAGGAAATTGGTAGTGCATACTCATTTAAGTCGATACCAGATTGTCTCAAAACCACACACATAGTATGCTACAGACACTATTATTCTCTTCAGGAAGGTCTATGAGTCAGTTCCATGTTTCCTTTACATAAAGGTCTTTCTCAATTAATTTCAGTTTAGTCTTGTCTGGTGATTATTAAATGTAATTGCTCTTACACTACAAAGATGATGCAGAATATATATATGAATCCCACGCAAATATTTGATATACAAAACACACAAATACGTTCACAAAAAGATGTACCCAGATACATGGCCATTGTCCAGGTATGTGCAATATTGAAAGTAAAAAATATTTTTTGCATCTAGTTTTGTATTTCTGTGTTTTGTGCAATATTTTCATCTGTAAGTCTCTAAAAACACCTACATGAGCTTCACCTAATGTGTATAGGCATTAGCATATTGCAATTGCGATTGATAGGAGTCTCATTTGCTGAAAGTCAAATGTGTATTAAAAAAGTTGAGATTTTTCAGCATCTGAAGGGCGCAGGCTACAAGATATTTGCAATGCAGTTATACTGGGGATCTGGAAATTCAGTTCTATTCAAACTTGTAGTCCCACTGATAATTTTTCTTTTCTTGAGTCTTTGAGAGCATTGTGCACGTGTATCTGATTTATGATATATGGGATGCTACTTTTTTATATATACACAGACCTAGAGAACTCTAAACAAGGAATTACACTAATAGAATCAAAGACCAGCTGGCAATACACGTTGGGCAAAAAAGGAAGATGTGACAACTTTAGCTAAGCCAACAGACAGAATCACTTGATTTGGTCTCTGCACATCTTTAAAATCATGCTCTGTGAACATTGTTATGACAGGGAAAAACAAGATTTTTTTCCCTGTAAAATTAAATGTCACTCTTGATAGCATAATATCTGAAACATCATCCTTCCAAGTCCACAGCAATACTTTACACAGAAAATTAAACTCTCTCTCTGTTTATTGAGTGGATAATGCAGTCTTCGAATGTGTGAGAACCCCTGCTAGGTGAGAAATTAAAAAAGAAGCACTATAAAGTCTAATGGTATGTATGAAATACAAAAAAGAGAGAAAAAGGTAACTTAATTGGTAATCAGAAGAAATCATAAAACTAATCATGCAATTAATGTCTTAAAAAGCCAGCATATGAGGTGTGTATAATTACCAGAAAACAATGCAGTGATGGTTTCAAGGATTAATGAATTAATGATTGTTGGGGGGAGGAGGATTTGATCTGCAATTTTACATGTTAGCTTTAAATCCATGCTAAACTACTGCTTTGCTTTGTTTACAGGAAATGCCCTCACCTTACACATAGAATTTATCTTTGAAATTAGTGGGTTTTTAATGCTACATTTAAAACATTTTCCTTGAGAGAGATGCAGATGCGTTTCCTTTTCCTTCATATAGCTCCCCATCCTCTCCTCTTGTTCATGAAAATAGAAGACTCTTTGCAAGGGAGAGTTTGGACAGCACATACATCAAAATGACACAAAGCCTAGAGAAATTCACGAATTGCAGGTGCCGGAATAAATTAACAAATATGTTAACATATATAAATATTTTTATTTTCTCTTTAGAATGTAAAGTGTTACACCACATATTATCAATTGTCCTTTGTTTTGCACACACATTAAAAAATAAATTTGTGTTCTGGTGCTGATTGCTAATTTACTGATGATCTTATATATCAAGATGCTAATTTGTTGATAAAAGGAGGTGATAGAAAATTACAAATGATTTAAGACTGCTGTACATCAAAACATAAGCATTCCTTTGATTTAGTTGCCAACTACAAAGATTTCAAACCATCCTATGGTAAACATTGGTCTTTGTTCCTTTTTTTTTTTTCCTCATATGGTTCAAATGTGTGCATCTGCTGCTAGATGCGCTAGCAATGCATGATGGATGGAAGGATGGATGAAGGGATTGTGTTTTTTTATGACGGCAGAGTCCCATAATTCAACAACCCTCAAGGAAGGGCTGAGAGGATGGCCCAGCGGTGAGGGAGCTGGCTTAGGACGGGGGAGACCTGGGCTACAAAACACATCCTCAGGGCTAACACAGCCTCTCCGTGACTCGATTCTCCATTTGTAATTGAAGGATACACATTACTTCCCTACCTTGATGGACTCTCAGAAAAGCAAATGCCTTCAAGTGTGCCAGGTAGCTGGATGCTATAGTAAGAGCAGATAGGTGAGTAGCACAGGTAGAAGCTTTAAAAATTGCATGGCTAGCAAATTAGAGGTTTTTAAACCAAAAAATGAATGAGTCCTTGTAAAATGTGCCACCGTTAGAAATGTAAGCCCTTTCTATGAGAAGTTTGGCAGAGGCTGGGTTCCCACAGGGTCTATGAGCCATGGTGCTCTGGGACTTGAGCTGCCCGTGGGTAGTTCAGCTCTCAGTGCAACTCCTCCTCCCTTAGCGCCCACATAATGCTCTCGATTGGGGAAAGGAGCAAAGTAAGGAAGAAGAACAAGACAGAACAAAGAAAAGAAGGTACGGAAATGAGACTGAGAAGAAACGAAGCCAATTCTCAAGTCTGTTGCTGACTTTCGATGTGAGCTTATAGACACTCACAGTTCATTTCTACGCTCCAGCTCCCAGCTGCAAGAGTGATTATAATACTTGGCTGCGCCTCAGGGGGGTTCCCAGCATCCCTTCATTAATGGCTGGGAGCACTCACACCGTGGCAGTGATGGTGGCTATAAGATGGGCAGAATTAGTATCACACGTGAAAATAGTGTTTCCAGATAGCTGTATGTTAAGAACTGGAGCGAGGCTGGGTAACAACAGCCACTTCATATCAAATAGCCACTTACATCTGATAAGGTCTGAAGTCCCTAAATCCAGCCTGATTCAACCACTGGTTTCTGCAGCCTCATTCTCCTGTATCGACAGGGTGGCTCCAGAGTGAACGGGACCAACACACCCAGGGGTTGAGGCCCCAAGGCTGCCACTTGCCCTAGAGAGAATCCAAAATTTTTTCCCAAGAGGAAGAACTGTGATTTTTGGTAGTGCATTTTCTTCCTTCTGTGAGTTTGGGGCTGGTTTTGGTGGAAGCTAGAGAGTCTTAACGTAATTTCGGTATTTCTAGATCACTCATTTTCTATTTTGCTGTTGCTGGAGGTCTGTGATGCACTGTGTGAGACAGCGACTGCCCTGTCATGCCACTGAAGTCAGTGCCACAAGGCTGCTGGGAGGGCTGGACAGGATTGTATTTTGATTTGACATAGTAACGTCTTCACTAAACTTCACCACTGAGAGCAAACGTATGCCTTGTCTGAGTTTGCATAGAGCTGGACTTCTGCAGTCCTTTGAAATCACAGTTTGGGTCACATAAGTAAGATTTAATGTTGCTCTCTCTGCTGGACACTGACAGAGGTGATACTAGGAGACAAGAAAGACACAGTTTAAATCATTTAAATCTCCAGCAGTTTTTTACATTCTGCAAGGTAAGTGTTGCCTTTTCCTACATTTGCACAGATGATACAAACACCTATCTACAATAATAGGATCTGATCAGCAGTGGAAACCCTTCTTTTCTTAATTAACAAAGAAAACTTGAGATGTGGATTTCTCAGTCTTTAAAATCATAGGAGTGACCATACTGAGTCAGACCAAAAATGCACGTAGTTCAACACTCTGCTTGTGGCAGCACCATTAGTGGGTACGTGGAGAAGAGTATAAGAATAGCTGGAGAAGCAAGTCGCAGAACTTGCACTCACATTGGCCATGTGATGATTCTCGCTCAGTCTCCATTCTGTAACGTTCCAGGATTTAGGTTGGAGGCTGAAGGATCTTGAGCTCTTCTGTGGACGCCACCTGATCTGAAACATGCTTTGGCATCCCATGATGTGAATGCATCTATTCATGCCTCTAAGAGGAGGGGGGATGCATATTACTGCACCTCACACTGTAGAGGCACCCCATTTAAATTGCCTTCATATACTGAAGCTGGGAATCTCTAGTCTAGTCAGAACCACCTTAACTGTTTCCAAGATAAACATGTTAAGATTTAAAGAAAGTTATAATGCATTAACCTTGATCTTGCCTAGTAAAAGGGACAGCAAGATCTGAATTTTTTTGATGATGGTATGTGTGGAGATTCGGTTGCTATGCTTTATCAAGGGGAGCTTGAATTCAATACTTAACTCCCAAGCATAATAATTGTGCTTTCCCTTGAGATGAGAAAGTAGTGTAAGGAAAGGCTGAACAAACAAAGAAATTACTCCTGCAGTTGTGCAGTTGTTGTCTGTCTCCTTATCCACATCCTGCACCATGACACAAAGGTATTCAAGAAATTTGATAGAGTTATGCTTTGCTCTGACCATCCCTAAATTCAACAAAAATGAACTCACTTATCTTGATGAATTTGCCTTGCCAAACATGCAACAACAAGAAAATTCTACTTCTAGAACTAAAAGGAAATTTCTCAGCACAAGTATTTTCTAGGCATCAGAGCCATTGGCAACACTCAGAAATAGTCAGATTGATTGATTTTCCTTTTCAGAAAATTTATTAAATTCTCAAAATTTCCACTTTGATATCTTATAATCAGAAAAGTTACCATTTCTTCCTGATGTAACTTCTTAAGAACAAAGCTCAAATTAATTTAAGTGAATTCATTCTTAAATGGTAAACATGGAAATAAATGTTTTGATTAATATGACTAGGTAATGTATGAGACGGAAAAATAAATTACTGAAATTTCTACCCTAAACCCACAGTTTGCTGTATAAGTAATTTATGCTGTAAAGTTCCCAAAAAAAAAGCCTCATTTTCAAAAACGCTTGACATTCCAGGTCTCACCTGATTCAAATTGCAGCTTTGAGTGTTCACCAGCTTTGAAAATCAAATCACAGTGACACATGCTAAACACTGAGCCCCAAATCTAAACAATTCAAAACTAAAAAGTACTTTTGAAACTCTAGTTGTAAGAGTCTTGATAAAAGATGAAAATAACATTTTTAGCACAGCGCAAAAGAATTTCTGAGTCCCCTAACTACAAATGCTCAGCCATGGCCACAAGACTACTCTTACCCCCTAAGTCATGATCTCCTTTATTGCATGCTAATTTATTTCATCTGAGTTGTTCCTTCAACCCACCTTTCCTGGTTGTTTGTATTTTTCAAAGCAATTCAGCGTGATTTAATCTTAAATGACACTCAGACAGTGACTTAATAATTAATATGCCAAGTAAAGCAGATAAACTAAATAACCTTTTAAATTAAGAAACCAGATCCTTTCTATTAGAGCATAAACATAATTTAAAACATTGGTCTTAATAACTCATGCTCTATTAAGAAAAGAGCAGGTGGCTTAGTGTTGCTAATGCTGAATTGATATTACAGAAAATATGAGAATCTTAGGTTGGTGTATAATGTACTTCAGTTGCTTTCTAGCTGTACCATCAGCACTTAAATCATGAAATTACATTCCTATTCATGAGCCACACTCTTCTGAATTTTAAGATACATATTATAATTATTTTTAGAAATTAAGGGATAATGTTTATTCCCAGTAGATACTCTTTTTTAAAATTTTATTATTAAAATAGCTTGTTTTTAAACATTAACTACCAAACTGCAGGAAGCAGGGCAAATATCTGCTCCCTGAGTCAGTAATCAAACAGACCCTTTCCATTAGCAGGTTGGGTGAAAGCGGAGGCTGACCTGGAGTCAGTGCACACTGAAGTGCCCCGTCATTAGAAGTTCGGGAAGCGTCACTGCTGAGACTGCAGGCAGCTTTGTTTAACTCTGTTTTGCAATGGTCATTTAAAGTTTTTATTTTGATCGTTTGAGCTCACAGACCTGCACCATAAAGCTCTTGTGCGTAGTTAGCCAGCTGCTCAGCATCCCTTCCAGGCAGAAACACTGAGAAGTTTGTCTCCGACCCGCTCCACAGACTAGAATTCAATCTGAAGTTCCTGCAGAGTAACTGTTGTGAGCCAGTCGCTTCCACTCTGTTACATTCATGGAGCTAGAATAGAGACACTCTGTCTTTTGCTGGGCTATGTGCCAATTTTGCACTGGTTTTTTGCACTTTCATGGTGAAAACGTAGTATTTAAATACATACTTTAGAGCAAGGCTGAAAGCAGATGCCTAAAAGATGGTACATAGAATCCACTCTCATGTCTTCATAAATTATGAAAGTAAATTTATCACAATGGCCATTTACTCATAGAAGTTTCCTGATTACCTGTTGTATATTTTGAACTTTTGGGTATTCATTCATTTTCCCTCTAGTCAAACAAAACCTCTGTTAAAATACTGGTAGTGTTTGCATCCAGCTCTCTTTTTCATGTTGGGCATATGTAAACGATGGATTTACTTACACAACAAGAGAATGAAATTATCAGGGAGAATAAATGCCACAGGAGGAAAAATCTTTGTACTGCAACCTGCGAAATAAGATTATTTATTTATGTAAGCCTAATTTAAAATACCTCATTGTAAGACCTGCAAGAACCCTGTAAGAAAGAAACTCCAAACATGGATGTAAACTCACTCATCTTTCATTTCAACAGGAATACCACTTTGGACAAATCCCAAAGTTTAGTCCTTTGGATTAAAAATAAAGAGAAAGCAAAAGTAAAAAACTCTGCATTTGGGGATGTCTCCAGTAGGGATTCTTTATTTAATAAGTTAACAGTATGGTCCAGGGCTGTCTTCTGACTCATCATCGCCCATGCCAAGACAATGTAGTTTTAATACTATAAAATTTTCATTAAACATCATTGCTGATACTGAGGGTTGGCAGAAATTGTTAGGAATTTAACACTAGGATGGAGACAGAATTAGTGATCTCACAGATAATTTAACTTGAGAAAAGCCGTTTCACAGGGAATATAATTTTCAAAAGGGAGACAACTGAGAGCTTACTAGGGAATGTGAGATGTAGATGTCAGGGGCAGATTCTGCCCATACCTGTTAGACAAGCATTTGTGTCAGAGTAGATGATATGAACTTCAGATAAGCCACTCATTATTTATCTGTCATTTGTATCTAGGATGGTTTGGGTTTTGGAGGGATTTGGATATATAGGGTCTGTTCTCAAAATTATCCACTTAGGTGCTCAGGTTGGTAAAACAGGCGTCTAAAAGAAGAGCATGAAACCTCTTGTTCCCCAATGCCAATGCATGCAGAGGCTCTCAGTTCAAAGCTTTTGTTGACTGTGAAATGTGGCAATAAAAGAGAATCAAACATGCAGTAAAATACTCTTCAGGGAGTTAAAAAACCTTAATGCAGTCAGTGCTAAATAACATACTCACACCAAATTGAAAAATAATATGACCAGTGCCAAAAGAACATGCATGTGAAGTTGTCACTTAAATCACAAGGCAGTGCTCCTCCAGGACATGGCCCAGGGTTGTGTGCACTCTCCTGAGGATGACAGGGAGGGTCCATTCAAAATGTCATTAGTAACCCCAAATCTGCCTGCTAGGATTTGAAAACCATTTATTAAGAAAGAATAAAAAAGGATATCTGAACATGGGGATGAGGG
>NW_010972436.1:19817059-19963640 GCF_000737465.1 Haliaeetus leucocephalus | reverse complement strand
ATGGGGATGAGGGACAGGAGCCTTTGGTCCCAGTTTTGGTCTCATTCTTACCAGCTCGATTTAACAAATAACTTCCCGTACCTTCATGCTGCTGCTTGAAAGCTCCTTTTGATGTTACCAGAAGCAAACCACCTCCCTATACTTTCAAGCAGGGCTCACATCCAATACAATCAGTTAAAAAGCTAATGAGGCAGGGATGTAGCAACAGCTCCTTTCACTGGACCGATCAACCACTTTAAAAATGAACATGGTACTTCTTTAAGAGAGACCCAAGCATGCTAAAATGGTGCTTAAGTCAATCTCCAGCTACATTTCCCCCTCAAAACACAAAGAAAGAGATGAATGATTTAAAGTTGCTGTGGAGCTGACTGAGAGAAAGTCAGCCACGTGAAAAATGCTGGTTTTGTGAAGAACAGCAGCTGCCACGGTGTAGCACCACTCTGTGGTCTGGGGTTGCTGTTTAATAAATGACAGCACAAATCCTGCTGCAATCTTTTAGAAAAACTTCTTCTGCAAGACAAAACATCTTGTATACGTACAGCGATAACCACACATTACAGAATGAAGCGTAAATGGATTGCATGGCAAAATCCATCTGTTGTGCCTGCAGTTTATATTTAATACTGTACAATAAAATATCTCGTAAGTCACATAAATCATTGTGACATTCTAATCCAACCTCTATGATCTCTATTCAGAAATCACAGCAGCTGTCTTTTAAAGTGCCCTTCCCAACAGTAACAAAATCTGACCCTATAAATGAGATCAAAGCTTAAAATTACTAGATACTAGTCAATGATAATTATTGTTCTGTTACAAGTACCAAAATTCAACCACTGCACCCATAAAGTACTTCAAATTTTACTAAACTATAAATGGATTGTTCTTTAACTAACTTATATGAGTTGGGCTTATGTGATGCATAGATATATGTAGTGCATGGAATAGGAATTACAGTAGGAGCAAAGTTTATATAAAACTTGTAGTGTATTTTTATCCTCAGTTCGCAGTGGAAATAAATTATTTTGTACATTTATCTCTTCATGAATTTACATTGTCCTCATCACCATTAGTAGCAGAGCAAGTCCCACTAAAAAATATGAACAGAACAAAGCTCTGCCTTCTCTTTCCTGAGCCTGTAAGAATAGCTCACAAAGGGCCGTTAAGATACTAACTACAATTTGTTCTAGCTTTCAGAAATTCCTGAATCTGAAGCAAATTACACGAAACATAATCCATGCTTTTAAGACTAGCAAAGGCTATGTGGTGGGTATGTAAAAGTCAGACTAAGGTTCTATTCAGTGAGTCCATGCTAGAAGACTCCCAGGGGGATCCCTGGAGAGACTATGGTAATGCAATGGGCAGCTACACCGCTGCCTTCCAAAGGGGCCAGCTCTGCTGAGGAGTGTGGTGGCAAGCCAGGTTGTGCTTTTCCTCCTGGGAAATTTGCACAGAGGTGTTCTTGGCTTGGAATTAGGCCAAGAAAGTGAACCCAAGGGATGAGGGGACTATGGAAAAGCTCCTCATTTTCCCTGTCTTTCCTTCGTATGCAGGGACACGTGGGTGTAGTAGACTTTCTACTACCTATGCTTTATCTTGCATCTTAGTGATCCCAAAGCATTTGTGTGAGACCTAAACCAAAGCAATTCTTCCATTGATTTCACTGCATTTTGAACCAGAACTGTTGTAGGCACACAGTCCTGAGCTTCTTCAGAGCTGGAAGCAAGCACAGGGGAATAAGCTCTGGTAGCGACTGTGTCCAGAACAATTCCAGTCAATTCTAAAAGTTTTTCTTGGGCCAAACAAGACTGCAGCACACTCATCCAAAGCCTCTGGTGACTCATAGAGGGAAAATAGCTGCAGGGAACTTTAAATTTGTTTGTCAAGCTAGCTCACCCTAGCCAGTTGTCGTGGTTTAACCCCAGCCAGCAACTAAGCACCACGCAGCTGCTCACTCACTCCCCCCCATCCAGCGGGATGGGGGAGAAAATCAGCAAAAAGAAGCTGAAACCAGGACACCAGTCTACAAGGTATCAGAAAGCCATGAAAAGGATGGCACTCCTCACCCTGCACAGCGGTACAAGGTCACCACCCCCCTGGCCTGGTGGGAATCGAAAGGATGCTCTATGTGATCATTGCTGATTGTCACCCCGAAGACATCTGTGGCAGATACATTTATTACATGCAGAGCCTTTGATGTATGGCTTTGAGCATGGACTTTGAGCAGGTGAAGAAAGACAAAGAGAATTTATTACTATTTATCGTGTGCCAGATGGTAGCAATCCCATCAGGATCAGGATGGTTGTCCTAGGGACACACCAAGATCACCAGCAGTCAGCAAAAGACTAAGAGTATAGAAAACAAGTCCTTGGAAAAGGCATGAGGCCATATTGCACAAGCAAGTTAGTACTGGGAGCATCTAAAGGATGAATTTTTCTTATAGATAAGGTATTAGTTCCACCCTTTTCCTCCTGCCTTCAAAAATTAGTCCTTATTTTCTAACACTGGAGCTGGAACTGCTGGTACAGAAAGGAAATCTGCCTGATACAGTGTTGGCAACCACTTTGCTTTGAGCAGGAGATGGGACAACGTGATCCCAGGGTCCCTTCAGTCACCGTTTTCACAATTTTGTGGTTGATTCTCCAGATGCTTCCAGGAGTCAACAGGCTTTGTTGAAATATGACAGCAGCATGAGGAAACTTGACCACATTTCTCAGAAACACCCGTGCAGGTCACCAGGGATGGGCATTACAGTCATGGTTATTGGGGCCACAGGAAGAATAAGACATAGCTGACAGTTCACTCCTGTCCCTGTTTTGGGCTATGGTCTTCATACAGAACCAAATGCTGCACATCTGATGGATGGCACCTGGGCAGTACAAACAACTGCTTTCCCTGCTAAGCTAGGGAATACACTCTTCCAAATTTCATAAAGCCATCATACAGAAGAGAGGGAGGATTTGTTAGGTATTAGGTGAAAACCTTATACTCAAAGCTAACAGATCTTTGCAAACAAGAGCACTTATAGTAAAAAAAAAAAAAAAAAAAAAGGTGCATGTTTGTAGTACAAAGTTATAAGGTAAAAAAAAAGGTAAAAAATAGCCCGAGGAAAAATACTGTGTGAAGGGTTGCATCAAAACACTCAAGTGCTGCTGAATACTTGAGCTAAGCATGTGGCAGTCACCTCCCATTTATACCACATTGTAAAACCTGAAATAGTAGGTCATAAATGTGCCCCTATTACAGTGCCGCATCTGAAAGGTCTTTCTCCTTGCCCAGTCCTAGTATGACATGGGAGATGTGAACAGTCAGTTCTTCATGCAATTCCCAGGAAAAATTTAAAATATAAACAGAGTTCCAGAAAATTGCACTGATCTCTTTTTGACACTTCGTAATTTTCTCTTGGTAACCTGTTTAAGTTGTAGCAATTGCCTGGAAGACATAAAATATGATGGGGAAGGTGAAGGAAAGGAAGCACTTACTGCTAACTATATACTGGAGAGAGAAGCGCCAGTCATGATCTGACCTGATATAAATTTCTGTATGAGAAGGGATTTTCAGAAGAAAACAAATGTTAAATACTTGTATATAAGTGTAAAAAAAGTAAACTGTGAAGTCATGGGCTATTAACTAATCACTATACTTCAACTAATGGCAGCATACAGTTACGAGGTAACCCCTGATAAGATGTGTGCATTGGCTGCCTGAGAATTACTAGAGAAAAGTGATTCCCTCTGCCACCACCACCACCAAAACCATCTCTGAGTCAAACTGATTACATAGGAGTTTCTGTTTTGACTGATTTTATAGGAGATAAATGCTGACTACATTGTGTTTAGACAGATGAAATCTGCACGCTAGTTGATAAAATCTAAAAAAATGCAATCACTGAAGTGCACTTGTTGCTTTTTCAATGGGTTCATTTACCCTTGACATCATAACGCTGCGTGCTGGAATCCTGAGTTCTCCGACTGATTTATTTTTATATACTGCATTATATTTCATAAGATATGAAGAGTCAGATGACTGGAAGCTGACTCTGAAAATCAATGAGGAACAGATACCTACTGGCATTTATGAGCAGTGTTGCCCTTTTACAATTTTTTAATATTTTTTACTCTCTTTTTCACAATATCACAGTTATGTGTTTGATAGAAATCTGATATTCAATTCTATTTGAGCACTTTTTTTTTCTTTATTTTGGTTCACCAAGTTAATATTAAATTAAAATGAATGCTAAGCCAATTCAGTAAACAGTTTTTGAGGAAATATTGTACTGGCTTATTTGTTCTGAATAACATAAAACCAAAAACCAGACTAAAAACAAAACAGAGAAGAAAAAGACATCCCCAATATGAAGAGCTACATGGAAACTGCTGGCAGAAAATAATAGGTTTGATTTTTTTTTACCCAGCTGTCTAGCATTCAGTATAGTATATGTACTCTGCAAACTATTTTGGCAAAAAGACTTGCTATATCTCTAATGATGGGTCTTAATATTATTCCTTGCTCTGGAAAATCAGGCACTCTCAAGCAAACTAGTTAAAAGGAATCAAGATTCAAAGCTATTGCACCCTTCTAAACTTATGATTTTTGCAGTGTATGTGAGTTGTCTCCCTCTTCTGGCTGATCCAGACGACCCAAGGGACATACAACTGTTCAAACACGTGAGGCTCCAGGTTTGGTTTGGGCACAGCCCAGTCAGCTTCTCTCATGTACGTGAGTTTATATGGAGACTGCAGCATCTACCTACAGGTACAGGTTTGCAACTGGACATTTTCTTCATAGTAAGCGCTCTGTCCTCTACCATGAGACTACCTATCATCCCCTAGGAAGGGGTGAGTAAGCAATGAGAGAACGAACAAAAGAGATGACAACATTATTATATTTTTCTTCTGAGTTAGCTTTGAGGTTAGGGGACACACCAGGGGTTTCTACACTAGCAGAAGACAAACACAGTTGTTTGCATACACTCCAAGTGGCACGACTATTTTTGTATCCCAATCATACATCTCCTCTGCTGGCATCAGCCAGGGCTCTTTCCGTGGCATACATTGCTCACAGCTTGATGCAACAAACTGCCCGACAACTATATTGAGAAACAGCTTGTTTTGTTTTTCTAATTTGGAAAACAAAGGCACACTGCAAGCTGCGCTGACTGGGAAGTCATACATCTTTAACACAAAGTAAAAAGGAAAAGAAAAGAAGGAAACATCCTCTAGTTACAGCAGATACCTTCCTCTTTCCTTGCAAAGTAGTGCCCTGTCAGCATGGCTGATCTCATGCCACTTTTCAACAGCAGCAGAAAAAGAATGAAATCTTTGTCATCTTTGTGTTCAGAAGTTAATATTAGGGAATTCATTGCCTGTGAAGAGAGGGCTTCAAGCTGCTAGAAGAGACTCTTTCTCTGGTGGGATCAGTTATGAAACTAATGTAGACTACAGACTATTCACTGCATAGGCCAGCAGGTCTCAAAGGGTTGCCCTGCGAGGTAAGTTAACCACTGGGCCATCAAGATCCAGTCTGGCCCAGAATAACATGGTCCAGCCCGATATGAGCTTTCACTTCCCCTCAGGCTAAGTCTTTTTCCAGGGAAATCCTTACAACAACAGGAGACCTTGCAGCGTGATTTCAGGAAATCACCTCAACCTAGTCTTGGGGACCATGGCCCAAGAAGTGTACAAGGGCTGGGAGACCTGCTGGACTTTGATTATCTGACTGCTCAAGCTCAGTGTGCTCACACCATGAACACGGCCTCAGTGCTCAGACAGTCAAGGATGGCCACAAACGGTTGAAGATCACACTTGGGAATCCCTAGGACAGGCTTATCAGACCAACATGGAGTTCAATGAACATTATTTGTACCATTTACGTCTTCAGCCAACACTACAGATTGTGATATCCCAAATTTACCTAGTTATTTATATGACAGAATCATCTTGACGCCTCAGATCTAGTGGAGATCCCACCTATTCAGTCTTAGCTTTTAACTGAATGCCCTTTAACTACGCAGCCCTCGCCTTTGGCTTTCCCTGTAATCAGTGGTGGGAAATAAAAGGCAACTCCAATCATAGCTGGACTCTGCTGATTATAGAGCTCAGTTGACTACACTCCTATCACAGATGATTCAGTTAAGTGTCAGTACAACTAAGTCAGGGGTGGATAATGTTAGCTGCTAATAGACTTTTCTAATCAGTGGGCTCGCATCTCACTGGAGCAGGTAATGGGGCAGGGAAGTCTTGGAAACTGTGCGCCAGTCTTCCAAAGCTCTGGAAAAAGCCAGAGCCAGTCTTATGAACTGGGAGGCTGGAAACTGTGTGCCTGCAATTGCTTGCTCCTCCAGTGTCCCGTGAAACAGAGCTGGTGTACAATTTCTGTAAATGAACAGGATTGCACCAAAGAAATAACTTGCGTATATCATTCATCTTCTCAGGGAAATGACGCAGCAAACCTCTGAGTATTTTCTAACCTGTCAGGTATTTAGCATGGGAGAATCCAGCCTGGCGGTTCCCTGTACCTGCTCCATCACAGTAATTAATAATAAAGGTATTAGGCATTGGGCATGCAGCAAGGAAGAGACCTTGCTCTGAAAACTTTACAGCCTGAATGGGCTGGGGAGGAATACTGAATTCATACCCTGCAAATAAGTCATTTCACAACAGAGGAATTCTGCGTTTCCACCTCTCCTGAGCCAGAAAAGCCACAGCTGACACAATTTTTCAAAGTCTACTCTCCTGACTTGTGGTTTGATGGCAGGTTTCTAAGACCATGTTTTAATTTAAGGCAGGTGTCAGTACAATATATTGTTGTGCCGCTGTATATAATAAAGGTGGTTGCTTTCTTCCGTTTCTTGGAGTTTATTTGCATTCCTAATCAGAGACAGAATTTGGCTGAGCAAATTTGGGAGTCCCCAGGATGAAGCAGAAATTTCAGCAGAAATTTAATTGCTTGAAATGTATCAAGTTGCCATATTTTGTTTATTTGCTGAGATTCAATTACAAAAAATTGCCAGTCTGCAACTCCAAATTGCGTGACAACTGTTGAACTTACAGTCTCACAGGGATAATCACCCAGGAGCACAACACCACACACATCGCTCCACTACCATAAATTAATATAAGCTGCCAGTAATTGAAAAGGGCAGAATAAACTCCATACCTCCTTTATTTTCCGACTGGTATAATGAGGATGTCATTTTATTGTCTCCTGGGTGGGATCTTTTGCCACCTCAGTTGTTACAGGTTTTTTCTAGACACGTTGGGTACAAATATGGTTTCACTTCACAAAATGTCTCTGTGCCCTCACCAGTCTGTTCATCCTTGTCAAATCAGGATTTCACACATTGTTTTCTGCACATTCCCTAATCTTAGAGAAAGTTTCATTTCCCCAGCCCATTGCCATCGGCTATTAGTCTGGCACAAAACTCAAGCTCAAAATGAAAAAGATAAAACAGAAAAGACAGCAGACACAGCTACTATTGCTCTGCTTTCTCTTGTCACAGCTAACAAAATAGGCTTAATAGCACCATTGTGTTACTGGTAAGCCAAAGAGACAACTAGGTGTATCTTGTCATGCCCTATGAATATTACCTATTCTTGAAATATTTTATATCTGCCCATTAGTGTTTCCAAAGTTCACCATGGCAATAGATAGAGGAACATTCTGTTGTCTAATGGATACAAAACAGCAATAACAACATGGTATTAGCCACTGTGGGTGTTACTGACCAACAAGGTCACAGACAACACCTGGATGTGCTCCAAGCTTCAAATGTTGAAACCGAAAGACCAAAGTCCTAAACTGACAATTAAAAATTTCACAGATTAATAATGAATCTTTTAATATTATGGCATCCTTGTAAGTTCTTAGTTATCTGACAGATTCTTAGCATTTTTGCCTGCTTGGTATCAGAAAAGTAAAGGAACTGAGCTTGTTTAGAAAAGAGACAAGACTATTTTGCATGACAAGACAAATATGTTTTAAAATGTAATGAAATCCTGTCAATTTGTTTAAAAAAATTTATTGGCAGATTCGGGCTTCTATGGGTGAAAAACTCTTCTCTGGTTTAGAAAAGAAAGATTTTCCTTTTAGCATTCAAATTTGCATGCCAATATACTTTGCATATCATTTACATACCATGAAGTATCACAACCACTTTGTCTCTTATTGTAAAATCCAAGATCAGCTCCTAGCATTTCATAGCTAGGATTATTAAAACATTTTGTTAAGTCAAGTCTGAAGATAAGCTTTCATCCTGATGCTCCTGGAATTGCATGCTAATGGGCAGGAAAGGTGAGCGTCTGTTTCAGGGACTGGATTGGGCTTTGGGTCCAGCCCCAAATTTCTCACAGGCTTGTTTTCAAATTTGGACAATTTCATTTAATATCTTTATAACTCAGATCCTTATTTGTGAAACAAGAAAAATGATAATTTTTATTCCCTTTCTTTTCTAATCTTGTCTTTTTGAGTGATTATCTGTAATCACTCAAAGGCACAGTTTTCCTATCACTCTATGTGTGAGCAGGCACCCAGTGAGATCCCAATCCTGTCTAGAAAGCATTACTGTAATGCCCCTGTTAATCAAAACTACTCAGCCTTTTTTCAATTAAATGATTTATGCAAAGAAATATCAATTTGCTACAGAATGATTTTTTTCATAGATCCACACAAGTTTTAGGGAAACTTTGAAAAGGGAATTTTTTCATGTCAAAGAAAGACGTGATTTTTGGTTACAGTTCAGGTGACAGAAACCTTTACCACCATCTACAGTTTAGTGTCAGAGCACTCCTATGGGAAACTAAAGTTCAAGCTTTCACCTGCTTGACTCAGAACAAAGATCTTGGTATGAACCAGGAGCTATGTTGAACACCTACCTGTCCCAGGTTCTCATAAACTGTCTGGAATATTAAAACATCTACATAAAATGAAACAATTCCAGGAGGCTACTACCCAGTGTAGATGATGAGGTTTAGCCCACATAGAAAAGCAGTGCAGAAAACCAGGGTCTCCCTCCTGCACGAGGACCTACACCTCCACTCTATTCTGGGTCTCTATTGTGTTTCTATCACTGAAAACTAGGAAAAGACTTGATTTCATGCAAATGGGAAACCAGCAATGCTCCACAATATCAAAAAGCTCTGCAGCACACAGAACAGTATCCTGCTGGGCACTGCTAGGTGTATACATGGTACTTTTGGGAGGAAAATCAGAGCACACATCCTGAAGCTGCCTGTGATACTTCAGGAGCGTCAAGTAGCAGCTCCCTGCAAGAAGGTGACTGGAAATGGGACCCAGGACCACAGCTGAGGGCCATGAAGCACCTGAAGCCTCTTCCTTACCTCTGGCAAGAACCCAAGGACATTATTTAATACAAAGTACCTTAAACAGCTAAAATAGGTTGCAGAGATTAGTGGTGTGAGTACTCACACTGTACTGGATATATTGCTTACAAGTAGCACTGCATTGCTTATCTCCAGATACTACCTTGAGATGTATTATGGCTTAATGCTTCTCTAATCAATAGATCATCATCATAATCTCTCCACTTAAGACAAACTCAAATCAGCATTCAGTAGAAGCTACTATAACTGATTTGATCTTTTTTTCCTAAATATTCCTCTATTGTAGCCAAAGTTCCTTGTTATATATGAAGAATTCCCAATTCTCTCCATGATGAAACAGTTATTATCTACGCTAAAATTAATAGCAAAACATGTAAGAAGGTGCAGTGAATAAAGAAGAACTTGGATCAGGTAGTGCTGCCTAACCTGAGCACAGGCTGCTGCTGTTCTGCTACAGAACACGATGAACTTCACAGAGTCAATTTAGTGTCTTGGGAAAAGGCAAAGAGAAAAAAGGCAGCTCTGGTCTAAGCACCACTCTGGTCAAATGGGTGACAGTTAAGAGGGGCCATTAATACTCTCAGGTGTACATCTTGCTAGTGCAGGTAGCACTAGAAAAATGGGCAACTCTTTCTTTTAGGAAGAAATAATGGGATTTCCCAGAAAATATCTAACTACTTTACATTATCTGGCACCTGCGTGCCAGACACCTGTACGCTGCTGAACACCCATCTGCTATATATGCTACATGCATTTCTTTTCTTTTTTTTTAAGCTTGGCAAAGCAGTTGATTAGGAAGATAAAATCTCTGAAAAACATTTTGGACAAAGATGCCAGCACAGATTGTACAGTAAAAGATATCAGGTCTGCCAATACATGCGCGCCACACTCTGCAGGCTGCTTATACTTGCCTCTCAATGATTTATTGCACAAATTACTGGAATTCTGAAAAAGTACAAGCCATATCTCCATATTTTTATTTGGTATAGATTTGACAATGAAAGGATGCAACCTCCTCAACAAGCAATATTTGCATTCTAGCTATTCTCTTTTCTTGGTCAGTAAGAATATCCTTTCTTTCAGAGCAGTCTCTGCTTATCTTTCCTTTCTGCTCTCTCCTGCTACAGGCAATATAGCTGAATGCTGCTGATAGGACTTTTGTCCGGTTCCAAATCTAAAAAAGTTACCTTTTGTACGACAATTTCCCCAGGAGTTAAATAAACTCACTAATGGTATTTTGAGTTTTAAAAGGACTGAGTCACACATTGCTTGTGTGTGCACAGTAGCTAGATAAAACTGTCTAGTGTCCAGTAGCCCTCACAACTCTGCTAGGTAGATCTCAGAAAAACAATACCCTTCCATGAAAGGATGTGCTTAAGAATATATTTAATTTTTAAAAAAGGTCATAAACCCCCCAAGAAGTACAAGGAAGGACAAGATACTACGTACAACTACTGAGTTCAATAATAATAAAAAAAGTATGTCAAGGCAAACATTTCTTTTAGGGTGGACCAGATCTTCATGCTAATGTAGACAAAAAAAATCAAGAAATATTTTAACAGACAAGTATACTAATTGAACTTATTAACTGATATAGAAAGCACACTACTTTCACTTTTGGATAAACTGTGATACAGTTTGTTCACGTGATATGTTTTTTATATGTTCTCCAGTTGGTAACTACCTGACTTTTCCATTCAGTGCACAGCACACAAAATAGAAGTTAGCTCTTCAGGTTGTGCATATGCACGCACAGATACGTAGATACACACACAAAACCCTAAAGCAACATACTGCACTTATCTTCTTCCCATTTTTAGATCATACATATTTCATTAAGCTTCATGCAGAGTGTCTTCTGATTTATGGTAATTGTCAACAAAAGCAAAAAATGCCGACAATTTTAACCCTGCAGTACTGAGGATTTAACTGGGATAAAATTAAAATGTTTAGGGGAAAAAAACCCCCACAACACCCTAAGCCACTGGGAGCTTGACCCTTGAGATGTTGTCAATTTTTTATTTTATTTTATTGTGTTTGTTGTCTGTAGAGGCAGATGCCAGCAGCAACATCTGATGTACCGGACACCTCCAGTGTTATCCCAGCATGCTCATGGCCTGGAGGACTTGGAGTGAGACTAATTTCCATATCAAACCCAATTTAGATGAAACATCTTGGTTTAAAAAAAAAAAAAAAAAAAAGCCAGCGCATCAATAGCCCCTTGATTAGATTTTCATCTCCTGAGCAGACAAATATGAATATTTATTACCATGAATGCAGATTTCCCTCTTTCCATTGCTCTGATCTTGAATATTACCCACTGCTAATTTTTATGAAAATTTGGGCAACATAATGTTTTCACATAAACTGACAGTTCTTGAGATAATCCCGTTATTGTTTGGTGGGAAATGACAGTTTCCGCTTATTCATGTGTTAACGAGGGATTAAATATTGTTTTTCATCACCGTAATCTAAGATGGACTGGAAATTAAAATTCGAACATTGTGCATTAGCAGAGCTTTGAGGACCAGAATTTGTTTCCATTCACTTAGTAGAGATCTGTAAATTAACAGTTTAACAATCAAGTGAAATCTGTATCATAAAACCAGCATTGACGTTTGTAAAATGATGTAATTTCTCTACCTGCTAAAGGTAAAGAGCCAGAGAGATAAATAGTTTGCAAAATGACATCCCTTTGCAAAAGCAAAGTGCACAGTGAACTGTTGTCAGCTGCAATGGTCCTTGGGCGTTAATGGACTAGGTCATTTTTCCGTGGCACAGAATCACGTCCCTTTTCCTTGTCACGGGTTCTGATACTCAAACACTTGATATGCTCAGATCACACTGAAAAATCGCTCTCTGATAGATCTATCTGCAGTGCTAAAAGCAGTCTTATTGACCCAGGAGCTGTTTTCACGCATGCCAAAATGCTGTGCTCATGCCCTATCCAGGTCTTGGTGTGCAGTCCATAGACACATATAAATCTTCACTGAAACGGGTGTTTTGCTGGAGCTGCAGTATATAGCTATAAAGGATCAGTTCTCTCCTCAATGCTTGTGCCTAATGCCCAGCAATGTACCCAAGTGAAAACAGAGACCTATCAGTGACATTCTGCAGTTCATGAGCCATTACATTGCTGTTTCTACAGAAGCTTTGAGTTACAAATTCAGTTAAATAGGTCTGCAATTCTATTAAAAAATCCCAATATTTCCCTTTGATACCAGTCAAAGTGCAAGCAAAACTAAAACTATGCTTAATCAAAGCAACTCAAACATCTGCCTAACTAAACCTCAAAACTATCTCGTCAGGATAAATCTTGCTGATTCATGGAAAAAAGAGACAAAACTGAGCTTCAACAAAAGAAATTTAATAGGAGTCCTCATGCTTAAATTTAGAACCTGGTTAAAAACATTCTGACTAAAATATGATTTTATATGTATAGCACATAAAGCCTTGCATTCTGAAGGATGCTGAAGTGATGGACATGCAGCAGCACTACAATAATGTTGCCTCAAAGGGTAGAAACTTAGGGATGTACAGGTGCAAAACTGTTCTGGGCAGGATGAATGCGAATGTGCCACCAAACCTTCAGCCTTCCCAGAGAGCAGGTCAGATCTTAAGTTATACAGCCTAGTACTACAAAACCTACAATAAATGGCACAGCAGTTCTTGTAACTAGATAGAAAAAAAAAATCAGTACCTGCAGCTGAAGCTTTAATTCTAAGGAAAACATGTGCCTTAACACCCGTGCTCCAAAGCAGACCACACCGAAGCTGCCTGTTACAAATGGTCCCTGGCCTGGATCTTGCTTAGACTTGGAAGCAACACAGCCTAGAAGAGTATTAGTTGGCACAGGACACAATGTGAGTGACCATGCCAACAATTTAACAGTACAGATGAGTGTGGGACCGTGACAGGTTCTGTGCCCTATTCTTGCTTATTTTACTAACGCTGACGTAGCTGTAAGGCCCCTGATACCAGGGATTCATATAGAAAGGTTGGATGTCTCACAGGTTGAATCTTAGCCCAAGACACTTACTGTGCTATGCTTACAGAACGAGAGCAGATATCCTGGTGAGTGGCTTTCCATGTCGACCTGGAGGGGAACATTTGCCCAGGGACTGCTAGAGAGAGGGCTGAGAGACTGGGATCTGCTACCTTTTCCTCTCCTCAAATAGTTAAATCTGTGTTTGAGATTGCTTGAAATCCATGTGTTCCTGCCAGGATCAAGCTCTTGCCTCTGGAGGTGGAAGAATCTCCCTTCTCACAATTTCTGACCAGCTCTATCACTCAAACTTCAGACAGTTAAACAGAATTTATTCTTAATCTACAGTTTCCCCAGCCAACCCGTTACACCACTGAAGAATTTGTTTTCCTTTGAGTCATAATGAACTGGCTGCTGGTAGAGGGAGGATGCTGAATTTCATGAATCAGTAAGATATCTCGCACAAACAATCACATTCTCCTATGTGAAGACCCTACATATCTTCTTTATGAATATATCAAATGCAGGCTGCCAAATCACAGGGTAGATAATAGCATTGATTTTTAAGCAGAATTACCCTGCAGTTTGCTTTATGTAGTCAGTGCTAGTATCTAAATCTCTTTTCTCTACAGATCTATAACGGTTTGTAAGGGAAACTCTGCTTTGAAAACAATGGCATGACACGGCCTAAAACCAAGACTAATCCTTAAAACAAACATATGCTACTTTTTTAACAGAACAATGTTAAAAAAGACAAAAAGGAACAACACTGGTAGGATGCATAAGTTCCTGAAGCCACAAGGCAAACCGTATCTTGTTTCATTTTACATGATACTGAATAAAAATTGAATTGCTGTAGTTGCCATGGCAACTGCCACATCACTTGGCACTTCTGCTCCTTTAAATCACACAGTGCTACTGTAAAGGAATTCATGAACCAACATGACACTTGAATACTTGTGCTTTTTATACTGTTTCAGGAGGAAAACATAAATCAATATACACTGATAGTTGTCTCTGAAAATCAGGTTTGTTGTATTTTTCTTAACATTATAACCTCCTCATTTCCTTGTCGTGTTCTTTAAAAATTTGTAAAGAAGGTGGAGGGCGTTGTCACAATCAGAGCACAAGAAAAGAAATTACTACTGACACCTGATTTCCAAACTGAAGCTGTGACCTGTCATTCAGATGTCAAAATACCTCTGCTATGCAATATTCAAATCAAATAGAGGAGATAAACATTGGAACTTTGCCCCTCCACAACCAGAGACGGTGTGATATGTGACAGAAGACAGTCTCAGTAGCATCCAGGCATCTCTTTAACTCTAAACTTATCAGTAGCTTAAAAGGAAAGCCTAACTACATACTTAGAGCTAAGCATCTTCTAAACGTTTGCAGAGTTGGGGCCATGATTTATATTGTTTAGTATGTTCTGTATATAACATGTAGTCACAGAAGGTATATGACAAAATAATGTGGTAAAATGATATACATATTCATGCTGCATATTTTTTGTTTTTATTTTGCCATTTATTAACGCTCTGGATGCAATTTATTTGAAAAGCAGCCCTCTAGTGGGCTATGTACCATAATGAATAGTTAATAAATAGCATTAACATTATCTCTAAATATTAGCTAAAACGCATTTTGCAAAAACATACAAGATCTTAAATAAATGAGCCATAGAGCTCCATCATTCTCTTTGGAGAAATTTAATGTTCTGTTTAGCTTTATTCCTTAAAGCTCTTGAAGCATTACTTCTAAACACTACTGTATGACTAACTTCTGATTAGCATCACTTTACTATACGTGTATACTCACAAAACTGTAATAGTGAGATATTATTCACTGCCAGCAAAACTCCGTAATAGTAGTGTATTACTAGTACCATGCTATGTAAAATATAATCTATGAATTTTTAAGGGTTACACAGCTTTAGAATCTTGAATTTGTGTGTGTGGGATAAAGTAAATCTTCCTCATTGTGCCTTCACCAAGAATATTTCTAGGATTGCACTCCTTAAAGCTTTTCATTTAATGATTACTTTTCTTAAAGTTACATGCCTTAAAGCAAAGAGCCCATCTGTGACCCGACACATGCCTTGCCCATAGCAATGTATGTTGCTCCAAAATTCTGTCCTCCTGGAAATCTCTGTTCAACTGCTAATCAACACAGCCACAGTGATCAGCGAAAGCCAACAGTAAGAGCCGTCTGCAGGAACTCCAATCCCACATCTCATGTAACAGGAAAAAAATGAATTTGTTGATCTCTAAGCCTTGGGTTTTGTAGGAAAAGATGCTGAAAGCAGGCTCATGGAAAAAGCCCTCCCTGGTATCCCCTGGTCTAAGAACACTTACACTGTAATGCAGAGGTGTATTCCCTCACATGCACCTGTGCTTGGCTTCAGCCTAATTAGTTCTGGTAAGCGGAGGGTGGGTTTCAATGGAAGTTGAAAAACTTACCTGTAACTTGGGCTAAAACTTGAGTATTTGTGCATGCACAGCTGCTGTTCCTACACTGTGGTCAGTATCAGAGCTACCCTGGCTAAGTGATCCTGGGCATAGCATCCCTTTCTGTCCCAGTGTACTCCTGGGCGCAATACCTGCTCCAGATGTCACTGTAAGAAAGGCAGCTGGAGTAGATAAATCCCAGGCTAATTTGGTTTTTACTAGCCAAAAGCCAACCCTCAGCATTCTACCCAGTAGTCGGAGAGGATCGGAAGAAAGCTGACACCTTATTCTTCAACAATTGCAAATGATTTGTCAAGTTCTACGCTCACTCCAGATTTTTATGGATTTCCAATATCATTCTGGGTAAAATCTGGATACACAGACATTAATGACAAAATTTGGCAACATTAAGGAAGATAACAAGTTAGAAATCTGACTCCTGCCTCAAAGAGGCTTGCACATCACTGGAAAGTCTGTCTTATCATGTCCTCTAGCTTCACTAGAATTTTCAAATGCAGATTTCTTTATTGTAGTAACATCACTTTATGCAACATCAACATAATTCTACACCTATCAAAATATCTATAAATGAGAATATCCTGAAACATGTCAAAATATCACTGTGCTATTTTAGAACATCTAGAGGTATGGCAAAGTGTTCATTTTGCATATATTTTGGGTTATTTCCATTTGGTTTAGAAAACTATTCTAATTCTTATGGTTGCCCTATGAGAATCACGATTCAGATCCTACAAAGTTACAGTTCCAGTGATGAGTGTATTTTGTGTAGCCCTACTGGGAAACTGAAAGAGTTAATTTAAAATAGTGTATCCCACAGTGGGTGCTGTTTTACCAGTTCAAGACAGAAACAGTGCCATTCCCTCAGTTTGTTTCAGGCCTCGATTCAGATAACTTATTGTTCAAATCACAGACTCTTAGCCTCCAAAACCTGATCTGAATCATAACACTTTCCTGAGTCACTGAGAGCCTGACCTGTTATTCTGAAATTGTTGTTGAAAACAAATTTGAACCAAAAACTGGATAAACAGTTATTTTTCCATGCCATAGTATCTGCATTTGAACCATTATTTGAAGTTCTCTTAAACTAGCGCTAGACTTGCACCAGACCAACTCCAGTCACAGCCAAGCTCAGCATGGAATTGAACTGAAAAATACTGTGCATTTATAATAATTCAAAAGTGTTTATGTGCAGAGAAAGAAGTGGTTAAGTTCCTAAAGGATGTGGAAGGAATTCCAGGTTACTCGGTGACCTCCATGCAGGGCTGCGGTTCATGGTGCCTGCTGAGCTCCCTTGGGCTGGAGACCAGCTCCTGGGTAGAAGTCCAGTTGGACTAACTTTTGCGTGGGACTGGGGCTCCCGACCCCGCTCAGTCCTGAACTCGGCAGGAGTCAGGTGGAGCCGTGCTGCTGCTAAGGAGGCTTTGCCTCCATGTGAGACCAAATGCTGTCCCCCAGATCTCGCAGGGGTGCTCAGCCAAGCAGAGCAACAAATTCAACTCTTATTTCTGCAGAATGCAATTGCTCACATCGAGTTGGGAGATAGGAGAATGGAGTTGCAGGTCCTGCTTAAATGCTGTTCAGCTCTTCAGTTTTTTTACCAGTACTATGCCTCTTATGGTATTATGCAAATATACACATAGATAACACAACACTTACATTCATACCCTCACATACACTCAACTATAGGAGGTTCTTGAACTTCTGAAGATGACCTTAGGACTTCAGAGATTTATTTCATGTGTGGGAGATCAAAAGAAAATACCTCAAAGACAACAGCAGCTTCGTTGTATCTGAATAACCAAGAAGGTGTGAAAAGCTCATGACGAATTTGTGTGGTGCAAACATCATGCATGACAATGAGCCAAATAAATCTGGGAGGGCTACTGTATAGGAGCTTTAGAGCTGTTATAGGTGCTGGAAAACTCCAAACAGAAAATAAACATGTTAGGGAATATAATTCCAGAGGTAGTCAGTACTACAGCAATGCACACATCCTCACGATTTCAATGTCGGCACCGGTTTTCTCTACAGCAGAGTTATTCCTAGTTTTCTAGTACAACAGCCTTCTCACAAACAAGATAGGTGCCAAAATAATTAGCACTTTAAGAGTGATACACAGCACATCAAACTCAATCCAGCTCTCTGGATCCCTGGACTGTTGAATATTCTGCTGGCAAATGTTAGATGTTGAGGTAGATACGCTTTGGGAGTACAAGTAAGGGTCTGTTCCACAGTGACCTGAAAGAAGCTCTGCTTACCCACAGTCCAGACAATGCTTTGCATTATATTATCTAAACCTTCCCATGAAACGTATAGAACTTTAAAATCAACATCGTGACACATGAGCAGCTTCTGACATTGCAGTTTAGGAACTCATTTTTAATCCTGCCAAAGCAAAGCCTATCCCACATTGACACAATGCAGCTAACCTCAGCTCTATCCAAAAAACTCACTGAAGCTGTGGAAATCTTTCACATGACATAAAGATGATGAAGTGTATTGTAGCTGTGGTAGACTCCAGACCCGTGTTGTTAATGACTACATAGCACATGTTTATGCAGTGACATAAAAGCAATTTATCAGCCCTCCCCGGACTTGACTGAAGGGCTCAGTAAGCTTGGTGTGAATTTTATAATCTGTTGTTGCTTTCGAAATGCTTTTCTTGAGATAGAGAGAGAAAGTGAGAGATTGAGGAGCTCCGAAAAGCATTTCTCCTCTCCACAGAGAAAGAGACGGTTTCCTTCTACTGCACCCAAGGCCTGGGTAGTCACTGGTGTCTACACATTTCTTTCTGAGGCACAAATCCTGTTATCATAGATCAATGCCTAAAAGAGATTCCACTGTCCAGAGCAACACATGAATTATTGGTGAGCTTAGAACAGTTCCTGCATTTGTTTATACAGCTGCTCCATTTGCCACTAGTATCTCAGCTATATTTCTCTTGAGCTATCTCAGCTATGAAACTTGCCATGCAAAATCAATCCTTTTTATTTTACAGTCCTGCAAGTGAAGATTATATATTCATTAACTTTGTCATGAATCTGACCTACTGTCCAAACAAAAATGTCATTTCTCATTCTGAAACTAAAGAGTTTTTTCTAAGTACTTTTGATTTGAGCATCTTAACTTTGGTTTACAGTTAGCATTACATATAATTCCATTCCTTCAGTGTGAAGAAAAAGAAATCCTTATTCAACAAAAGGCTTCTTCACTATGTTAAAATACGTACTTTCTATTATTTTAACACTGTTAAACACCAGGGTGAATCAAAAACAAACAGCAAAACTGGATTAACATAGTTAGATTTAACCTGAAATAGCCCGAATCTGATACCCTCTCAACAAAGAAACAGCTTGGTTACAGCACTCCATTATTTTTCTTGTAGGTGAGACTGCAGAAGTGTATTCATTATGTACACTATCATATCTGATAAGACTTAGAAAGGGGAATGTACACAGCTGGGAGAATTCACATCCAACAAAATATATAAGCAGCTGAATAGATGTTCTTCCATCACCTTAATGTTCCAAACCACTTGGTTTTTTCGCTGCTGATCACCATATCTCAGATGTAACCTGGAATTTATTTAGGCTGAAATGTCTGCTTCCCTTCAGTTAATTCATTTTCACTTTTTGCCTTTTAAAAATACATATTTGGCAGAGTGTAAAGCACAACCTTCTGTCAAAATCTTTATTAATCCAAGTAGTATCACCAGTTTTTTTAAAAGCTATGATAGCCTAAATATATGGGAAGCGAGCTCTGCAGTGACTTTTACTAAACCAAGCACAAGAAACAAACTGGGGCAATTTCTAGCCTAAGAACTTGTCCGTTTTTCCAGTTCTATTTTTAGAACTGGAAATTTTAAGACCAGCTGGTCTTAAAAAAAGCTAGGATACCCTCAAGGCTGTATCTCCAGGACATCCTTAGACTACCATGGTTACAACAATCCTATTACTCCAATGTGGATTAATGATGCATTTAACAGGTGACAACTTCTTGCATTTCAAATATCTGAAAGTGCTTTCTTTCTCCATCGATGACATATAAGATAACAATTCATTTAACAGTAAGTATCTGAAGTGAAGTGAGCTTTCGTTTTCCAGCTGACTTTGAAGTCAACCGGAATCCATTCAATGACTGGAATTGGACAAAATACATGGAAGTATTTCATTGCATAAGGGCTCCCGTTGGGTAAAATTCTACTGAATGTGGCTTCCATAGTCTGTGCCACAGTCCTGGTTCTCCTGTTATTTAGCAGAAAACAGGGCTTGCGGATAGTGCAAACACAAGCTTCACTCTGGCTGGAAGTCAGGACACAGCCTGAAGTGCACAGCCATGCTCCAGGATACACTTCCCAGCTCTTGAGGTTATGCACCCTTGAGAACCTCAACCAGTTAAATCAGCTCCAGTTAAGGAGAGACACTGGCTTTCATTTTCTGATGATTTCACCTATGTTTGTTTCCAAGTTCTAATTCTTACAGCTTTGACCCTGAGCATCTCAGCAGGTCTCAGTGTTGGTACCTCTTCAGAACCAAGTCTCTTAATAATGTGAATAAAGTTACACAAAGAACCTCAGAAATCCCAGCAAGTTAAGTTCTTAGGTGTGAACTGATAAAAATTAGCAATATCAAAAAATGATAATCAGTAAAAAAAGAAAAAAAAAGTGAATTCCTTCAGTATATTACAAGTTAGTAATTCATTATTCTTAATACTGAGAATAATGTAATCACAAGAAAAAGGCATTTGTCTAGCCCTGTGAGCATTCACCACTAGCAAAATTACTTAAATGAAAAAGGAGAAAAAAGATAACTGTGTACACAAAATTAGCACGAGAATTAGCAATCAACTGTAGTTCATACAAGGTTCTTAGCAGATAGCATCATCTTTATTAATAAATGATGAACTGCTTAGTGGAGTTTTTGCTTAGTGATATCACCAGTATAACAGACACATGTTTTATTTATGTTTCAAGTTACATCCAAAATAAGCAAGTCATTCACTGTTAGATTCTCTCTAACATCTGAAGACTCTTTACCCCAAATTTAAACTTTCATTGATCTAGATGAGATAGCACTCCATCAAAACCAAGGGGAATAATACGACGACTTCAGTTGCTGTACTCATCTTTGGGGATTTTGTTCCTGTGATACAACAAAGCAAAAAACTGCATTTCTTAAAGCCGGCTGCACTTTTCTCATAAGGATGGTATTTTTTTCTCTGTGGGATACAGTGCTATTTGTGCAGCAGATTGTATTTTGACAGATGCAACTGTATCATAAAAAGGCCCTTAGCACTATCAGACTGGTAGCTCACAAACGTTCATGAGCTCCAGGATTTCTTAAAAAACACCCCAAATTAAAATCTTTTTGAGAGTGTAAAATGCCCCCAAGCCACTTACCTCCCCCACTCCAGTCTGCAGAATTTTCAGTCCAGTTGTTTTTTCAAGCTTCTCTTTGTTTATAGCTGTAAGGAAAATTAAGATTGAAAGAGTTACGGGAAAGCTGGAATATGCATGAATTTGCAGCATGTACAACATAAGCAACCTTCTTTCCTCCATCAATAAATTCATGATAGTTCCTACCTATGCCATCTATGGAGTATCTTACCCTGACAGCAACTCTGCTGGTCAGTTTTTTGAATGCATAGGTATGTCATTAATTGTTCATTATTATGTGAAAAAGAAAGCCAAACTAGTCCCCTTGTATACAAACTATCACAAACATTTAACACATATACACAACGTGTTTGGAAAGTTCTCTTCAGTGGAAATTTTCCACTGTCTTCCTTGCAGCGAAGAGCAGAGCAGCACCTTACCATTACAACAGCACTGTCACTGTGTAAGACATTTCACAACAAATACAGACTATTACCTAGCAGGTAAGATAAATAGTTTATTTCACAACATAGGGATGCAATGCACAATGTTTTCTTTTTTTGAAATTTAGTTTTCTCCTATTTATCGTCTTCCGTATCAGTAAAAGCATTCAAAACAAAAACAAAGTAATGCAGCATAAAACAGCTAAATGCAAAATAGAGCTAGTAATAACTAAGACTACATCTATACTTGCAACCCAAGCATGCCCAGGGCATGAACTTGAGCACTGTCTTACCATTACCCATATTTCTAAACCATTACTATGGTCTTCACATGACTTTGACCTTTGCCCACTAGTGTTCTCACAAAACAATGCCCAACCACCGTTCTGGGGACAGCACAAGGATGAGATTATTCCCAGCTGGGGGTATGGGTAAGGTCATCCCATTTTGCATGGGAAGACTTTAACCTTCTGGATGCAAACTGCGTCAGTTGGGCTCATGGCCAAAACCCAGGCACCTGGCTTGATTTATTTATGAGTAGAAATGAAGCCTTGCAGCCTTGTTAAACTCTCCTCCATTTAGCCGTCTAGTCATTGACTATGTAATCCAAGTGAGTCATCTACGTTCTCTCTGCAGTCAATGGAAAGGGATGGACATTTAATGCGATGAGTCATGCCACATAACTTACACACATCTGCAGGCACCTATCTCTTTCCTTTGATTACGGACCCAGTTTGGATAGACTTGGCTTCTCAATTTAAGTTGCCTAAAGGAAACATTCCTACCAGAAAGGACAAGAAGTATGCTAGAACATACTGTACACTGCAAATTTACAGAAAAATACTGAAAGGAATTAATATATTTTTCTTTCATTTGTGAAAAATACTCCTCAATTGTTAGCGCTCGAAACATATTCAAAACAGTTCAGATCGCAGCGGACAATTCTCAGAAGCAATATTATTGTGAACTGATACTTTATTTAGTTTGTCCAAAGTGCAACACAAATGACTCACATTTATTTCAGAGGCAAGTCTTATCATTAGGGCTCAATCTCATCTCATATATCCAAAATGTGGAAAGCTTTTGGTAAGAGTTTGTACGTGCAAAGACTCAAGAAGTGAAACCTCAAGGAATTCTAATACAGACAAACTTTTCTGACTGCCTTCAGCAAGGGATGAATATTGCCTGTGATTTAAATGGAGAGGAAAGCTCTGTCCGCCTTTTAGACCCACACAGCTTTATTTTTGCTTCTTTTTAATATGCTACTGATTAAGCAGATAGGAACATGGAGTCCCAAGCTAAGAAAGCTTAAAGGTTTTTCTGGATGGCAGCCTAAAAACCGCATACAATGCTCACATACTTAATATTTATGCCGTGCTTTACACATTCACAAACTTATTTATTCCACCCGGAGCCACAGGGACCACACGAGAAGGAGATTTGCCTGGACCACGTGATTTGAGGCTACATTTTCACTGTGTTGTATAGGTTGTGTGGTATGAATTCCCCCAAAATAAGTAAATCTTTGCTAACAAGCTTGATTTTCAGCCTTGAGATAGACTCTGGGCTATGTTGCTTCACTGGTGGCTGATGACCTGCCATGTCAGATAACAACATTCTCCCTTTCAGATGAGCCATTTTGTTGCAAAGGTGTGCCATGCTACCATGCCGGCTGCCTCACACCCAGCATACACGTTAAAGGCAGTTTTCTACCAAATACAAAACTTTAGAAGATTTATAAACACAGAAAGCTCCACAGCCTCCTTCAAAGAAATTGAATGGTCCAACAAACGATTCTTTGGTAGCTTAGGATAAAGAAAAATGCACAGCAGAGTGGCTGCAAAATAAATGAGTATAAGTAAACAACAAGGCTAACATCCCAGCGTGCAGTTTCCTACCACATGAACAGTTAATAGAAAATATCGGGTCTGCTGAATCACTGAATTTTATAATTACTATTACATATTTGACCTCCTTTTTATAGGTTTCCTGCAGACTTTAATTATTGAAGCTTTGATATTAAAAAAACAAAAAAAAGTTTACTTAACGCCCCTCTTCCCCCTTGATATTGGCTAAAACACAAAGGACAGCTCTGACAGCCACGCTAAAATAAACCCTGCCAAAATTAGGAGGCATGAAGGCATGACGTGTTATTGATTAAATCATAACCTGAAAATGGTCAAGCTAAGGCACCGTCAGGTTGCAGGGAGAGACACAGCAGACAGTCTCTGGCATGTTCAGGAGCATATTTTAGCTAACCTTGAACTCCACAAGCAGTTCAGGAAGGTCAAGAAATTCTGCCAAAAACGGTGGTGCTGAAGCTGAAGCTGAAGCATCAACTACATATCAAGCAGCTGCTTCAAGCTGCTCAACAGTGAATATGACTACTTAACTTTTCTATGCATAACTATAATTGAGAACTTAAGACCATAAAACATAGTCAGTAGCCTATAGATAGATGAGGAAGAAATGGTGGGAACATAAATTCAGATATTAAGTCTTATGAGGAGTGGCTGAGGGAGCTGTTTAGCCTGGAGAAGAGGAGGCTGAGGAGAGACCTCATCGCTCTCTACAACTACCTGAAAGGGGGTTCTAGTGAGGTGGGTGCTGGTCTCTTCTGTCAGGTGGCTGGAGATAGGATGAGAGGACATGGCCTCAAGTTGTAGCAGGGGAGGTTTAGATTGGATATTAGGAAAAATTTCTTTACTGAAAGGGTTGTCAGGCATTGGAACAGGCTGCCCAGGGAAGTGGTTGAGTCACCATCCCTGCAGGTGTTCAAAAAGCGCGTAGACAAGGCACTTCAGAACATGGTTTAGTGGGCATGGATGATGGTTGGACTCGATGATCTTGAAGGTCTTTTCCAACCTAAATGATTCTATGATTCTATTAAGAACAAGCTACTAATCCTTTGAAAATTGCCCTAAGTTTTGTTAAAGTATTTTAGTGTACTACCTGCTAACTTTTATTCCAGTACAAATATACAGCAGATGATGTTTCTCCTGCAAATTTTATGAACTGGAAATGATAATTCTGGGTAACATGTTATATTGCACATTCCATCAAAGTTGATTTTTTTATGGCCACAGTTTTAAATCCTGAAATACTAATGGAGAACTGACAAACTCATCAGCAGAGGTGTAATAAAAACAGCTATTCAAAAAAAGGCAAAAAAACCCCAAACCCCAACCCAGTTAGCAACATATAAATCCCTTTTTTAATCTTCCACTGAAACAAAAAGGGCTTCCAAACACACAAAAAAGGAGGCCTTTAAATTAAATTCACTAGATGAAGGATATGCAAATTACCTGAAGAAGCGGAGCCCTATAATGTTCTCAAAATTCTGCAATAGCCTATTTAATTAGGATTTTAATTTATCAGAATAATTCTTTGCACTTGACAATTTATGCAGTATTCCATATAATTAAGCACGTAGCTACAGTGGAATAATTTTGCCTACTCTCTGTATACCAGTTATTTTAACCTGAAAGAATCTGTGGAAGTCTCTTCTGTGATCTAAATTACAATGGGGACAACTTAATGGCTTTGCTCTATTAGAGAGCACGATGAGGGTGTTACTGAGTGTTTAAGGGTAGGGATTGTCACTGTTCATAATATTCACTAACCTGAGGGAGGTCTGATGTGTTTTCTGAGGGCTAACATTTATTTCCTTTAGTAAAGTTATGTGTCAGGAATTTGAGCGTCTAGTTTTGTAGTTGGCAGGTTTAACCTTAGAGTCCATCGGTTATTAGGAGAAGCAAGTTATAGAGGGCTTCGAGCAGACCTCCACTCTCATTATAGCACTTCTGGAAGAAGGAAGCCCTGAGAAATGAGTGGTTTCCAAAGGTTAGCTATAAAGCAGGTTGCCAAGTACAACCGCACCCTCTGGTTTATTCGTGGGAGCACACACCGGCACAAGCGAGACGAGGGAAGGTTTTTTTGCAGGGGGCTTCCTCGGTCTGTCTCCTGTGCTGCTGCAGGATTTACCTGCTCCAGAGAAGAAACCATCCTTAGATATGAATAGTATTTGTGGGAAGATGGTGTGACTCACAAGGAAACCTTATTATTCTGCTGTGAATCTGACTTTGAGGGTGTGCTGTAATTAACTAAATGAAGGAAAAAAAAAAGTACTTACAGACACATGATTCCCCTGACCTCTATTACATGCCCATTTTAGAATGAGCCAATTCCTGTCCTAGACTCACTAACTATATTGACTGGACCTCTAGTCAATAAAGTGATGGAGGGCAATTAATTCAGATTTACTGTAGGCTGTCAGATAAATTCTACAACAACTGTCTTCTTCCCATCAGCTTGTTGCGAAGCTCCTTTCATAGAGCCACATTCAAAGGAATTTCATTTCTTTTCCCCTCTTTGAGGAAAGGAAAGGGAAAAGGAGGAAGGGAAATCCAGAGAGATAGTAAGTGTTTATTACAGCTTTTAACTTTTTAACAAGTTTCCCAAATCTAAGACCAGCAGACATTGCATTTATTTACATCAAGTTAGTCTTTGCTTTCTCCTCCCCTACAAAGAACCTCGTGATTATATGGAAAGCTTCTTCACAGGGTGGACCCGAAAGACCGCCTTTGGCAGGTTTGGCAGACCCACGCACTGTGCTGTGCATATACATAGCAGATACTAAAACCTTTGTCCCTTGCAATTCAAGGAAAATGGATTCCCATTATATTTGGGCACTCTCCCTGCTGAGAAGAACACAATCCCAGAATAAACCTGCCTTTGCACAGTCAATGCACCTCCTGAAACTGCTGAGACATTCACACCACTAAATGAGAATGGGACAGAGGAAAACCACAGTTGGTTCAGTGCTCCCTAAGTCTTTTCCCTACAGAACAAGCCAATGTTACATAGGTTTTCCCCTCATTTCCCCTCACCTCATTCACTTTCCTTTGTTGCAAGTAATTAAAAAGGACTTTAATGAACGTTGAATTAGATACTTAGGTATGACCATGTTCAGAAGAACAGACTTTCTGGAATACAAGATAAAATGTCCCTGACTTCGGCACATGTCTACAGGGTGGTGTGTGCAGCCCTGGGCATTTCTTCCAGTGGCTACAGCCTGTGAATCTGTAACTCCTCTCCCTGAGCAGGAGTAGCATCAGGCTGTAAGTAAAAAAGTCAAAAACACAACGTGAGCATTCAAAATGCTCCAGCTTGAAACAAAAATGACTAACTCAGGTGGCCAGATACAAGGAGAAGAAGGGTCCCTTTACTAAATTTTACAGTTCAATTAGTGAGGACCAAGTACACAGGATGCGGGCAAAAGGTATTTTTTCTTCCAATCTGTACTAGGTGATGGCATGAGATAGTTGCTTCATGTGTAATTTCTAGTTAACTGGCAGCCAGGCCTGGAATGAAAATGGTTGCAGAAAAGTCAGAGCCGCATAGCTGTACTAGCGACAGCCTGCTAAATATTATGTCGTATTCAATTTTCAAGTCATTTTTCAAATTATTTTAATTAGATATTGTTTCAATCTCACATGCATTAATTTAATTTCTGATAGCAACATTTGAGCTTTCAATCTGTTCAGATGCAGCACCTTGCTGCCTGGAGTAATTTAAAATATTGTTTGCATCTCCAGCAATTTTGAGGGCACACATCCTTTACAACATGCTCTAGCCAATAAAACGAGCAGATGGAAATTCAGGCCATGCTCACCACTCCCAGTGCACCTTAGCATTCTCACAGTTTTTGGTACAAGACAGCCAAATCTCCATGCACGCAATCAAGGAACTTTCCATCTCTGTTTGTCTTTAATTCTGTTCAAAAAATACACACAAAATCCATTTGTCAGGCAAATAGCAACACTGCATGTTGCCATAAGAGAAAAATTGGCCCGTACTTGAGTAGCTGGCAAGAGCTGTGTATTTTTTTAAACTCATTCACTAAAACAACATCACTTTCCCTGCCCTAAACCATCTACCTCCCACGCCCCTAATGCCCTATAGTCAGATAATATTCAAGGATAGAGCAGCAAAGTTCTGATACATCAGGACCTCACGTAGCTGTCTGTTTGCATAGATTAGGTATGTATTTTAAACACATTCTTTCTGCCTGACCGCTTGCATTGATTTTATTTATTTAATAAATAGCTTCTTAATTGTGTGTTTTCCCTTAACTGTCCTTTAAAACGAGCACACTGCTATTCTAAAATGTGGTATTTAAATCGTAGTAAAGGAGTTTGGGATATAGATAATAACATTTTTGTATTTTCTGGAGCTTTTTTGTTAATGGTGGGATCCACCTCTACTAACTTTGCTATCTCAACTAAGAAATCAGTCAAGCTTCCCTCACTAGGCAAGAGTAGTAAATAGGTATCACCAGAGGTTGACTTATTCTTCCTGAGATAGGTATCATTTATTCATCATATATAAATATAGGCCTGTAAAGGCCTGTTGGGTCAACCAATCCAATTATTTTTTTTTTTCCATAGGCATACCCTTGTAAGAAACATAGGTGTACAAGCTCCAAAATACTTCAGCAGTATAACAGTCCTATAGAAAATGCCATGGCTAGAGAGAGGAATTTTCAAGGTGTGGTGTCAATGTGATGGTTCTGTTCTTGAAGTATGAACAAAACCAGTTTATATGAATTAGAACTGTAGAAATGAAAAAACTTTATCTATTCTAAATAGTTCCTTGCAGAGCTTCAGAAACCCATTATCCACAATATTGTCCTAAATAATATAAGGAAGTTGATGTCCATCAATAGGAGAGTTTTGAGTACTAACAACAAAAATTAACCATGCTTTGGCAATGTATGTTTTACAAATACAAAATGTATTTCAATGAATTCTTAATGGTGACAATTTTTAATACTATTGACCATTTTAACAGTGACAATTCAATGCTGCGCATTACTTGATGGAGTGCAGCACATGAATGTGTAACGATTTGCTTGCATACTTAAAACACTTATCCATTATTTATGGCTAAAGGTGTACCAATTCAGCCAGTGTTAGCAGAAAATGAAAAAAAGAAGTGTCATTCCACCTCTCACATCAAAATTTGTTCACATAAATATTCTTTGACAAGTTTCAGCTCTGTACAGAAAATTCAGATTAAACAACCTGCAGTATGTTGAGCTGAAGCTAGAGCAGAATACATTCAAGTAGACCAAAGTGGCATGACTACCGGTGCAAGTGCAAACAATTTTTCTCAGCAAGCTTCTTTCTGGGCTGATTGCTAATGTCTAGAGCAACTTTTAATTGCACTTTTTAAAGTCCCAGTTAGCTTAACATTAAAGTTCACCATCATACGTTCAATCTTAACATTTACAAATTAGAAGGCAAGATTCATGGTCCCTGGGGATGGGCAGGTAAGAAGAACCACCTGGACCTCTCTCAGCCCTTCCAGTGCAGGGAAGTCTTTGCCTCCTCACCTTCACAATGCTGTGGAAAGTAACACACCATAAAATGAGCTTAAGGGCACAGCTTCTTTCCTTTCCTTTTAAATAGGTTTTTGGAATAACATTACAAAAGAACCGTTTTGCTGCCTTCTTTTATTTATAGTCAAGAATTCAACAGATTGCTTTAATTTTTTTGTGATGAAAATACTACCAAAAAATCAAACAGATAATAGCAGTTACTCAGCTTTTCCGAAGTAGCTACATATTCTAGTTGTGTAACTGCTTTTTGCTTCTATTTGGATATTGTCTCTTTCCATATACTTTCTCTTGATCCCTCAGCATATCCACTGCATCTCCTTTTTGTGTTTTATTATTTTTAAATAAGAACCATCTGTCCTCTTAAAAAACATAAACATTTATGTAAAATCCATTCCTTGACCTTGTAATGCTTTAGAAAAAGCAGAAAAATTATAAGCTTCTATGGCCATCTCCATCTAATAGGAAAAAAAATATTTATCTACCTAGTGTCCCAGAATAGTAGTATCTAAAATACAATTTTCTCCCCTGTTCTTGCTTTTCTAGCAATATTAACTGGGGTGGTTTATGGGCAGAAGGAACCATTGAAGTGATCCAGAACTTGCTACTTACGGTTGTAGGTTTGCAAAATTCAGGAAACCCAGTTACCTGGAATTTAACTGACCTTGTATGATTTCTTTAGAGTAGATGATGTGTTATTGGGGTAAGGGAAAGGACTAAACCATCTCTCCAGAAGCCTACCAGCTATTTTTTCTATAGCTTCTATTATTTTTTAACATAAAACAAAACAAAGGGCTCAGGAAAAGAAAACCAAGAGCAGTCATTGGGCTTTTAAAGAAGTGATCCACTCCTTCTTGAGGGTGTCCCTGGAAAGTACACTGACCCTCTTTGGTATTATAAAATATAATATTTAAAAATACACGTATTGGCCTCTAATTATTAATCCTCATCTTTGTTATGCTGTACTTTTTTAGCATTCTCCTGCTTACACCACTTTGAGTTTTCTTAAATAAGCAGCCTGAAATGTATGAATTACTCTTATCTAAAATCTGTCAAAATCTTTGGATGGACATTGTAGTATGTTTGCACTGGTATATGAAAAATTTAAGGGGCACTACCACTAATTCTCAGCATGCCAAACTGTTGTTATTTTTAATAAATACACATTCGAGAACTGTCATTTTTTTTTCAGTAATTTCCTCAGTTAATAAAACAGTACCCTGTAGGTTCATTTCTTTAATGATCCAAAACACAACTTCAAGCCATGTTATTTGTCATTCATCTACAACTACACTTAATGTCATCCTTGTGGCACAAATGTAACAAGACTGAGTTGGAAAAACATTAGCAATATTTCAGCTGACTGGCTCACTAAATCATGAATAACACAGCTAATGCACAAGGTCATTCACTAACAAAATCTATTTGCTGTGCCTCAGAATAAAATGAAAATATTTATTACCAAGGATGCCACTAGTAACAGGAGTCACAATAAAGCTTTCAGGTGAGAGTGAATAGGGACGATGTTAACTTGCCCATCGTTTCTCACAATAATTTTTCATAATTCTGCCTTAATGAAAACTTTGAAGGCTACTTTGCTACCTTCAAAGGAATTTCTTTAAAATCAGCAAAAAGTGGAAGAATCGGTGGAGCCTGCTTATAGTGCAGAAATAAAGACCCAATATTTTTCAAAGAATATAGACTTTAATCATATAATAAAAAAGCATTATGTTTATCCTTGGATGGGTGAAGTGCAAAATAAGGAAGATAAATGCTTGTCTACAGAGCTGCCTGGGTCCTAAGTGCATTTACAGAATTTGCATGTGCATGTGTGCGTATGCAGGTACGCACATTTGATGGGAATGAGGAGAAGGATTTAACAGGAAAAACCTAAGTGTGTGAAGAATGGCTACTTTGCAGATCCTGGGGATACTAAAAATATTATGATTATTACTACATCACTGACAAATTTTTCTCATGGTCAGGATCGTCGTGGGAAAGGCACCGTGCAAACACACAACTAAAATGTGGTTCCTGTGCAAAAGAGCTTATATCTACCGAACAACTGGAGACAGTAGGTGGCTACAGAGAGGGGTACAGACAATGAGGAATTGATATCAGGCGACACAACAGCAGAATACCAAAGCAGCATCCATCCACACAACATTCTTTCTCTTATTTTTTGGCACAGGAAGTGATGTGATGGGCTAAGCCTTATAAATCCCTTAAAAGCTGCAGCACTTTCACCATTTCACTGTTTAGAGGAGCAGAAGAGACTTACTGGCAGGGTTTAAAATAAGGAGAAATGGCAGGAAAGGGCACTCTGATCAGCTCTCCCAAAAGTGCTGGAAGCAAAGGCAAAGCTTTCCGTTTCTGTAATCGGTGCGATGGAGAGGTCTCTCTTTTGCAGTAGGCTTAACCCAGTACTTATTGGCATGAGCTTCTGCTGGCGCCATCTCTCCTCTAACAGTGCTATGGAAACATTTGTTAGGATATCCCTACAAAGTGTAAAAAAGGATACCTGCACTGTTCCACTCTCTGTGGTGCCAGTTCAATCCGAGTGGATTACAAATCAGATTATAAACCTCTCATTGGGCAAAATGCCGCTCCGCATCTCAGACCTCTGTGCACTTCGTAGGAGAATCCTACATTCAGAAAGAAAAGCATTTCTGTCGTGCTGGGTTTTTTTAAAGAAATCATAAGCAACTGCAGAAATATGAGAACTAAAGAGGATAGCTGAATTGACAGAATGTGAGGCTGTGGACTAATACTGTGTATCAGGAGCTAGCCCCGCTGGTAAGGAGTTTACTGTCCATCAAAATGCCAGCTATGCGCTCTTGTGAGTAGCCCCTTATCCTTTTTTTGGCAAAATGTGCCTCATTAGCAAAGAATCTGCTATTTAGACTCTTTGAGTTTACGTGGTAAATTTTGACTGACGTGGTTTAGAGAGTGATCACAGGAGCAGTTCCGCCAGCAGATACAAGGCAGCGCTAACCTCTGTGAAGGGTACGGTAACCTCTTTCATTGGCACTGATGCATTCAAAAGAGGACATCGGCCCACAGCCTTTATGAGACTGCCAGACTTGTATGGATTATGCAATTTAACACATAGAAATCATTACTGCATACAATTTACGATAAATGTAAATGAAATGCCTATCCGCTTTATGCATACATGGGCATAGGTCACTATTAGAGTGCCAGCAATTTCAAGCAATTTCTGCATGCTATTTTCTGCAAAAATTAGCACAATAGCTTCCTTATGGGGTGAAAATCTATAGGAGAGTTAAAAGCTCGGTGAAACGTTTTCTGACTTCTCTCTGACTGCTCCATTTGGCAGGCAGGCTTTCTCCTGCCCAGGCAGGCTGTAAAGTCCAGCTCAGGCTGTGCACGAAGCCACCCTTGCGGCACTCTCCTCTCCCTGATGGCGTGGCCATAGCGCAGGCTTGTTTCCAGAGCTTCCCCTTGATGCAAATGTATGGAAAACAGCCTTAAAAGAAATATTTGCTACTGAAAAAGAAAGGTGGCTATTACAAGGGCAGTACAGATAATGACTTCCTCAGGAAAGAATTTTGTGAGAAAGTGTTTTGCATATTTCCTGACCCCCTTGCTTTTGTAGACTGCTGGATCCGTGACTGATTTCTAAAGGAGAAGATGCTCTTGTGAAAGCATTTTAAAATTCCTTTATATATATCTATCTTACACCAGAGCCCTTTACTTTATAAATACCTACAATAATCTACACATACACACATAACATGTATGTCTCAATATAAGATACATACGTATAGATTATTCCATCCACTACTCTTCAAAAATGAACACAGAAAAGTAGTATAAACATAAATTAAGCATGAGGTATACATCTCCGCCAATCAAGATTAATGTATATTATTATCCCTTGACCCCTTCTTAATGTTCCATTTTACCATGTTTCTAAAATATTTATACCATACAGGGTGTTAAATTATAGCAATTAAGACCATAGTATGGTTTTATTAATATTTCATCAAGAATGTTTCATAATTTGAATTTCCCTGGTGCCCTTCTGTTGCTTTGCTGTACACTGTGGGGATGGAGGGCATTTCTGTCTTGTTCTTCTTCGTCTTTGCAGAACTTTACCAGCATTTTGCTTTATTTAGCCAGATGCAGTGTTTTGCAGCTGTGGATTTTTTACCTGGTGGCTGACTCATGCCATAATTTCAGGGTCTTTATGTCCAGTTCTGGGTCTCCAGCACAACAAAGACATCAGCAAACCAGAGAGAGACCAGAGAAGGGCCACCAAAGGGACTGGAGCATGAATTCAGGCAGAGGCTGAGACCGATGGGTTTGTTCAGCCTGGGGAAGAGAAGTCTAAATGGTGATTTAACTGCTGCTGACTGCTACTTGGGCCGGATTGTAAAAAAGATGGAGCCAGACTTTTGTAGAGACTTATACCCAAAGGACTCGAGGCAAACTGCTACAAAGGAAATTCTGGTTGGGGAGAAGGAAAAAACTACTTTCTTAGTAAGTAAGTGATGGTTGAGCATTGGGACAGGCTCCCTTGAGAGTCTGCAGAATCTTTATTCATTGAGATTTCCATAATTCAGGTGGAGCAGGGCTTCAAGAAGCCAAATTTCAGATTTGTCACTGCTTTACACTGACTGTTGGTCCCAATGACCTCTAGAAGTCCCTTCCGACTTAAATTTTTCTATGACTATAAATACATATATAACATCTTTAAAGAGAGCGATTCTTCACAAGAGACTGTATAATTCCATCCTGATGTTTCTGAAATACCGATAAACCCTTCCCTGAAATAGGTACTGCATGTTTTTATGAGGAAAGGCTGCTGTCCTCAAGAGTACCATCATCTCTAAGACATGGGTTCAGCAAAGCATTTTTATTTCTGGTTCAGTTTGCTCTTATACAGCAAAGCACCTTAAGACATGTTCAGCTGATGAATCATGGCCCAAAAGCACTGGAGTGGAGTGAAGAAGAGAAACAGAAATTTGGGAAAATTCAAAAGAAACTAACATTTGAGCTTTATTGCTTGGTTTTTGTGCACACAAATCTGCATGGTCATCACAACAGAGCTGAACTAGGTTATGACAGCAAAACTGGAGAGATTGAAAAGACTAAAAAATGGAACATTATGTGAATAATGAAAAAATAAAAGGAAAATGTTTTTAGAGAAAACAATAATATTAGAACAGCCAAAAAAATAAATAGTAGAAAAGGAATAATATGCAATGTTGTTCAAGTGTGAAGAAAGGTCTCTTCCTGAAGCAGTGTAATGTCACTGCATAAATGGGAGGTGATTAAAGGACACAACTGAGTTTTACTGCTGCCAAAGCACAAGGCAGATAGACACAAAGGTAGAGGAGGAAGAGAGAGAGACCCATGGAAACAAAGAGGGATGAGGGTAAAAGAAAAACTACCCAGGACTTCAGATCGGGTTTGGCTACTCCCTGTCTTTTACATCTGAAAATTAGGCATTTAGTGAAAGCTTCTTGCCTACTTTCCCTATAGCTGATAGAGAGATAGAGAGGCACTTCCAGAGAGCAATTCCTCTCTCAGAAGGATGTCATTCACATGTAAATCAAATGTCACTATCCATCTGATGTGATACGCCAAAAGCAGTTGGGGGTTTGCACCAAATATTCGAGGAACTGATTTGTGTGATACAGAAATAGGGAGGTGATCTCACAAGGAAGGGGGATATCACATTAATGGGTAAAAAATCAAGATGGAAAGAAGGGAAGGTCTCTGCTAACCACAGTCTTAGTCAACCAGACTGTAACATGAAGGGTAAAATTCTACAGTGGTGTTTTCCCATAATTCTGAGACTGTAGTTTCAAACTCAAAATTCATTTTGGTTTTTTTTCCTAAAAAATTGTCAGTATTTTTTCTCCATCCATATATTTGTATTATTTTATATAATTTAGGATATAATGTAGTATTGAGTCATACTGACATAGAGTGATAAGATTGACTTAATCTAGCAAGAGAATACAAGAGTTAAAATGATAGTTGTAAAATATTTCATTAATTTTAAAACATCATGACAGTTTTTACTAGGTACAGGCTATAGCAACTTTTTTTTTTTTCCAAATCATTAAATTGCTTTTGTGTGCTGCAATTATGTTATATTAAATACTTGAATATATGAATTGTTTCATTCAGTACTCAGCAGCCTGTTTTCAAAGTAATGGAATGTTACAGTTTCTAGAATTTCATTTTAAAAAAAAAGCAGAATTTTGTATATTAGAAGAATCAATTTTGATTAATTTCTGATAAAATTTACAAAAACCTTCCTCCCCTAAAAAGTTTGCTGAAGAGACAAAGTTGACAAATTATCAGGAGGAACAAGTGCCTCCAGGGTTATCCTGAAAGGATTTGGTTGTTGTGGGAATTCATATAAATGGAGGCACCAGCAAAAGAGCACAGCTCTCTATATTACATTGTCACATAGCAGGAAGAGTTGATGCTCCTTCAGGTAACATTGTGCCACATATAAAAAATGCGTAATTTCGAGCAATTACTTTCACCAAAGGTTGAATGAGAATCTGAATGTCCTGCTGTCTTGCAAGTGAAGCTATGAAGGAGAAAGGAGGCTTGTTTTTCATGTGTAGGATGAGTGCGGAGATGAATGCAAGATAATTAACAGGTTGCTGCATCTCTTGTTTTTGATAGCCAACTTAATTAGCTGTTCTGTAATTTTGTATCTGGACAATTCCTTGGGTCAAGTTAGGAATGCAGTTCCTACAAAAACTCATCTATAATGGATAAAAGTACCAAGGTCTTGTAAAATAGAGATATATGTAGGAAGTAATTATATGTAAAGTGTATGTGTTTTGTGTGTATGATGTATGATGCTGGGACAGGATTTGCATATGTTTGAATATTCATTAGATCTTCAATATCTTGTGAAAAAAATGCAATAAAGGGAGGAATAGAAACAGAGATAACAAGAAGAAGATGCGTCTCTCATTTTCCTATTTTCACACTATATAATGATCTACCCACCTATTTTCTTATTTAAAAATATTAACAAGATGTTTGATATTATAAATAACATTAAATAATAGACATTATTAATGCATTATAACGTTGCATTCAATTACAAACTTTAAATTAAATCCACAGATATTAATACTTAAATAATAATTAATATCAAATTAACTTTTAAATATAGCACTGTATAACTTTGTGGAAATCATATTAGTACTTTAAGGACATAAGCCTGTCTAAATCAAACTTCAGGCACTGTTGACAATTCATTAAAAGGAATCAAAATATACCACTTATTTGGTAATTACAATATATAAATACAATTCCATTATCATATCAATCATAGTACTGCATCTACCTCATTCTTTTAAACTACCGTATTATTACTTGTGCAATTTTACTATGCACTTAAAATACACTATGCCACATCTTAAAATTATTATTTCAGCAGCAGTAGTGTTCGAGTTAAAAGAAAACAGCGTTTTTATAAAGCCTAACACATCTGAAGGTAAAAGCACTCAGAGTATCTAAATATGTTTTCTATGCACAGTTTGAACTCCAGTTGTTCAAAGTGAAGCGTTGCCTTTGGTATGGAACATGAAGTACTTGGGATAGAAGAGCAGAGCAGCATCAAAGGAGGACCAACCATCTGATGCCACAAAATGCGTGTATTGATTTCATATTTTGAAAGGTTTCCTTTACCTTGAATATTTAGCAGATCCAATGAAAGTTTGAACTGACCCCAAAGAGTTTAAATCCTGCTTTAACTAAAATGTAATATTTGAGAAGGACATACAAGTTTTTCTATCATTATGCTTGTTATCAGCAAACAGGGTAGTAATTCAGAGACAGATATATGACACATTGGGCTTTTGAACCAGACAGATTATAAAAACTACAAATATTACTTGTACTTACAATCCTCAGTAGACTATGAAAAAGAAACTACTTTGAAATATCTTTTATAGAGTGGCCAGAGGTTGCTTTTTTAACATCATTTAAGTTAAAATACTTAAATAACTTATTTTTTCTACTGTTAATATTATACAATATGTTTTTAGCCTTAGAGAAGCCACAAAGCAATTAAACTGACCATTGGATTTAACTTTGGCATTAGGTCTTTTTTCACACTTGCAGCTTTTAAATTTATTCACGTTTTATTTTAACTGTTAATTAATACTGAATTTCAAAGGGACCATGCTCATTATTTTACCTGTAATGAAATCAAGAGTTTCTTGTCATATTCAAGATGGTGATCCCATTTTAAACCTAGGTGCTAGATAATAACATATGTGAAGATCACGAAAAGGAAAACCAAGAATATTATCTGTGTGGTATGAGGTATTCGGATTTCTTTCTCCAAATGACATCTGGACGTGTGGCCATTAGGACAGTACTTTCCATATAAATCTATATTTCAAACATTATATCTAGTTAAGACAAAACCAAGCAGGAGCCAAGAAACCTAAAACCATGAAGCCTGGGGAAATGCAGTGGGGTTGGACACATCTGGCAACATAAATAGTTTAAAAACTTTTCCCATTAACTATTTCATATTTTTTTAGTGATGAACACCCTCCATAACTGATTCAAAGGAGGAGGAGAGCGGATCAACTGGGACAGTTACTAAACTACTATCCTGCAGTGACCTGCATTGCTACACAATCCCAATATTAGTTATGTCACTGAACCCTCTTGTTCCAGATTAGAGCTGGGTTAAGTTTTCCAAATTAAGTCCAGCTAGCAATTTTGGTTAAACATAATGAAAAAACACCCCCAAAAAACCCAAACCAAAATGCATTGTTTGACATGAAAAACATTTTATATTTTTACTTTGATTATTATTTGTTTTGAATTTTTCTAGAACTAATTGCTGAAAAGGCCAGAACAGAGCTTAAAGCACAACTGAAACCAAATACTAAGTTTAAATAGAAATCATGCAAGGAGATGTAGGAAAATAAAAACAATTGTTCTTTAGGTATTTACCCAAATCAAATTAAAGTTTGGTTTGGTTTGGTTATTAAAAAAGAAACAACAAAACGCAATACCCCCCTCAAAAGTTCTCCACACTACTCTTTCCAAATATCCAAAGCATGTTTGGGATTATAATGAAGGAAATAGAATTTGATTTGGTGATTTCATTGAATCTGTTTGGAGCAGTCTTTATCTGGAATTGGGACACTGTAAAAAAATCTGCATGAATGGAAGATGCACCAGTATGGGAGGAAACACTGCACATATGTTCAAAAAAATTTTTTTTGAGAACCAGAGAAAGTGGTTTTATGAAAAATGAGAACAAAATAAGAAGACAACTATCTTTTTCTTCCATTGTTAGCTTTTGTTTCAAATGTATTTTAAAATACTTTTTTCTAATTAATACAATTCTTTCCACTGTTCATATAATTAGCGTCTGATGTACAGACAGGCAAGCTCCCTGGCAAAGTCTAGAGCACATACTTGGGGGAACCTAAGATGTTGCTAATACAAGTTGCAGCTGGTACTCCTTTCACAGAAATTACTACTATAGAGCAGAATATGTGCTTGTGTCTGAGCTGCCAAGGTGAAACGCTGCATCTTGGCATGCTCTGCCCTCCCTGGGCCTGGCAGTACCAGGGGACGGCTGGACACATGCCCCAAGCTGTTGATCTGCCATGGCAATGATAGCCCTTGGCAGAATAAATGAGTAGGAGCCACACATAGCATTTCACATTTTGCAGCTAAAGCTATCAGAGCATGTCTGCCTGAGTCCCATAGCTGAAGTCATCCCTGTGCATCCCTGCATCTAAATATAGCCCAATTAATCTCACTTTATTAAGAATTCAAGTCTGAAAAAAGGATATTTTCCCTACTGAGCCTGCGTTTTTTCCTGTTCTGCAGTTTTGTTTGAGCACTTGCTAACTAGGCACAGTGTTGGTTACCTGGCTGATGAGAGCAAAGGTGTCTGAACAATCTGCGGTTATAATAATAGTATACAAATATAAACATGAATTTATACAAAATTCTTTTATGTGTTTGTAAGTTCTCTCCAAACATGTTGGTGTTAAAGCTTTGTTAGACCTAATTTGAAGAATAGTTTTCTGTGCATAATCCTTAGGTCATAATTCAGAATTTAATTCAGGGCTGAATCTTGGTGTGAGGTCGTAACTGTTTTGTTTTGCTCCATATGGGCACTGTCAAATGGGAACCTTACCCTGTTGATTTTCCAGGGTCACATTTTCATAGGTATTCAGTTCAATTCACTCAAAATATAACTGCTGTGCATCAGTTTCAGTTAGACATAAAAGTCACACTGAGCTGCTTCTGTTTTGTGATTGGAAAGAGGCTGCATAATGTAGACATATCCCCTTTATACAGTAATACCTGTGTCAGTAAAAGTATTTGTCTTCCATATGAGATGGGAAAGTTGTGAAACAGTAAGATAAAAGTGATTTGCCACGAGTCACACAGCAGCCTCTGCCAGAAATGGAAATTCCTCACTGTCCTGAAGCCAAACTCAGTGACACTACATCTCATCCCATGGTTCAGCAATGAAAAATACAGTATTTCTAGAAATACTGATAGCCTGGAATTTGTAATCAAATAGTACCATGGCGGGGTTCAGGATAAAAAGAAATAAGTAAAATAGAATTACAGAGCTAAAGAAATCAGCTGGACTAAATACCCCCCTATTTTTTTTACCCTCAGGTAACTGCCTTTTTCTGAAGAAAGGTAAAGGAAATTCTTCCAGGAAAAAAAGAAGCCACCTTTGAGAAAACAGCAGCAATCAGTGCACAACAATAAAATCATAGATTAACCGAAGGGTTCTTTATTATAAATACATCTAACAATTCACTGTACTTGGTACTTTGGGCCCATTTAAAAATAAGCTGATAAAGCAACATTATTTCTTAGACTGATAACCAGCTTACTGGATTTCAGAGAGGTCAGAGGCTTCCTTGTTTATTTAGCTGAAGTAGTCTTTTAACTCTCTGATCTTCTCAGTCTATCGTTATTATTAGTCTTCCTTGAGTTCTGCTTTTCAAATACCTTGTCTCCAGCTCACTTTGCATTTCCTATTCAGCAATTTAACCCTACAGACAGTTTATAAAACAAGATAAAAATCCATAAATTAGGTGTCCATGGGTGCTTGTGCCCTATATCTTTGTCAAGGATGATCACAATCAAATGCTTGTTTCTCGAGACAACCTGTCAGCAAGCACAATTACAGGTTCTCAACTTGCCCTGCCGTAGCACAAGGCAGAAGGAAGGCTCGTGTAGCAAGGGAAATAGCTTCATACTCATTCTTCATCTGTCTATTTTCTGGCCATTTTCTTATTTCTATTTATTTTCTTTACAGATTGTCTTTATTACGCTTTTGAAAAAGCAAAACTTTATTAAATGTGCAATATTTATATTCCTTTATTAGTATGGTTACTTCAGAGACAGTGTAAAAAATGGGAGTGCGGTGCAAACACCGCTAAACCGTGGAGTTTGGCAGCTCTCCTGGGTCACCACAGCAGCGCGAAGGCCAACGTGAGGCACTGGTCCAAGGTGCCCCAGCTAAACTGCTAGCGGCACCCCCAGTAGTTTAAAACCATTGAAACATCGACATCCTCAGGAACTTTTATTTCTAGACCTGAAGGGAAAATCCTGCCATCCCTATGTAGAGCAGAAAGTTTGCCATGGACTTCACTCTGATCAAAATTTAACTGTGGTTTGGGTTTTTTTTTTTACATTTGAGGAAGACATGCTGAGGACTGAGAACGTGACTTACAACCATGACTCCCAGCCCTTGGACAGTAGGAACAGTGTATTCAGAAACATCTTTTCTGTAAGTAGTGACAGTTTTTGGATGAATGCTGTGGACTATTCATCATCTGAAACAGGCCCTATTACAACAGACTCCAAATCATGCTCTGTTGAGCAAGACAGGATGATAATGCTATAATAAAAGCCTAAATACCCCAGGTCATTTTGATGGAGTTGAGTGGTGGGAGAGAAAATTTTTAGTTTTCTGAGAGGAAATTGATACATATTTAAAAGATTCATCCTAAAATGGGCCTTAGTACATTGCCAAAAGGAAAAAAAAAAATAGGATGCTGCATTGGTTTTGTGTCTTTTCCTTTTAAACTCTTCTAGGAACCATGAAATATTAGGAAACTGCCATAGTCTGAGGACTTTCCTATGCCTCAGAGCGTCCTCCAGGATGGGTCTGTGTTGGAACACTACCTGGAGTCCCCACATCACCTCACACTTTGCTCCTACCCCTGACATGTCTCCCTCATCATCCTCACCCTAAGGAATCCTCGCAGGACAGGCACGAAATCTTCTGTCAGAGTCAGTATGCCAAGAGTCTCTAGGTACACCTGCATATTTAAGACCCCTTTACTTCTCCTTCTGCATGCTGCAAAGAATTCAACATTGCAGTAAGTCTCCCGCCTTCATTTCCTATTTCTTTCTTAAAGGAAGCAGATTTGTTATCTCAAGTATGAGCAAGCATCTAGACAGCCAAGCAATGCGCTGACAGAGGGGTACATCTTGGTCATGAATTCCAACGCTGTCTCCTGGCTGTCATCTTTTCTGCGTTTCTAGCAAATATTGCCAGTTGCACAATGTTATTCCACTCATAACAGGCCTCCAGGCAGAGTACAAACCATTAATTAGTTCCCTTTGATTCCAACAATTCAGGCAGTTTTTCACCCTTGTACTAATCCACTCATTGAGACTGAAATGTCTGAACTTGAATTCATGGATGCTACAGGAGATCATGTCAAAAGTCTTGTTTAGGTCAAAGTAGATAACAACCACTGTTCTCCGCTTATCCACAGAGCTTGTCATTTCATTGCAGAAGGCAATAAGGTTGGTCAGGCATGATTAGCCCTTGATTAATCCATGCTGGCTAGTCCCAGTCATCATCTTGTCCTTCATGTGCCCAGTAATAGCTTCCAAGAGAACACACTCCATAATTTTCTCAGGGATCAAACCAGCCTCTTGTTTCCTGGAGCATTCCTTCTTGCTCTTTCTGAAGATGGGTGCAACAGTGGCTTTTTTCCAGCCTTAACACCCAACCTTCATGACTTTCCAAGAAGATAGAGTGGCCTTTCTGTGATATCAGCTACCTTTCTGAGCATCCTTGTATGCATCCATCTTGACCCAGGGACTTTCCTGTGTCAAGATTTCTTAGATCTTTGACTCAATTGTCTTCTACTATCATAGACTGTAGTTTCTCTCCTTGAAAACTATCTCTGCATATATATAGGCTTGGGAGAGCTTTTTGCTGCAGGTCACAATGACAATACTGAGCAATTCTGCCTATCTGCATTTGCTGTCACTAAATCACCTGCCCCATTCAGAAGTGGGCCCATGTTTTCCTCTTTTTTTTCTTTTACTTCTAATGCAGTGGTAGAAGCTCTTCTTGTTGCCCTTGATGTCCCTTGCCAGTTTGAACTCTAGTGCAGATTGGCTTTCCTAGCACCATCCCTGGTTCTATAGATTTTCTTCTTCCTTTGTAGCCTGTCCTTCCTGTATATACCTGACTGGAACTCAGTCCTGACTTACCAAGCCAGTTTCCTGGTACATCTCATTTTCCTGAGCACCAGGAAAGAGTGTTCTTGTGCTTTCTGTCCCTAGAGACCTGCCAGGTCTCCTGAGCTGTTTTTTTCTTTCGAGTTGCTTCTCACAGGATCTTGCCTACCTTTTTTCTGAAAAGCCGAAATCTGACCTCCTGAAGTCTAGGGCCTGGTACATGTCTTCCTCATTCCCCTCAAAATCTTGAACTCCGTTATTTCATGGTCACTAATTAGGATATGTTTAGTACAACAATATATGCTGATATGAGTACAGAAACATGATTTGACTCATTCTATCTGCATTTCCACTTTTGATTCTAGATTCAAAATAAGTGAATTTGGACTGCATTCAGAGAATTTTGTGCCTAGGAAGAACCATCAGGCTGTAGCGGCAGGTTCCCTATGTAATTTATCTACTTTGTACAAGGGTACTGGCCTGGGATAGTCTCCTTTTGCCTTAAAAACACCCTCCTTGTGAACATATTCCTTCATTCTGACTGCAGTCCCACTTTGGTTCAATGTTCTGGCTCATAAATTGCAATAGTCCATACCTTGGCACCATATGGTGTCATTTACAGTTTCTGCAAGGTATTTGCTTCTAAATCATACAAGCCGCACAGCTATAAATCAGACGTGAGGCAGGAGAGAATCAAATCAATGAAACACAATGCTATCATGACTGGTGGTGTCTAAATTTTGGAAAATCTGTTTCATCCTGGTGAGGCTGAGTCCACTCACAATTGCACCCTAAATTTCACTTCACAGCATTTTTTCCATCTTGCCTTTCTGAAGAGCTTTACATAAATTTTTGTAGTTCACCTTATTTTGGGCATCTTGGACTTTACTCTTCCTAACTTAAAGATATTTCTTGGGAGGATTTTAAGATGTTTTTAAGTGCAGCATACTCTAAATTAATCCAGGAAAATGACCCCAAAAAGCAAAGGCAACGATGTCTGAGGCCTCAGAGCTCTTGTGGTCTTACAGCATTATCTCATCTCATAGCATTTCAAAGTCATCAAACAAGTATTCAGTCCATCTAAAAATTCTTTCAGTCTTCAGGAACCAAAGCTCTAGGCTTTTTGATCTCAACTCTTTAAGTCTTTTCTTAATCTTAAAGGCTTTAGATTTGGTAACTCCTTCTCTGCTGATAGACCTTATTACTAGAACATGCCAGGACAGAATCTGAGACAACTTTTTCTCATTTCTAATAACTCTATCTGCTTATTTATTTATTACAACTACTAATTTTTTCTCCTGAGGACATCAAGTAACTGGAAAAGTATTACTCCTTTGGTCTTTCTCTACTTGAAGTTTGCCAAGAGGTCATTAAAGCATTTCTGAGAAATGAATGTATCATTAAAGTTATCAGCATGTGACCCTTCATGTTCTAGTGGTTCCCATAGCCTTTTCATTAGACATTCAGGACTAAACACTCTGAGAACTGTTGTATAAGGAGCTGCTCAAAAAGGACAGGTAAATGACCTGTAAGACAAGATAGATTATTTTTTCTTTTTTTTTTTCTTTTTTTTTTTTTTAAAAAAAAGCCTGCAAAATAAACAGTTGGAAATTCTATATATCTCCAGAATGCAAAGCATTGCTGGTTCTAGAGGAAACTATATGAAGCCCTCCTTATGGACCAAGCAGGAATTTGTTCCATGCTGATCTTCTGCTTTTTCTTTACTTTGTAAACACCAGTCCCCTTCAGACCTTGCCTCCAGTCCATAGTCCTCCTGACTGCTGAATCTGTGCCTGAATGGACGAGCCAGAGGGGGAAGAAGCAAAAGGTCCTATCTCAAGCAGCAAATGAAGGTAACATGAGGTAGGTTTGGGAAAGGAGAACCTTTGCTAGTGGTTTGAAGGTTATAAATAACTAAGAAGAGGAATTATCTCAGGAAGTCCATCAAGATTTCTACACAGTACTGGGGTGGAATTCAAATAAGAAGCATCAAGATAAGTTCAAGAAAAAAATAATTCCTAAAGGGGAGATCTATTAGATTGCAGAACAGTCTCCTGCTGGAAGTAGTGACAGCAGAATGGTTTGGGTTATATCATTCAAATGCTTCACATGGAAGTATATTTACACTGTCAACAGCAAGCACTTCCACTAAAAAAAATTGCTGCTATACATGCGTGTCAAGCAGTCTACGTTTAGAAAAGCAAAAGATAATACTCGCTGTATCACCCATCCTATGTTCCTTGTTATTATTTTGCTTACCAGTGGGAACAGTTTTATTGCTTTTCTTTTTTTTTTTTTACAGATGGCAAAGAGAAGAATTGGAAAATGTGTAGTGTTTATAATGTTATAGAGGTTTGGAGGGTTTTTTCCTTCCTTCAGAGAGTAAAGATCAGAATGAAATTGTCTTCAGCAGTTTGAATGTTTTATTTTTCCTGAATGGAGGAACACCTGAAGTGCTGAGGTGTAATTTGGTGCAGAATATGCAATGTTACATTGCAGGGAATATATTTCTCAAGAAACTATTCTCTTATGGCAGATATGTAACTGCCACTAATGACAACAGAAATTATACATTTGCCGTAGGAAACTGACTGGCATGTCTTGCCCTGATATGGCCATTTTGCTGCCCTAGTATTTCAAACATTTCATATCCTTTACTACCCACAAGGATATCCCATACACACAATTTTTATTCAACAAAAATATACACATATAGAAACACAGATATTTATCATTGTTGCATACGAATGACTACACTTTAGTAGCATAATTTCTAAGGGAAAAAAAGTCTATATGCATATACAAAAGGATACTTCATGTAAAACTGGGCTGAAAATCAGCAGGTGTTTTAAAGCACAGATCTGTTTGAACAAGGAATGTAATATTACCCAGTATGCAACCCCAGGCAGCCGAGAAGCTTTTGGTCAACCATACGTGTGCTATAGCCAAGCATCTCAGTGTAGCTCAGCTCGCTCCGCAAGCCTGGCTCTCCACGGCTGCTCAAGGGCCCCGGCAGGACTTTCTTGGTAGCTGGTAGCCCATATGATTTCTCATAGCAAATTTGGCAGCAAGCAGAAATACGTGAGGTATCTTTTTACAGGCTACATTGGGTAGTAGAAGCATTTAACCTGGCACTTTGCCTGGGCTAATTAGCCCTGCAGAGAAGATGCGTAAATCAGTTCAAAACACCGTAACATAACCAACCTGCTTCTTGTACCTGAGCTGGCTCACTAAATGCTGTCTTAGGCATCTGTTCAGGGTGCTGCAACTGTGAGATATTACTTAGTGATGTATCCCAAGTAATCAGCACACAGACCAGGGGGCAAAGGAAGCGAGGTAATGGGAATACACAGAAAGAAGTAAAACACTAATTTTCTATTGTGTTTAGTCTCTCGAAAATATAATTTTGTTTGAATAGATAATGAGGACGAACCTCTTGACAGGACAAACCTACTTTCAAATCTTAAGGTTATATGAAGGCAAAGTAGTGCAAGAAGTTCTATGAATACATTTCATGGCCATGTAAATTATTTATCCCAGAAAATCACTAGGTCTATTTTAAAAATATCTATTGGTTATATATTTTCAGGTACGTGACTCCGGCCTTAGCACCTTTGCTAGTTTTTCTTGGCTTACGATGCTGCGTTTTTCAAATTTACACAGAAAGCTGGCCAACAAATGGAGAAAAATATTGTAGAAATGGAATAAAAATCTCAAATCTCTTTTAGCTAATACACATTTTAGCAATGTGATTGAATTGTATTATAAGAGAATAGGCTGGACAGAAATGATTTTGAACTCACAGTGAGGTAAATGATGAACACGCATAAGAGAAAATGTATCACTAGCTCTGAATAATTCCACTTCAAACTTAAAAAATACAGTTAATAAAGTAAATACTATCTCTAGTTCTAAAAACACAGAAGAAAGGAAAAGGCACTAAAAGTGTGTTTCTAGAACATAATCTTAGCCATCTAAAATTTAAGCATCCCGTCTGATACTGCTGGGAGAGAAACACAAGGTATTGGAGATAGCTGTGAATGGTTAAGTCGTCCGGTTCTGGTCTTATGTTAAATTAGCCCAGGAATTCTTTGCTTTCCTTCTGCATTTGCCATAATCACTATTTATTCCTTTAAAAAAGTGTTGGAGCTTCTAAGATTCTATTATTTAAATTAATGTTAACTACTTTCACTGTCACAGAAAATCATCAACTCAAACCAATGGGTTGCTAAGCACTTTGTCAGAACAAGGTGACTCACCGCATAACAAAATTTTGCCTTATTTCTTCTCGGTTGTTTTGGTATCTGTTCATTATTTTAGAAATCCCACTCGTCTGCTTACTTGTCCATGTTTTTCAGTTATGTGGATGAAACATATCTTGCACAGATCATCTAACGCTTCCTAAATGCTTTTGTAATTTTACTGCTACTACTTCGACTCAAAGTGCAATGTTGCTTGGAGCAGTATTTAATCTGTATCTGTCACAGTATTTAATTCCCCACTTCAAATAATATTCTAGTATCAAAATATAAATGCTATGGATTTCTAAATGCTTCCCCAAAGAGCAAGCTTTACACCTTAAGCGATAAGGTTGCATGCTTTCACTTATTAGTATTAGCATGCATGCACATTTACCAATACCAATGTACTGTTCTTTCCAAACTCAGGAGAAGATGCAAAGAAAACTTTGAATTATCAGAGCTTAGGGCTCTGTCTCTTTGCTTTCCATGGATCACCTCTGATCCAAGCTTTTGCATGAGTTATAAGTATGTTGGGCACTGCGCTGGCACTGAACAGAGGATGTGTGGAGTGGCAGAAGGAGAAAGCTAGTGGTGATCAAGGCAAGCACATTTATGTGCAGATTGCAAGTTTCGTGCCAAGAAGCAGGACATAAAGAGACCACATGTGAAGACTGGACCTAACTAATAATTACCTGGCTGACATTTTAAACTTGGATATGTTCTACTGACTATTTAATTTCTTTCTTAGAGAAAAGGTATTGCCACCGCCATCTATTTCTATTGCATTCAGATCCGATGCCCTGATGTGCTAAGTGATGCAAAGACAGAAAAAAAAAATATCCCTACCTAGAAAAGCTGCATCGTGGATTCATGATAAATCACTGTTCAAAAGTTAGATGTTCAAGCCCACACTTTATCATCTGTGTAAAGACATATGTAGATCTAGAAGGAAAAGCTCTGACATATCCTGGATACCTATCTGAAAATAAGGCAGAGGTATCTACCTCTCTGTACTGACTACAAGAGAATATAAAGTGACTAACTCAGACTTACATGTCTAACTTTTGATGTTTAGATTACAGCAGATAAATGTGCTCCATACTGTGAAAGAAAAAAGTGACTTAGAAGGATGGAGCACAGTACAATCAAATATACGCATCATTATTTTTTATTATTATAAAAGAAGAATTGTAAACACCATCTATATTCATCTGTCCCCAACCTGCCCACTGGTAAGTGATTTATGTTGACACATATTAGGAGACAAGATTTGTAAAAGAAGGCAACAGCTTTTATTCAATGGATTATACAGTTTACTTGCTTTTTCCAGCTGTATCAGTGGGTCCAGAAAAAGTATTTACATCATTAGAGTCCTTCCTTCTCTCACATCCTCAAGGATCAGAACTATAAGAATATTACCATACAGAGAAGATGTGTGATGCAAAGATAGGTTTTAAAAAGACATTTGAAGAAGAAAATACTGGCTATCAGGTCAGTCCTAGGAGCCCCAACTCTCAATTTAGCTAAGGAAAAGAGCTATTATTTTCATAAAAAATAGAAAATTATAAAATCAGAGTCATTACATAATGTACTTATTCAAATAGCAGGTCAGGATAAACACTGATTATACAATCCTGTGAGAATGATTTGCATTCTAGCACATGCACACAATAAATTAGAGATCGGGGTGCTATCAAACACAAACTCCTAAGAGGAATCATTGCCTTTGCTGGTCCTCATCAAGTAATTCAATCAGTGCAGAGTTCAAACCGAGCAAAGTCTTAACACAAAAATATATTGTAAGTCCATTACAGGAACGGCTCAAGTGAAGGTTGACCTTCTGGGAGTTGCACCTCTAGTCATAATGACAATCTCAGCTGGCATCAGAGTTAACCAGACAAATCATAACATTCACTCCGAATAGTCATGCACCACTTCCCTATCTCTTCAATCAACTGAGCAATCCCTTCTGTATTTCTTCCTATGGGACACATAAAAAAATGCACTTCTGCATGCCCTTGTAACAACCTGCATTTGTTAGAACTACAGAGTCCAATAAGCTTCAGTGCAGATGAAAAAGCCAATAAAAATACTGATTAAAGTGAAAGAAATGGCCTTGCCAGTAAAGCACACTGGAGAACCAGCACTTCAGTTCTTGTGCACTGATTGCCACATGTCTGATAGGATCGTGCTTCATCATCAGCTTCTTTATTGTAAAACTATAGAGAAAGGATAAGAGAAAACAGTTGGGACTTTGGTGAGAAATCTAATATGTAAGAAAAACAGGAACACAAAAACAAACGCTTTAAATGGAAGATCCTGTGTTGTGGGCTTTTTTGGCTCCCAGTGAAAACCGAAGAAAAGATAGAGGATAAATTCATCTGTTTGAGAACAGAAAGATGTTTGTGGAAAATGGAGAGGACAACAAAAACGCTCTTCAGCATCTCCTGGACAGGGAGCAAAGGCAGCAGCCTGGAAGAGCAGTGATCAGTGATGGCGTGGGAATCGCTTCCAGGGACCACAAACAGCAGTGGTGGCTGTGGCCTGCCGGCTGCTGGTGGCCCATGGGACACCCCCATCGCCAACACCCGGCTGCCATCTATCTCTTTTTCAGTGGCTTGCACTGAGTGGTGCTGAGAAGCAGCACTTTCTGAGCTCTCCAGTGGGTTATACATTTTCATGCTTCATCCCCTGACCTCACATCCTAGGGCGGACAGCCCCCACAGAACACAAAAGCAGATAAATGTGGAAAAAGTTATTCTATGAAGTTTGGGGGAAGAGATTTTTCCCCCTAGTGTCAAGTTAAAAGAGGTTGCAGGTGAGAGGAAGCCAACTGCAGCTGCCAGGATAAAAAGGCAGCTATTTGAACCTAATTTGATATTTTATTTCCAGCAGCCTAAAAAGCCTTCGGTTAACTAAAGGCCAAGTGATATTCAGCAGAAGAAAATTAAAAAAAACTGTACAGAGAGAAGGACGCTTTTTAGTCCCTCTAAAGTGAAATGCTGTGAACCATACAATTCCAATTTCATCCTCCCACTTAAGTATTCATGTGGATATCCTTTGCACTGCAGTGGGAGTAAAGGCGCTCCCAAAGTCACAGTAATATAGCTCTTTCTCATGGCAGTATACTTCAAAGGAATAGGTTTACAGATCTACTTACAGGTGCTTAGGATCGATTTGAAAATGTGTAAGGCATCAAGGCTCAGCTGACCTCACAGATTAAATATGATATGTCATTTCTACAGTAACTTGCAAAACCTTCCCAGGGATGCTCTCCTCCTCATAAATCTTGGGTTTAGTTAACCAAACAGTGAATAGGAACTTCTGGCTGTTTGCAAGTGGCTCTATAAAATATTTGATCATCAGAGGACTCAGTCGCTCTGCAAAGTATGTCACAAAACCAGAATTAACAAACATTATAGCAACAGCCAGGAGAAGAAAATAAACAAATATGGAAACCTGAACTGGGGAAGCAGGTGGGTTTGGGTTTTTTTTCATTTTATGCAATCAGATCAATTAAAAGTTATATTTGTGCTCTAACACAATGAGGTTGGGAAAGATGTAGAGAATAGGAAAGAAAGGTTCGGACTCAGCAATGTTGCAGTGAGATGTTCTACAGTTTATGACATTATTTCTAACAGGTAAGTACAATGTAAAAATGTTTATACAGTCTTTCAAAGTTAAAAATACTCCAAATATTTCTATTAACTAAAGGGGAGTTAGTCTTCCAGTATGAGAAGTATTACACCGTAACTTTAATAGTCCTCTTGGAACACACTTCTAGGCATATGAAGGAGAAGGAGGTAACTGGGAACAGCCAGGAGGAATTCACCAAAGGTAAAACATGCCTGACAAACCTCACTGCCTTCTATGATAAAATAAATGGATCTGTGGATGTGCAAAGATGTGTTTCTCCCTTTTAAGTGCAGTATCACCAGAAAGAGAACAAGCTTAGGAACACCAGGGATCTTCAAATTGTTGGTCATGATATATCTGTGAGACACTGTAGCAAGGAACCCTGTTTCATGGCACCAGTGTAGCAGAAGCCACATCGAAAACTTGAATACAAGTCAGCAGTATGATGCTACTGCACAAAAATACATGTCATACTGAAACACGAAATCCTATTTCTATTTTTCCTTTCATGAGCACTAGTATTGAGGAACTCTGATAATATGTCAAGTCAAACAGTGCAAAGCAGGATTCCAGTGATCCTAATAGACGAGGTTAGATGCGAGATACTTCACCACATAACTGTTAATGGCCCCAAACTGCAGTGGCTTCAGTTGTTCCTTTCCACCAGAACTGAAAGAGCTCTCTAGGACGCCTTTTCCTTCACCAAAAGTCGTCATCTGTAGGAAGCCATACTTTTGTCTCTTCTGCTCCCGCCATAGGAAAGATATACAGTGAATAACTAACTGGTGGTGTTGCTGTCAATTGCAAATTTTTTTCTTCACTATCACCATAATAATACCAGAACGCCAACAGAAATCAATAACAAAAAATCAGCTTATGGATAGAGAGCTGATTCCCTCTGAAGAGCCAGGGATGTGTTCGGCTCTACCCTTCACTGAAGGCAGACCCTCCATTTCCCTGGGCTGTGCAAAACTTTGGGTGTTACCTCATCACTCTCCAAAATGCAATTTTGGATTTCATGAAACATATTTTTAAACCATTTACAGCCTTCAAGAATTGTCACTTCATCCCAGACAAGGTATTAGTGACATATATGAGCCATTTGTGTTAGCCACCTCTAGGGCTGGCTATTTTGATTTCCTAGGTCTGAAACGGAATGTGAAGATACTATACTGCTTTCTGAGAATTAGAAAAGCATTCAACCACAGATCGGCTTATATAATATTATTTTAAAGAGAGAGCAATTACAGGACAAAAATCACTAATTGGAGTAATAGGACGCAATCACCAAGAAATGCTGATTACTTCGCACTGTGAGGGTGAAGCAAAGCATCCATTGCTGCCATTTAAGCCACAAGGTAAACTGAGTTTGCCTTTGCCTCCCACAGAACAATATGGTGCAGCAGCCCTGACAGAAACTCAAATGTTTATTTTACATAAATGTTAATTTAGGCAGCGTAGATGGTATTCATTCTTTTTTAGAGATACATGAGATGACAACACAAATTAGGCAAAACAATTTTTTTTTCTATATTTGTCAAAATTCCTCACAATTATTGGAGCACATGCTGACCTTGTAAAGACTGAAAAATGTGAAGACTTGCTTTGCTGAAGTAACAAGAGCTACAACATTGTGAAAATGGAGTAAATAGAAGGTAAAAAAAAAGCCTCAAACCATCACCATGAGAATATACTCTTTCTGGTGATAAGGAAAATAAAATTTAAAAGAACAAATAACTCTGACTTCCTGTCACTATTAATGAAATTTCATTTACCTTTTCTATTTAGCAGCTATCAGTCTTCATATATCAAATTTAATTTTGCACAGTTATACATTATTTTTCAGTTGTATCAATAAATTAACCTCATGGATTGTAAAGCCAGATGGGACCACTATGATCATCTAATCTGACCTCATAAACCAATGAACATTTTTCTTGATTAAGTTCAAGCTGAGAGAGTGCATGTGTGTGTGCGTGTGCGCACACATATACGCATATATGCATGTTTTTAAAATTAAGTGTCTACAATTATGACAAGTCAAGTTCGTATCTAAACCCAGGTCTGCTAAATCCACTGGATTATAGATTAAATCCTTAAGGCTGACACTTCCAAAAAAAAGAAATGCATTTTCATTTTTTTGGTTATTTGACTGCCAAATTGGAAAGGTGGTGGCATCTGCCCTTCAGCATATAGCAAATGCATTTCAGTGTGGGAAAAGAATCAACATTTTAAAATTAAAATTTATCATTACTTTTTACTTACAGCACCTGAATAATTGTTAAAAACAACTAATTACCTGTATACCAGAAAGCACATTTAATTAGCTGCTCATAAACAGAGTACATTTCGAAAGCCCTCCAGGGGGTATAGGTGCAGAAATTCCATTAACCAAAGTTGTGTGTGAATTTGAGCACTTCTTCGAAAATATACTCTGGAGACCACTTTTATGCATATTAGTTTTTCTCTTCAAAGTACTTTCCCCTCTTCCACGTGCACATGAATTAAAAGATCTGTCCACCTACAGGGGTACAGGTTTTTATGAATGGAGGAACAGCGGGGTTTTTGCCTTTTGTAACTGAGGTAAATGACAAGGATGTTGAGCGTTTTTCTTTTACAGGTTCAGGGAAAAGTTACAGAAATTACATCATCAGGATGGGACAGAAATTGGAAAATTTATATGCAAGAGATCAGCCTCATTCAGAGAGGGACGGAGTTCACAGTCACTAAGTTTCTGGGTTTGCCAGGCAGCTGTATCTCCAAGATCAAGTCATTCAAAACTTTCTTCCCTGTTTTGCTACAATATTAAGACAATAGCATGATAGTGGAAAAACACGCAATCCCCCTCTTGCCCTAACAATATTATGACCACTGAGAGACACACACACAGATACATATACACACACACTGTCTCTCACATGCATTCGCTCGATCCAATTTTCTCTTCTCTTCAGCCCAAAATGAAGCTGCAGCCAACTTACTGAAGCAAACAAATGTATGGTCTCTTTCTCTTTTAAAGGGAAGAAGTTATCTGGATTCCCTCTTGACAAAGTAACGTCAATCCTTGTCTACCTTATTCCTTTACTGCAGAAATTGTCACCTTCAAAATTAATGGTCCTTTTCAGAGAAGAGTGCCTATCTCAAAGCATTTATCTGATAGAGCCGGTAACATTTTTCCAAAGAACCATCCTCCATCAGGAAACAGTGTTTCATTGAAATTGAAAGTTCCAAGTGAACATGTTGATTTTTATAGTATTTGACAGAAAAATTTAAATGCTTCAAATAAAAATGGAACAGTGGGCTTTCTTACTTGATTTTGTCCTGATGGTACAATCTTGTTCTATTTCTATTTGCACTTCTTTTAAAACTTAATTTCTAAATAATGCAATATTGTTTCCTATAATTCAATATTATATTCTAATGTGCTGAGATTGTCAGGCTGAACTGTTTTGACATTGCTGAAATGAAATTTTTAGTAACAGTGGTCTAGATGTTTAGAAATACTTTTACTTCAAAATTTTTCTTGGAATTTCTTCTTTAAGTTGCAATTTTTTAATTCAATGCAGACTGAAAGGAAGTGAAAATATTTGTATTTCCCTGAAGAAGAAATTTTATTTTTTGATCAAATGTCTAATAACTATGTAAGTAGACAAGTTCATGTAGACAGCTTTGTACATAGTGGTTGGGGTTTTTTTCTCTCCCTTTTGGTACAGGTAGTTCAATGTCTTCTGGAATGCATACAACACATGTAAAACTTCCACAAACACATGTTCAGATATGAATTACCTGCAGTCTACACACATTACTGGTTTTCTTGCTTAAAGAAGGAATTTTAAACTAAACTATTTGTATCTGGTTGTAGTAAATTATTTAAAGCTATAAAACATATATTTGCATTTGTGTGTACATCTCTGTATATGTATTCACACCCATCCCAAGCACTATACATTTACTTGCCAGAGTAAATGTTTCCCTCCCAGCTTTATACCTCATGTAATGAGTTGCGAACTGTGATGACTTAAGAAAACTTTAGGTAAATCTCTTGTAGAAACCCTCCTGGTTTGATTCTCTAAGTGATATTTTAGAAGCCGAAGACAAATTTCTTCCAGTATTATTGATCTGCTATAGCCAAAGCAGCTGCATGTACTGAATCACAAAGGTAGTTTGTCTCTTGTGATTTCTGCATTAATATGCAATTTTATGGTAGTCTTAGGCACTGCTTATATTGCAATAACAGTGTCAAATAGCCTAATTATAACGTGATTGATTCCCTGGTCAGGAGAGGTGAAAAGTTGTTGAGTTGGCAAGATGATGAATGGATGAGACCTCACCGTTTGCCTGCAAATACTAAATCCTTCAGCAGACTCCTGTTTTATCTTAGGTAGAAAACAGTGCTAATGTTTGGAGAAAGCTACACATTTCACATGTGCTTTTGCCAAAATTCAGACATCCACTGACCGTGCTGTGGCCTAGTCTTCTGGCTCAGTTGGTACAACATGAACAGAGGCAGCTCTGTCACCTCCTTCTCTTTGTCTTTGAAACATACAACTCCACACATATAAAACCAAACCCTCCCATCCTTCAGAGGGGCAATTTTTCTTCTGCCTTTATTCAGCCAAAATTCATGTTGCTGATCCTTAGAAATTAAATTAAAAATTAAAAAAAAAAAAAGAAGGAAGAATTGGTCAGCCCCAACATGTGTCTAGACATGAATTTGAAAAGTTTATCTTTCTGACACTTCTTAGATAAAGTTGGTGACCATTCACACTCTCCAAACTTAATTTGAAAAGCTTCACTGTTTCTTTTGCACAAAAGACAAAACACTGCAGAACATAGAACAAAAGTTTGTTGACATTTTAAAGTATATATTGAAAGGAATAACAATTTGTTTTTTAAATAGTGGTTTGAAATTATGAAAATCATTATTAGATCTCTGGAATTTCTTATGATAGCATTAGTCATGATGAAATCATTTATGGTAAACAAGGAGTTCCTTATGAGTACCTCCATAGTATTTCCACCATAATTCAGCATTAAGTGACTGTAAAGTATCAGAATTTTTAGCATCAGCTGAGAGACGAATACATTTCACATCTGCATTAAGACACAACTCCCAGATGAATTTAAACAAAAAAGTGTTGCATTGTTGTAAGAAAGTCTATGGTGAAACAGTAAAGCTTTTCTTGCCTCAGGCTACAATAGCTACTAGTTTAACTCAATGGTCAGAGCACTCCATGGGGAAACAAGAAGCCTTAATTCTACTGCTGGCAGTAACTTTCCCTTTGTTAGCAGCACATGTACAAAATTATTTTTAAAATAGCACCACATGTATTAAACACTCACTCCAAGATGACTTATAAAAACAATGTTCCATATGTGCAAATGAGATTTTGGCAAGCACAAAATTATATGCAGAAATTACATTTGGGTATGGAAAAGACTCTTTTCACTAACCCAGATAGATATTTAATTTCTATGGGATAAATTGCATGCTACCTATTCACTAACATAATTTTCCCACTGATGATTGACATTTAGATATCAAAGAGGAAAAAAGATAGCATAACATTAGATTGCACATCTCGGAGGAGTAAAAGGTATTCATTAGACTAGGTATTCCAGCAAATGGCATGCTAAAGTCTTGACAAAAATCATGTCAAAAGTCATGTCAATCTTTTTTTTTTGCTACCTCAAAAGCACATCTGTCTGTGGATGACAATCACTCATACTGGCACCTGAAATATAACAAATAATACCCACACTTGAAAAGATGAAAGCCAGAATCAATGTGCGATACACTGCATTGCTGACCAGTATTCAAGGACACGAAAATGCAAATAAACAGGGCTTGAGTATTCCCACAGGGACAGTGTGCAGCTGAGGGGCAGTATGGAAAGAAGGAAACCGTGGCAAAGGAACTCAGGCCCTTACAGGGTGTTTAACCCTCTGGAAGGGGTGTGATGCACAAACAGCAGCAAAGCCCTGGAGCAGGGGGCAACTGCCACACGCTCCTCCGCAGTGCTTCTTTCAGCCGGTTCCAAAATGGTATATCCTGGCTCCAGAGAGAATCCAAGCCAGTGCCTGAAGCTGGAAAGAAGATGGCATCTTTGATTAAACCTTATCAATTTTTGTGCAAGAGTTAAATCAGAGGGGGAAATGAGGAGTGTTTTTTTAGACCTTTAACAAGGATGGAAAAAAATTCAGAATTCTCCCCCTGGGAGAAAGCCAGGACCCATGTTAAGAAAATAAAGAGAGCTGCATTGCAGAGTAACTGGACGAAAATGACTTCCTCACAGCAGACTGAACTATTCAGAGGAGATGCACTACATATGGGAACATGTATCCTGCAGTTAGTGTCTAGTTATGCTTCCCTCAAAATGAATAATGCTAACAATATAACAATAGCAAAATAATAAAGGAAAGGAGGAAGATTTGTGTTATCTGTGTTCATTAACCCAAACTATAATGCTTCCCCTAAATATTAAATACCTTTCTATCATTAGACATACAATGTGAAAGGCTAAAGAAATATATTATGTGGTGGATTTTTTTAAAGAATTTTTTTCTTAGGAGACAATGAGAAAAGCAACACAGCTCCTTTAATCCTGTAATCTCTCTGGTAGCAATCAGCTTGGGGTACATTTCAGTTTGTTCACTTGTCATCTACATTAAGAGTCCTTCAATGAGCTTTTCTTTTAAAGTAAATACAGAATGACACATTTATAATTAGATCTCCCTGACCATTCCTTTTTAGGTTTGAAGGATATGAGACGTGGACATATCATGCAGCCCCTGCTCCTGATCAGTGTGCTAAGGAGCTTAGACTTTCACTGTTGATTAGTGAATTGTAAAACAACCAACAAAATATACTATGGGTGCTGCTAGTTCAGATATTGTGGCCTCGGTTATTCCCTGCATGCAGGAACAGTCAGAAAATCAAGAAATGTTTTGAATCACACTGAAAAATAAAAAGAGTTCAAACCAATCCTGAATTTCAAGCAAAGATTGTTCAATCATTTAAGAACAATATAAGCCCCTGTGAACACAGCAGCAAGCAAAACTCCTGTTTCTATTGAGCTTAAGAACAGTAAGTATGTTTTAAGATCATTCGGAATACAATATAATATTACATGTTAGTGTTTTTAATTCCCCTTGATATTCAAATAATTTCTTAACATTCATGGCCATTCAAACTGTCCATAATGTTATTTCTCACTAAGGGATAAAATGAGATTTTTTTTGTTTGTTCCCTCTAGTTCAGATTTGGTTTTAATCATTCATAGCTTTGGTATCTATGAGCAAATTTCTCAACAAATGTATCATAATTTTCTTTGATAGTCTAGGAATAGCCTAATGATGCTGAATTTTCATGAGTTTTTCAAAATAAAAACTACGTTCCAATAGAGGAATCTATGTTTGCCTGCTTGCTTTCCTAACATATAGGACAAAAAGCTTCCTTTTTTACTGCCTTAGAACAAAAATCAGAGATAATTGCCACACATGTTCCTTGGTTGTATTCACTGATCAGGGGAAAATAATAAATTACTAAGGGAAGTCAGCTTTGGGGATTTAGTGAATCAGCAATGTTCTTTACTCTTCTGATTTTTACCAGAACTATTCAGCACTAACGTGGACCTCCTGGGACCCCAACTCTTCCAATTCCATCAAGCCTGTAATGCAAAAACAGCCAACATTTACCACTGTTCTGACTTCCCTCACTGTACCAGGAAAACAGTTGATAACTTCCCACCTTTCTCTTCACAAAGTAAAGCTTTCTATCCCAATCTTTTACAGTCAACAGTATCTCCTTTGCCTGTTTTTTATTTTGTCCTGCAGTTTACACTTCATCGAATTTTTACATTGTGGCTCACTTTACCAACTCCCCACCCTGTATCATCTAGCATTTTAACATCTATGCTCTATTTATAACTCAAACCTACTATTTACCACTTCTTGTCCATTAAATCTCTTTTCAAACAAAAGTACTCTTACAAATCCTAACAATCCTAATCCTTCAGTTCTCGTAACTATGGCTACTCCAATAGTGCTAAATAAAACATGGCCAGTGACAAAGCTCTAGTCTTGAGGCCCCTTCTACTCTACCTCACGCTTGGCCATGGGCCTCCTCTGGGCCCTTGCACTACTCTGTGACCATAAGGCATAATTATTTAATGTTTCCAGAGAGGGGTTCAAGACATCTAAAATAAGGGCCGTGGTGTAGCTCACCAGAGAAGTATTTCCATCGCATGAAGACTGTGTGTGCTGATTTCCCTGGAGTACGCTATGAGGGCATATACAGGGCATTTGATGCCATAAAGCCTTCAGGGAAAGCACTGGAGGGTTATAAAGAAAGCAAAATCTGTTGCACTCTTGTTACCTACCTACAAGGTAATGGACCTTGGAGTGCACTGTTCCTTGAGCCATACTCAGGGACTGGGGAAAAATCCTAGTTGGTATGGGCCTATGCTCTGGATCATGTTAGTAGATACGCAGTACAGTGATCCCAACAGTCAGCGATCCACTCGTCAAGACTGCTCTCTTTCCATGTCTTACTTAGCAGTATAAAAAATGTGTACCTGGCAGTACAGACAAGCATATTTGTTTCCTGTGTGGTAAAGGCAGTTAGAAAATTACATAATCTATAGGACAAGTACACTCATAATGAAATACTTAATTCTTCAGGTAACTAAATATCAAAGATGGAGTTTAAAAGTTTACTTCCACCATAGGAGTCAAGTCTCAGATTAAGACAACCAAAAATAGGTCTATCTGTGACCTACACATTGATCCAGTCAACAAGGCAAAAGGAGTCAAAAGAGCTACTGAATTTACATAAGGTAGATGCCTACACTAAGTTCAGCTAATACAAGTCACTGTATTGACTGTAGCAGGAATGCAAATAACAATCTCACATGTAGGCATGTTTGGGGTGAATCCCATCTCCAGTCTAAACTATAGTTTAGACTGCTTACTCATTGATAGCTAGTGCTATCTGAGATGCCCTTGGGTACTTTGTCTGGCCTCCTGCAGTCACTGCAGAAAGGCACAGATCTTCTGTATGTCCTGTGTTGCTCCTGACAATTCATGTGCAAGTATCAAGTACCACTTCAAAAGGCATCAGACACCTACGGGTGGGCAGAAGAATTAAGTCTGAGCTGTCTGGAGTCTGTCAGTGAGGAAGACACCCTCAGAGGGCAGTTGAGTCCTTCCTGCAATAGTGGAAACACAATGAGCATTTAAATCAGATGTTTAATATTTGATAGGAGTGGGATGGCATGAGTCCCAAAGTAAGGAGCCTACATAACCTACATAAACTACTTATGTTACCTCCTTTCCCCGTATCTTTCTGCAAGGGGTGGAGGATCCTCCAAAAGATATGGCGAATATATCATTAGAGAACTGAAAATATCTGAACTAGAGGATGCAGTCTGAAATCCAGTCTAATGCCACTGAAGTTAAAGATATTCTGATGATGATTTCAACACTGTAGGAGCTTTAGCTGAAATTTCTTAGTTGGCACCAATTCTCTCTCACACAAACTAGGCCCTGGAAAGAACAATTACACCATCATAATGTAGATTATACAGCATATAAAGCTTGGGATTCTGAGAACGCAGCAGTCAAATCACTGTTTACAAGTCATATTGCCAACAATTCTAAATCTAGCATTATGATGCAAAATTAACTCTCAGGAAAGTAAATTTTACCACAACGAAATATTTTATTTCTAATTAGCAAGAAGCAAGAGAAAATTGTTCACCTGTCTTTTGTAGTCTTGATTTCCTTGGCCACTACAAGTACACAGCTCTTCAGAAGAAAAAGGTTTTTTAGTTGTGGACCTAAACGTGGATGTGGAAGCTTAATTTTAGACATTTAGTTTTACAGTAAGAAGACTAGAAATCTTACCTGGAAGATTACTAAAGTAAAGAAGTAAGAAGCATGACTGCATATAGTCCAGAGCAAGCCAGATAAGAAGGTAGTAAGGAGTAGCACATAACATTACTACGTGAGAGAAAAAAGAATACAATCAGGTAAATAGGGAAGACAAAATCAAGAATTATAAATCTGTAATGGAACAAAGGAAGCCTGTAGAGATACTTAAAGAGAGGAGTGAAATAGTCAAATCACAAGCTACAGTAATAAACCTAACAGCCACACTTGGTACATGTCGGAGTTATGTTTGAGTTGGCCAGGACTGAGAGCAGATGCAAAGAGAAAACACTGGAGAGTCAGCAAAACTGATGCACAGCCCATAGATGAAAAAAGAACAAGGGAAAAGAACTGAAAATGACACCCAAGTTGATGGGGAAGATGTTGTTGCCATCAGCAGTATGCCTTAGCTACACATGCCTACTCTCTAGAAGTTACAGGCCAACATTCCAGAGGAGGCGAAGTTCAACGCATTTTTAGTTTTGCTGTTCAATTTTTACCTCAACTCTGGGATACAGTTTGCGTAAATTAAATATGACGATTGAGTCACAAGTTTTCCAGCAAACACTGAGGGGTCATCGCTTGGAAAAAGTGTATAAAATAGTTCAAGTGAAATCTAAGACCATACCAGCTGTCAGCAGGACACTGTCTGTTTACGCCAGGCAAGGCTCTGAGTTAATATATCTGACAGATCATTCCAAACCAAAGCAGTGATTGACATTAAAATACAAGAATCAGAAAATAGACAATGAAAGAGTACAGTGACAATGTATGACATGTAAAAAAAAAGCAGCTCCTTTCCCTTCAATGTCTTAGTACTAGTAAAAACAGTAACAAATTTCAAAGAACACTGATTTTCTGAATTAATGAAATTACAGATGAGAAAACACTGGACTTGGTTTTACCTTCATAGCATTTAATATGAGATCAGAACGTCTCACACTGGCATAGCTCCATTGATTTCAATTAATTTAACCTTCTGACTAACTATAAATCAGAGAACAGACTCAGGACCAATTAGCCTCAATGAGCATGAGTGTTGCAAGGATCCAGCAAAACTCCCAGGTTTAGTTGTCAGGAAAAAGCTTTCAATCTAGAGAATATTTTATATGTCTCTGTGGAAGGCACTAAGCAGTCAGTGTAGGCTTTGCATGGATTTTTATAAGCCCATGTACTAGAAAAAACACCTTAATTGAGCTAATTTAGAAATGTTCTTTCTGATCAATGTATTGATTTAGTTATAATTTGATTCCTGGCCTGGCGATCATCTGTATGTAGCTCTGTAAGTGTATTGTGAATTTCAAATGCACACGAATATGTAATGAAACCCACTAACTAATAAAACAATGATCAGTTAATTCATGAGAAATGGTGCAGATTTTTAAGATAAATGGCTAGTTTTCTGGTGGGGATTCTTGCATAAACATTATGTAGTCTGTTGCTTCAGCACCATCTTATTTAATAATGACACAACAGTGGCATTGTAAAGGACAGGAGTTTGCTATTTGTCACTACCTCTGGAAGAAAATATGGTTGCAGGGGATTCCTGTCAAAACCAAAGGGAGAGCTGAAATTGTTCTTTCGTACTGGACTCTAAGTACACACCAAAATATTCTATTAACACAAAAAATTATTTTCAAATACATATTCTCTCTTCATTGGACCTTTTCTCAATACAGTGCTATTTTGAAGCCCTGAATCCATATTCCTATCCACTCACGATTCCTTGCATTCCTGTGAATCTAGTTTAAAAGCTTAGTTGAAGCCTGATCTTGTGCAAAGGAGAGTGTCTTTATGAGTAGTCCCACAGAAATCCTATTCTTAGGGTGAATAAAGTTACTCAGCCGACCTTTATAGAATGACAACTAGTGCATACCCAGTAGAAGTATTTTGACCTCCCTTACATCACTGTAATTCAAATCCCTTGTAGTCTTTGGAATTAATCCAATCTAAATTAGATGATATTGCTGTCCAAGTATTCCTGATTTACTTCTGCATGGTGGACAACAAAATGATGTCCTGAGACCACCATAGTCTCTGCAGATTTGACAGCAGTTCTTTCCTCTCTGTTGGGAACACTGAGAAAAATTTCTAAACAACTACTTTTCTGTGACACACTAGAAGCAGAAATACTTCCCTTTTTTCAACAGGCTTTATATTGTGTTTATAGCAAACAGTGGAATTTTACTATAATTAGAGAAGTTCTAACCTGACTTTTGCTATTTCCCAGTCTCTCAGCATCATTACTTTCCTGCGCTATTTTCCAAAATCTCAATTCAACTTGAGCTGGAGGCAAAGTTAGGTTTTTGACTTCAGATTTTCATTTGGGCTCATCTTTCAAACACTTATTATTTTCCTTGCTGGCATATGTTTGCCCATCGTCAGTTAGAATCTGCATGATTTTACATTTATAAAGAAAAGTTAAGCAATTCAACCAAAACCATAAACTTTTTTTCTAGGGACCAAAGTGGCAGCTTTCTCATTACATATCAATTTACAGCTCAAAATCAGGAATAGATCAATGCAAACCATCTGCACCTTGCAAGTTTTAACATATCTCCCTTTCGTCACTCTCAGTAAAGCAGAGAAAGTTATGCAGAGCATGTGGTCTGCTTTCACAAATAATTTCTATGGAAAACAGCAGTCAGACAGTAATACAGGCCCAAGGTGACCTCATTACTGAAATTTGTTCTAGTTGTCATTAGACATATCACACTGTGTCACTCAAATCGGGAAAGGAATAAGAGATACTGACACGCAGCACCAGTGATTAGAGATGAAAAATACTGTTACGCCATAAGAATCCCTTGGTGGAAAAGAAATATGTATAGTGTTTAAGATTCATTCACCCCCCCGATCTGTCACTACTGCCTTTATGGCTTTATTCTTTTTCTACTTGTTAATTCTCCCTCACAAGGGACAACACCTTTTCTTGAAGAATATTTCAGAGGCCAATGGCCAGCTACCTTGCATAAAATATTGCTGAATTTTTTGGAGCGATGCTCTCATGTCGCGTAAAGGTATTTGCTGCAGTTGCAGCAGGCCAACTTGGACAATAGTTTTTTGGCCAAGTTTTGGCTTGATCTTCTTTAAGTCCATAAGCTGCAAGGAATGATACCAGCAATTCAGAAGATGGCATCTTCCTAGCCAGAAGCAAAGCATGGTTGGCAAAGACCCTAGTGAGAGGAATTAAACTGTCCAGCCAACTGTCAGTTCCCATTCCCAGCATTTCTCACCTTGGTAACCAAAGATCTGGGTCAATCTGGCCTTTGGGACTTCCTGCCCAAAGGATGCACTTCCACCCTTGAGAAATATTCTCCTGCTGTGTGTCCCCACAGAGTCAACGTCCCTCAATAGTTTCAGCCTCCTGAAGCACAATAATTTGAATGAGATTTAGTGCCAGATGCTCAGACTTAGCTGATTTACCTTGATTGAAGAAAAAGGTCCTTAAAGCCAAGTGCTCACCATTTATCATTATCAAAGATCTCAAGATGCTTTTTGCAAGTGTCCCAGAATAAGGGCAAAATTATCGGGCATCATCCCAAATGGTATGGCCAAATTCCAGTTTGACTAATTGCATTCTGCTTACCAAAATTCTCACTGCTAAGCAAAAGGAAGGGGATTTGCTTTCTGCTTCTGGCCTGGACTTTTGGACAGTTGTTACTATGCTCTTTAACCCTGTAGCTTTGCACCTGAGAGCTGGTGAGTCAAAGGACATCTTAGAATTATAGAATCACAGAATAGTTTATCTTAACATAAAAAGATTTGGGGAGCCTACAGAATGAAAGGTGTGACATGAAAGCAAGAAGTTACTGTTCCTTTATTCTTTACAGACTTTTGCAGCTGTTTTGCTGCTGAAAATGATTCATTTTTACACTGACCTAGATGAGGGAGGAGGAAGAGGGGATCTTAAAAGAATTTCGTGAAATGGTTAAAGCATAGATGAGACCAACCAGGAAACAAAAAAAAAAATAATTTTCATCTCAATTACTGAACTATAAAGCTCACTTTTAAAAGCTTGATCTTTCATGCCCCAAATCTATATTTAATTATTTTCTGTTATGCTGCCCATTTATGTCCTGTTGAATTCTTAATTTCTTTCCAATGCACTTTGCACTTTGCTAACTCTGGGGAAGCAGGACTGTGTGAGTCTGAGTTACCTGTCTCCTTACAGTGATTAAAATATTTGCTTCTTCATTCTCTGCTGGAAGTATTTTAGTTCTTTTTGCCATTCAGACATCTGTCCCAGTTGCACGTTTTCTTGAAATAAAGGTATCTGCGGTTAACCCCTTCTCTCTGAGGTTTAAGACAACACTTTTGATCACTGCTTTCAGAAGGACCACTATTTGATTTTCAGTTAAATCTAAGTACAATCTCTCTTAATATTTTAGAAACTTCCCCTTTCACTAAAATTCCTGTCAGTGCTAACCGTACTGCAGAATGCGACAATATGTATATTCCATTCAACTGTAACGTCGATAGGTTAATTTTTTCTCAAGACATATAATTTTATCTGTATATTTTCAGATTGGCACCTACTACATTTATTAGTCCTATCTGGAATAGTGGCAGTCCTATTCTGCTATTAACTTTACCAATAAAAAAAATAGGACAATCTAAAAATGAGAAGTCCAGCCTGTGACAGCTCATCATACATTATAAACCAGCCTCAGCACATCTGTGGGTAAATTGTCTCTTGTGAACTGTTCTACAGCTGTTAGGGTTCACGTTGTTCTCTTATAAACTAGTAATAGGAATTTTTATTACCTCTGGCCATAATTTAAATTACATGAGCCCAACTCCATGCTGTAGATTAGCGTACTGCCATGCAGTTAGGCTTTTATTTTGGCATACTACAATGCAGCTCACACATGAACTCTACCATCGGTAGACATGTGATAGGAAAAGAAAGGATAAACACACAGAGTATTAAAAATGCTAGAACAAAACCTTAGGTCTATAAAGAATTATTACTGTACTTGCACCTATTCTCACAGGTTATATTCTTGGCAGCTTTACATCACTACAGTGAATGGTTCAAGCACTTCGCTCGTACTCGACAAACACTCTAAAGGTCAGTGCTGTCACCCTTTCACTAAACATCACCAAAAATAGCTACATAGCTGTTCTAGGAGCTCTTGCTTTATTTATTAAATAAAATTTGTGCTATAAGGTTTCTTCCAAGTCTTACATTGCAAAAAACTAAACCAGTTATTTTTAACAATGTTTAAAAGTTAGAATTTTTGAGCAATCTGTGCAAATAAAAAAATCGATTCCACTTCAATATTCTAAAAAAATAAATTTACTTTCAAAAATTTAAAATATATCACATCAGGACTAAGAACTGCTTTGCTCCTCATCAAAAATGTCACACACTCCCCCTCCTCCCTACATGTATTTCTTTAACTAGAAGAAGGGATAATTTAAGAAATATGGAGAGGTCACAAGAGAAATTAAAAAAAATACACCCCAACATGCAGAGTTAGCTGAGACAAAAAATAAAACCATTTCATAAATACCAGCAATAAGCTGAAGCTCTCCCTGCATAGATTTGACCAGAAATCTGTCCTTTCCCACTCAATTGCAAGCAGAAAAAATTATTTGGCACATGTATATTTAACAGAAGAAATACATGCTTTATAATCAGAATTTCTCCTTAACAAATTATATTCATTACATTCTTCTGCGAAGTATTACACTTTGATATACCTTACAGTAAGCTGCAATTTATAAACTGCCAGGACACAAAAGAACGTGAATGTTACCCTAAGCCCATTCCAGCAACTTGCTTTAGAAAGTCATAAACATTATGGCTAATTAACAACCTAATGGAACGCTGAGAATGAAGGTCTTGCTTCTCTGTGCACTTCTGGGCTCGCCTTTAATTGGTAAGAAATTTCCAGGGCTATAAACAGACCACCACATCTAAGCAACATTCAAAATTCACTTCTGACTTTTCATCTCAAATAAAAATAATAATTATCATTAGCTTTCTGATTAATTTTTATAACTCATTGTGGCTTGAATAAAGAGTTCCTCAAACCCAAGACTTGGATTAAGGATTTTTGCATGTCTCCTCTTTGATTTCATTCAGTTTGTCATTGTAGGAAACAGTCTCTAAATGAGTAATTATTCCTTCATTTTGATTGCAGGACAAAATGTATAAGACAATCATGGTATCATGTCAAGGAGCTGTGGTGGTTAAAATGTGGACCTGGATTCAGAAGCTCTCAGGAGTCTCATTCCCTGCTCTGCCCCGGATTGAACCACATAACCTTGAGCTAACAGCTCAGGATCTCTACCTGCAATGTTGAATAATAATCATTCCCATCCTTAGTCTCTTGACACCACAAACTCAAGAAAAGTGGTGGTGGCATCAAGCCTGGATTTGCATAGAGCCTTGGACAGCCCAGCATACTACTAATTTTACTAAACCATCTCTTACTCTCATCCTCATTATGAATATTGAATTATTTCAAAACCTTAGGCCATAAGAAATGTTTCCTACAGTTTTTTAATGACATATAAAACATAAAATCATTCAAAATGTGTGGCATAGAACAAAGAACAGCTATGATTACTTTGGGACTGAATGAATAGGAATATAGCTCCAAACAACCAAAGGAATTCTTCCAAAATTTGAAAATAAAACCTAGAAGACCTTTTTTTTAATTTCCCCCACAAAGAGTAACATAACTAGCTATTCCAGATGTGAGCTTCACCAATACTTGTTTATTAAGTGCGAGGCCTTGCTCCAGCAATTAAAACCTTTGGGAGTGTATGCAAACCAGAACATTTGCATTTGGCCTTGAGCAATATACCTTCTGCACGACAGCGTGCTCCCCACAGTTTTGAACATGCTGACAGACTAAACTAACCAAACCTCCAGAGAACCAATGACTAGAACCTGCAATAATCCAATGGGAAGGATTACAGGCTTTATAACTAATAGCATGGTAAACTAGCACAAGGTTTATGGAAGAACCAGGCTGTGAGGTGTCCATTACTGTAAAGGTGGAAAGGTTTTACCATGGATACCAGCCAGACAAAGGTAGAATAATAAAAACAGGGGAAGACTCATTATTTTGGAGCTGATGAATGCGATTTCTGTTGTTGACCTTTCAGGGCTGGATTCTGATCTTGAGGGAATAGGCTGGCTGTACGGCTTCTGTCATCAACTGCATGGGCTCATGTAGATCTAATGATAACATGCCTGCATGACCTGTCTGGCCAACTGCTGTCCCTAGTCTTGTATTTCATAATCTTTTGAAATTAAAATACAATTGAATACCTTTAGAAATGATCCAAACAATTTCTCTAGAAAATATCTTGTTTTACCCTGTACAGAATTATCACAATGGTTTTTGTTTAAAAAACAAATAAAAAATAGGCAAAACTTTGAATATGTAGCTATTCTAATATTTTATTTACTTACATGTGAGAAAAAGTGTGCTTTCTTTTCCTTCTTTTTTGCAATCTGTGGACCTCAGATTGATAAACCCTACTGCTAGATAAGATTGATTTTATTCCTGAAAAATCAGCCAGAACATCATCTACCTCTTTTCACAGCATCTTCGAAATAGGACTTGAGTGGACACAAGTGTTGGGGGCTGTGCCAGGGGCTTATTCTCATATCCGTGTTACCTCTTCCCTGGGGACAGAATTAATTTCTATGGAAACCATTCATTTTCCTTTCATTTATAAACAATTTATAGTACATATCCTAAAGTGAAATAAAAAAACCCTTCTAATTAGACCAGAACCAAGCCCTAAAAGAGGCTCGAAGCTATGATTTTTTTAAAACTGAAGTTTAAAATAAATTTTTTCTAATTTTATTTTGCATTCTAAAAATTTATGTGGGTGGATTACAACCAAAGAAACAGGTGTCAAAAGCAGAGCAGAAATCAAGACCAATGTGCTTTTAATCCTTGAGCATGGATCAGGAGAAACTCTGTTTAAAAAAGGCAATAAAGTTATTAAGAGTTACCAGAAAATGTAAAAGAAATCCTCTGCATGTGAGCTACAGCTGCAATGGTAAAACTGAGAAATCTGGGTAAGTCTGAGGGAAAATATACAATATGCAAACAAGCCGTAGCTTCTTTTGCAATCTGACATGCACTAATAGCTAATAAACGGGAAGCTCTTTCAAATGAGCTGGTCCTGCACAGCTGAATTATGATAGGCAAATGGGATAGGAATGAATTATAGAGCAGCGCTCCCTGTCACCATACACCTTCACAAAAGCTACTTCCCTTCAGAAGTTATCGGCACCTGCCAAAGCCACAGGGATTACCCTTCCCCCATGGCAGCATGTAACAGGAGGGGAAATTTTGGCTCCTGACCAAGAAACCAGAAACTGAAAAATGTACTAACAAGCGAAGTGAGAAAGCTAAACCAAAATTCCTTAGGAAAGGAATAGATTTATCCGTGCCCAAGCTTGACTCCTCATTGACTTTTAGTCTCCGCACTGCAGCTTTAGAACCTCTCGTAGAGCACTGTGGAAAATGGCAGGCAAATCTGAGTCTAAAAGGGTATGCTTTGTCACAAATTCATAGAGAAATTTGACCCACCAGTATACTCTTGTCCCACTGGTAAAAAATTGTCAGTGTATATGTCATCTGACCCCAGAAAGCCAAGAGCCAAAGCATGGAATGAAGCACTGTGCCACGGGGAGTACAGGCTTGCAGCCGGCTGCTGCATATTTCACCTGGAACTACTGCCTTGAGTTGAACTTCAAAATACACTGAGGCAGCCTGGGACATTTGCCCAGTAAGTATCTCTGATTTTCTAGTCAAGAAATAGAGACCCTGGATCCCTTTGGCAAGAATAATAATGGGAACCTCCACCTGATTGTCCAATTCCATCTATTCTCCTCTGCATCCCAGCCTTCTGAAGGTCCTCAACAACCTAAAAGCACTTCAGCTCAATTCAGTGCTCTTCCTATTCTCCAAACATGGTTATCACTTGCAGTGTCTAGATAGGGCACTCTTTTTACCATCTTTCCTTTTATCAGTTCTTTCAACCTGCACAGACACATATTTTGTTCTGAAGTGTGTGATGGAAAAAACATAAGTGGACGAGGGGCAGGACATGCAGGGTGAAGGAACAAACAGGTATACAAAGACAGAAAGAGAGCCTAGACTTACAGAAATTAAAAGGTCTTCCCAGTATACACCAAAGTCCCCTCTAGACGTCTATGTGAAGGTAGAGACTTAGTACTTTATGGTTTTTTTTTGTGAAAAGAAGGTGCACTTTGTTTTCACTCTACCAATTGATTCTCATAAATGTTAAGTAGCCACCTATGAATAACATCTAAGAGCTCAGGGGCTAGTTGTCTCTACTATAAAGATGTAGATATAAATTCTGATCATCTAAGCTCAAGGTCAGTATTGTTCAAGAGAGCAGAAATTCTGTTTTACTGTTTCTTTTCAAAGTATCGGAAATAATTACTAAGGACCCCATTCAAATTCAAGTATTCAAAAGGTAGGAAATGCCAGATTAAAATTTCTTATGCAACTCAATTTGGACCTCTTGAACATATCTGCTATGAAACCATCTTCGATTATGTGATCACAGACTATTTTTCCATAGCATAGCTGCAGCTCTTTTTGTGTGCACTGTGGATGGTATTCTGAGAAATGGTATTCTGGGAATGAATCAGGTTTATGTAGTGAATGAGGCTTTCATTTCTCTCTGCCTCATTTGTTTCAGGAACTGGAAGGTATATAATGAACCAGCAAGGGACTACAGAACGAGAAAATAAGATTTAATGGTTAAGGCAGCTGCCACTGAAGAACTGAATTCCATTTCTGGATCTGCCACAGAGTTCCTATGTGATGTTGGACAAATCACTTCACATTTCCCAGAGATGACCATTAATTTGATGTTCCTCATTTTCTGGCCTCTATACAAGACAATTGAGCTGAGCTATTGAACATTTATAGCTGCAATTGTAGATTAAAGCTGTATTTATACACACATAAAGATTGATTAAAATTATAAAGACTATGAAAAAAATATTATTTAGAAATTAGCTGATACATTATCAACTATTTTGTTCTTCCTCTCTCTGTGCCTCTGTCCATCACCTGTGAAGTAGGGATAACAAACCCATGAATGGGCAGGGTATTATGCAGGTAATTTCATTACTGTGTGTGAAGCATTCAGGTATGATAGCTGTGAGAACAATGAAGCAACCAATAATTTTGTATTCAGTGCAGGTTTTGAGTGATGTGTGGTAAGGAAAGCCCTGGGGCCACATGCTACATGAAGAGGATGGAAAGAAACACAGGCTAACTGACGATGAAGCAGGGTCATGTGGAAAAAACAGAATTCATTTTTAAAAGAATGTCAGAGTGCCTGCACTCAAAGGGGCCAAATTAAGTTTTGCAGAAGCAACCTTAGTCCTGGCATTATGTAGTTTCTGTGTGGGCTTGATTTTGTTCTTTTCATGTCGACTTGGAGTTGTGTTGTCTGCTTCTAAGAAGCATTCAAATGTATATTGTAGGTTTTATGTGAAGAAGAGAAGAACCCAGGCACCTACTACCTCTCCCATTTCTAACCTAGGCCACAGACAAAACGGAGTTTGAATCTAAACATGTGTGTTTCATATAGATGTAGAAGAGGTGGAATCTGATAAAGGTTAATGCCTTGGATTTGGGAATAAATGTCCAGACTGATGTGGCTTGGAATGAACATCCAGACAGATGTGGCTCCACCATCTGGAAAGGCTGCATCCAAGCCCATCCTCAGAAACAGGCCCGCCTCACCTAACTCTACAAAAACTCGATGTTCCTGCGGGGAGAAAATACCTGCTTGGTATCTGGACAGGACCCCTTTGTCTCAGTCATTTATTCAGGAAGACCATGGCTGAGCAGCCAATGCCCGAGGCCACCAGTGGACACGCACTTCTCTGTTCTTGAGCTCAGGGGGCATTAAACCTTAGCGGGTCCATCAGAGGGGTTGGGCAGGCTGAGGTCTGCCCTGGAGCTTGGCTTTCACATCACGGCTTATCTCAGCTGGGCAACTCCACCACCGTGTCTGCCAAATCCGGGACAGGACATGTAACCGGGTGAACCTGAGGTATGACCGGGCCGACTGTTGTACCTGCACCAAGGCTGCCCACCTCCACTCACACAAACTGAAAAACAGGAGGTGAATTGCTCTTTCCTATTAATACAAACAGATTCATCTGGAGGAAGAAAGTAACGGGTGCTACTTTGGCAATTCACTAAAGCTTGGAGTTATGATAAGAAAATCACAGTGCAGGGAAGTCCTATCTCGTTACTAACTTCTCTATTCTATGAAAGCCATGAAAGAAATGAATATTGTGACGGGGTCATGACTTTGCTTAATAAAACGTGCATATTAAGTTGGGGGAAAGATTACTGCAGAATGCCTTGTTTTACTGTTCACCCTGGTTTGCAGCCTTCTGTTTACTGATACCTGCTATAGCTGACACTCGCTTTGCCAAAATATATTACAGGCCACACAGAAGATCATGTATCAGCAAATAATGGAATCAGGCTAAAATGCAAGTTTCCTATAATGAACCAAGCCATCCATTTCAGCATTAAGTTCAGGTGTTACACTGGGAGAGAAGATAGGCTTTAAGGTACATTTTAAATTTGATTGCCTGCGAGAAAGCAAATATGTAACTTCAAAATTTCAGGACAACATGCCTGCTTTCTAAAGCTTAAAGCAGTTTCATTCATGAGGTTTATAATTTGTCAAAGTATTTTCACTAGATTTGCATGCAAATTATGAAATACAAAACCAATTTAGTACAGCAAAGAAAATGATTTCAATCACTAAGGGAAATAAAAGTAACTTTTACTTAGAGCATGAGAAGAAAAGAAAAGCAAACAAGAGATTAAAAGTATCCTCTCTTGATGAATTCCAGTGTTTGGCCTAGAGAAGATTAGCCAGAAGAAGAAAAAATATTTAAGATTTTATTCATAAAAATTACCAAGCCTAAATCTACGTGCTGAATAAATTAAACATTCCTAATCTTTCACATCTTCATTCTAAGCTTTCCTGATCAGAGCAGAATAAAAATTGTAACTTTGACCTTAGGACCAAGCAGGGGTGCAAATTGCTCATTCCAAACTCCAGATGGCATAAATTGTCATGGACTCATTGAAGTCATTTGAGTTGTGGTAGTTTATACTATGTGAAGATTCAGCCCCACATTACTTGCCTCTGTAGAGTAGTTTATGACTTTGGTTATTTTGGATCACACCAAACCAAAAGCCATACGTTAAATAAGCAGTGAGAGGATGTAGACATGATACTTACAAATTATCAGGAAAACATTACATAAAGCAATTCAATACTGAGAAAAAAAAAAGAGTTTAATGGGTCTGTATTCTGCTACCCGTACCGAAACCAAAGAAGCCCTTTGATGTTCATGCCTCAAATAAAACAGCATTTTAATACTGAGGTCGTATGACAACAAACTAAGGTGAACAGTGTAACAGTCAACTGAAATCCTTCAGCCAAGTACGTTTCTCAACATATGATGTATGACTCTCACCTGGCATCTTAATAATATTAGAAAGAAAATACAATTCCCACTTTAAAAGCAGATGGTCTTTCTCTCCTTCCTCATGTACATGCACATACATGCACAATTTTGAGGAGAGCAAAACATGGTAAGGGAACTGAACAATGACTAGGCACCTCCTATCTTAGAGCCCTAGCAAGATATTTTGGAAATAACTAGTTTTAAATATTCAACATGTTAATTCCTAAAGCAACAACGCAGTTAATAATATTTTGATTACAAATAAACATTTAAAAGAGCCTCCTCACTCAATTGCATTTGAGTATCAGGAAATCAGAAGTACATGGACTATTTTAGTTAATTTGGCTGTTCATCTTGCAAGCAATGAATGATCCATGAACAAGAGGTATAATTCCTTCCAGGATTCAAACTAGCTATTTAACTGACAGAGTCAGATCCAGATAAATAGACTTCTTTGATTCATGATATAAGCACCAGGAAGCTTCTTTCATCCAAAAATTTTTGTCTGGGGATAGAACAAAACAATTTTAAACTCCTGGACAGAGTATAAATATATTTAGATATAAAATTCTAATATTTATATTTTTTTGCTCTCACTAGGGCAAAAAGGCTCACTTTACTTATTTAGGTAAATAAGTAAATAAGACTACAGTCCCCAATGAGCATTATGATTACTTTTTGGTAATCATTGCAGGAATATAGAAAAACTCAAGATTTCATTGCACAGTACTGTCAGGATTCTTCCTGATGCACCTGATAAAGTAGAAGAGGAATGACGATGATGATGGTGATGATGGTGATTTGGCAAACACCTTAGAAAACACATGGCACAACAAGAAGATTTTAAGAAAATGCAAGGGAGAAAGGAAAAAAGCAGAGGGTAATCTGAGAAAACTATACAATTACTTATGCCAGTAAACGCACAGCAAGAGCTGTTTTAATGCAGATGAGTAGTTTTGTACTTTTGTAGTTTTGCCCATCACAGACATAGCAGGTAAAAAGAGCATGAAAAAACATTGACTTCTACCACCACATGCTCTGGGGACCAAGAGCAGCATTTAATGCAGGAGAGACCCACACCCCAACACTGAATTTGTTTTAAAAAAGAGAGAGCATTTCCACACAACTGAAGAGAGCCATTGCTGTGTCACGTTTATGCATTGCACAGCCCAGCAGAGCCCTGACACCTGCGCACTACCGCAACCCAAATAGCTGACAGTGGCGGAGCCAGAGCTCCCGAGCCTTTGCTCTTGCTGCTCCTTTCACCACCGCTTTCAATAGGAGCTACTTATTCTTGTGGGGTAAGGAGGGGAAATTGTGGTTTCTGCCTAGGTGAGCAGGCTGGAGGTCCTCACACCTACCTACATCTGACTTCAGTCTTACCACCAGCAGGACAAAGAACATTTGGGAAACTTCTACCCCAGTCATCAAGGAACGAGGTAGTATTTGCAATGAGCAAATATAAAATGCCAGAGTATGGACATCAGTCTTAAGAAAGACATATGGTGAACCATTCCTTTAGGCAACTTCTTGACTTGTGAAATCAGCAGAGGTACTTGCAGACCCAGCAAATCATCAACCTATCTTAGTAAAGCAATTAATTTCTGTTTTCACTAAAGCAGCTTCTTAAGATATGCTTCCTAGAATAGTGCTACAATCTGATAAATGTCTGGAGTGATATATAGGAAGTCCTGACGCTCAAGTGCCCAAGCTTCTTAACACAAGCCATCACATTATTTTAGATACATGTGAAGAGAAAACACTGCACCGGGGAGATTTGACTTCATTTGATAAAATGAGCCATGGGTATTTATCAGCCCACAAGGCTGCTCTGGTTTCCAAGGGAAGGAAACCCACAAAACTGATGCAGAAAAGAGCTACCACATATTCAGGCTACAACTCGAATCTGAAAAACTGGGGGACAGGAGCAGCCTGCACTACTTTGAAGTCTAGACACAGCCTCTGCATAACTCTGCTTTCCAGCCGCACAGTAAGGACTTTTTTTTGTTGTTTGTTTGCCCACTTCTTGATTCTCTTTTCTAGTTAGACACAAAAGCTCCTGAATTCAAGGACTACCATCATCCCATATACCTGCACCTCTTGGCTCCATCATGGCTGCAGCCCTGGTCCACTGGAGTACAAAAAGCAGCGTTGTCTATCAAGGTGCAGGTGTAGATAGCATTAGGAGGACCTCAGTATGCATATAGTCCTACAATACAAGCAAGCACAGTCGTTTCGTGCCTGAATTAAGCCTTCATGACAATCAGAAAGTTCAGCTCTTCACATCTTTTAATACTAAAGCTGATACTCAGTGCAAAATGACAGCAGATTTCCTTTTTTACGTGAAGTTTACATAGGAAGATTAAGCAGCAATTCTTAATGTGGAGGATGGTGTGAATGTATTGAAATATTTTTAACAGCTCAGTATTACAAAGTGGAGTTGAAGGAAGAATTTTTTATTTACTGTTTTGTAATAGCTTTTGTGTACTTTTCACCATTAATATTTAACCAAACTGTTTGAAAATAGGGCTATACTTTACTGAGATGCATTAGACCAAGCCATTTACCTGCAATTAAAGTGGTAAAATATTGGGAAAAAATAGCAATTCCTACTATGGAACTTTAATATAACTGCAGAACGATTTAATTTGCAATTTATCTTAAATGTACAATAACTTTTAGAACTATGAAATTAACACCAAGGTGAGCAGTTTCCTTCCCTACAAAAAGAAACTGAAAATAGATTTCTTCAGATAAGGAGGCACTGAAGTGGGACTTGAGTGGTATAATTTAAAGAAAAACATAAAATGTTGCTAAAAATAACAGACAAATGTCCCTGAAGTCAATGCCTCAGGAAGATGCTAATGAAGAGTATATCAATGGAAGTGCCATCTTTCATACAAAGTATGAAAGCTCCTGATCACTGTGTAGTCATGAGTGACCCTGGGTAGTTTTTTGCTAATACTGGAGACCTTGGCCCCCGAATTTCTGTGGAAGCAAATTGGTTTAATTGCATTCTACACACCTAATTCCTCCCCTAAACTGCTAAACTATTCTGGAGTGCTAACTGTATCTTCCTAAATACCTATTACCCTCCACTGTAGGAATCATTGAAACTCTGCTTATATTTCTGTGTTTGATTAACTGTATTTCCTATATTTTGGGGAGGAAGGGTTCTTTTGAAACAAAAGCTATTCAAAATGTAAGCTTTTAGTTTCAGTAAAAGAACTGTGAGACTATCAGACTGAATACGAACAGAGTAGTCTCATACGACAATATGTGTGCAAGGATTTTCAATTCTGGAATTTGTTTAACATTCTCCTTTTGTGTTGGCTGTTTCTTAAAAAGTAAACGGTACCATCTGTATAGACCATCTGAACTGAACTGACCCTGAACAGGAACATGAACAGAATGAACCTACAGATAATCCACAGCACTTTGTCAAGCCTGATGATAGCTAATTTACTTCCAGATAATACGGACAGGCAATTATTACCGGAAAACTTTAATGAACAAAAATGGAGAAGAATTATCTTAATTTTGCAAGCATGACTTTCCAGAGGAGTTTGTTCTGTGACAAAGTTTTCAGCAATACGAAATGATAAAGAAACGAGTCATAGGGGCTGGTTCTGAAACCAGCATCTGTTTTCCCATTCCTGTCAAAATCATTTACCATTATTTACTGTGAAGTTTGGCTTGCACATTAGCAGAGCCTATGATACAGGGTATCAGTATATGCCTATGAGAATTGTATACGCTGCACAGCTATCTCTGGTGCGCCTGCATGTCCAGTCCCACATATGCTGCTCGTTCCACATATGCTACCAATAGCGGCAAATAACAAAGAGCAGCAGATGAAGAATAATTACGTTTAAGGAATGGGGCAAGAGACTGAAGAAAAGCATAACACATCAAGACATCCTGGAGGAGATCTTGGCTTCCCTACTTCGCTTTCACGCCCGCTTGGTCCTCCAAAGCTCCATCCCCACCTCCCCTCTCCCAGCACCCTGCCTTTGGGCACTCTCCTCCCCAGGGCTGGCGGCATGATGGGAAGTCACTGGTACGACTCGACATCCTAATTTGCTCCAAGTGCTCAGCTGCTGCTGCAAGACCAGCCTGTACACTTCTGGAGCTTGTCTCCCCCGCAGGGAAGTCAGGATAACTCGATTTGCTCCTGTCAAGGAGAAGGGTGCCAAGCTAAGAGATCTGCTTCTGCTGAGCCCTTGGCACTGAAATCAAGCCTGCGGTTCTGTCATGCCCTTTTTGTTGCTTGGATTCACGAGGAAAGGCTACAGGACCGATTCCTCTCCCTGCACAACTAAACTGTACCACCGTGGGAGGCTTGAACTGGGTTTTTAAACAGGCTCCCTGCTGGTCTGTGTCACGTTCTTTCTTCTTCTCCTTCCACAGCAATTTCATATCTATTACTTTCTAAAACAGAGGGCAAACTCCAAAAATGAGCATCCTGCACACAATTTTCCAATGTTCATGGCCAATTTGCTGCATTCTGCTGTGAATTTCATGACAAGGAATTCAGAAAGTATTAATATTGCATTTGATCCCTCCTCTTTTTTCACTAGTACCCACTGATGCTTGTGTACTCCCAGTATGTGAAACAAAGGGGGAGGGGTGTCTTCGAATTCCAAAATCTTACTCCTTATGCATTTTTACATAAATTAAATTAACCTTGACTTCATAAAAATGCTGACTTCAAGAAAAAAAACAACACAATTTTAGGAGGACAACTGATACTACTACAACAGGAACACCTATTAATGTATTTAGTCATGTCCAGGGATTGACCTAATGCAGAATTTATATTTATTTATGTTTCATTCCCATTTTTACTTTTCAATCTTTTTGGTAATGTAAACTAAAAGGCATGTTAGATTAGCTTCTTGGCTTACACTAAGTACTACCATTTATTTTCTTAGAGTGAGGTGCTCTGCAAGAGAGCATTAATAATAATCATTGAAGGTAGGAAAAAGTTAAAATGCAAAGGAATCTCTTTGTCTTTTAGTTCCTCATTCTCTGCCAAATACATACATACCTTTATATATACATATATATATATATATAAAATGGAGGCAGTGAAATAAAGATTTTCTTTGATTTAATTTCAAGAAAAATGTCAAACGCAGAGACGCATCCACTATCCTTTCCTAGACATCAAAGCTATTTTCAACAGAAGGGTCTCTGCTCAGCCAAAAATATAGTCTGTTTCCATACTGCAGCTGAAGTCTGCAAAAGCTCAGAGAGAAAGAGGGAAAAAAAAATCAGTTTTCATGGCCATGTACCAATTTCTACAGGATGAAAGATGAAAGCATTTTTGGTTGAATCAGCCAGTATCTTTTAATTAGGAGAAGCATTTCCAAAAGTGTCTAGCTGTCTCTAGGAACACAAGTCTCGGTCACTGACTTCAATTTTGCAACAAAAATTATACTATGACTTAGTGACATCCTTCACAAAAATAGGTCTATTTTTCTTTCATAAAAAATGCAAGAAAACCTGACTTTTAAGTCATTTGGCCTTTTATTATAATATATTACATCCCATGCACTGTCTTGATGACATTTACTGTTTCCTATGCAGGATCCCACAGTATGTATGAGTTGTCCGAAGTTCAAAGAGGGCAATCATTAAAATTTGACATTTATGTCAATGAGTACACAGGGAGTTTACCTTTTCATTAGCTGCATATATTTTTTTCTGGTGGAAAAAGATGAAAATGAAGTTATGAAAGACTTGGACTGATTTTGTGTGATCCCAATTGAGACTAATGGGTAATTCTATATGATCGCAACTGAGATTACCGGGTAAAGGAATTGATTAAAGATATTTTTTGTTGTTGTTATTTGCTGAGTTGTCAGGAGGTGTTGAGTCATGCTGTGAGAAGTTTGAGTGCTGAATCTTCTGCTGTCATATACAGAAATGTCACGTTATATTACACAGCACGCAGAACCAAGTTAAAAAAAAATTCTTTGTACATAACATGGTAGTTTGGTAAACAAAACCTATCAACTTCACAAATCTGGTTCTCCTTCCAATTGTATGTTATTTTTCATGCCTGATAAGCTCAGATTTTCTCAGTGTACAAGTCCTAACAGATGTCTTTCTCCAGATGAACAAACTGATTTGAATACCGTAAGGACATGAGTGTTGTCAGCCAAGCTTTAATAGGTCTTTCTTTTGGTTCAGAAGTGTTTCTTAAAATCCTCTCGAAAACAAATTGCATGTGTTGCACCATTTCCTTATGTGGCCAGGGTAAAACAGCCCAGCAGACTTCTGCCTCTCGACTCATGCCAAAGGACTTTTAGTAATTGCATTGTGATTTACTGAGGAGACAGAAAGACCGATGCTGATGCAATATCCAGAATCAGCTGGCAGACTCAAGGGAACGTTTTTTATGCCTGGCCACAGTATGAAATCAGCATGAAGAGGAATGCATGAATTTTTGCCGTGAGTTTTAACTTTAGCCAGCTTAGCCAAGTTGCAAACAGTGGAGCCAAAACCCCACGCAGGTGGGTCTTGGCTGGCATACAGCTGGGCTCCCGAGCACTTGAGAGGCAAAAGGAGAGCCACTGGGAGAAAACAAGTTGCCAGTGGTTCCTATGGCTGCGAAGGCTGACAGTAAGCCCCCAGGGGCTATGTGGAGCTGTTGTCCCCTGGAAGCAAAGCCTCCTGACCACCTCCCCTCCAAAGCCCGGCTCAAAGGAGACTGGGGACAGGTGAGGACAAGGTCACCCATGTTCCGCTTGGAAACCCTTCCTGCAGGGGTCCAGGGGGCATAGAGGGTGAGGAGATCACCCAGCAATATCAAGCCAAACCTTTAGCGTTAGTTCATATTTGGTCTAACTATAATCTTCTTGTTCTTTTATCCTGTGATTAAAAGATAGGCTAGGCTCTCCAGGTCCTTAGGAGGAGTTTTCTAAAATTATCTCTATGCTCAGTGGAGGCAGTGAGAATTATACTCATGTATTATTTTCTCAGCACGATGAGTACAACCAGCTATCTCATGTTACGTTAAAGGCAAGACTACACCACGCAAAAAGGGGACGCACATTTATGAGGAGTAGGACAGTCGATGATCTCAGTGTGTGTATTCTGGAGCCTGCATTCAGTAGCTCTTACTCAGGCTCATTTAAGAAGTTCAATTTGCCTTATACAAGTGGACCTATGATCAGCACTCAAATAAATGATGTTATATAGCCAATAATCCATGTCTGCGGCCTCGGTTAACTGAAACTTAATAGTGGGGGCCAAAACCTGCCTCTCAAGGAATAGTTCTAGAAATAGAAGCTGTTCCACTATCATTTCTTAAGCAGCAAGATACTACATAATGTCAACAGGAGTGGAAGAAACTGTCTGAATCAGGCCAGTAGGTACTATTAGGCCTACTAATAGGTGTTTTATTTTAGAACAAAATGACAGGTGTTTTATTTTAGAACTTTATGCATATTGTTATTATGTTTATTTAAGAAAGAGAAAATCAATTAGGTAAATTTCATCTGAGCTTTCTGCTTTTATTATATTTGAAATATAATAAAAGACTACAAATTACAGAAGAGCTTTAAACCAGCGAACGAGAAGATGTAACATAAATTAAACTCTTCAATACTTTAACTTTCATCTTTGCAGAAAACATAAGAAGGAAAACTCTACTCAGTCAAGATAAAGAGAAAATTCCTACCTTCCAAAATCTTCCAAAAAAGCAGATTTTCCCCAGTTAGATCTGTACAAGTATCTTCTACATCTCCATTCTGCATTTCTATATTTGCTAATAATTTGGATGCTTAATTAAAAAAAGAAAAAGATTTTTTTTCTCTACTTTCTTATTAATCTGATTCACCTCAGGAGTGAGGCCCTTCATAAGTCTATTTCACTCCACAATGCAGTTCCATGAACGCATAATTTGGGCCAGTGTATTGTGCCCTTACATGTTTTCCCATCTATCTTTTTAGAAATATACAATCTGATTTTAGTTGTCATACTTTACCTAGAGATCTCTGTTGCATCTGTGATTGAAATAGCTATTCTGAAAGTTCTTCTACATTGGTATGCATACATAATTATTACAGTAAATGCTTTAAAGGCTGCCCAAAACAGGGAAGGAGTTTTAAAAGGTTTGTGGTTGCAGGTAACCATTTCACTTTGTTCAGCTTCCCTCTATTCCTTTTACTAACCAGCCTGCAGCTTCTAATGCTCTGCTGACAGCCACCTTTCAGATTTCTATACATCTTTTAAAGACAATTACTGAATTTACCCAATGAGCTAGACTAAGAGCATCCTAATAGGAGTGTGAAAGGCTAACAAGCTGGAAGCCTTTGAGGTGGCATCAGTGTCTCACATCTCTTGATGTCAGTGAGTTGATAAAATTGTTACTAGTTCAAGAAGGCACGCACCCATGGTTTCTCCTTTCAGGCATTCCCTTCAACTAAGGCTAGATAGTTAAGGTCTTATATCTCAGATGTGGTAAGTGGGCTGAAATGTCAGAATTCACTCCCCAGGAACTTCACAAACAAGGGGCTTTGTGTTGCAAGGAGGGCTGAACTGTTAGCAGGGGGAGAAATTGTCTCATTCCCAGCTCACCTATTTATTTTTTTATTTTTTTTTAGAAAGGGAATGCCATCTCCAGCTTCTTTCTACCCATAATCTGAGTAAGGTGTTGATGAAAAGATAAGACTTCATTTAAAGATTATTCTTTCTTGGAAACACCAAGCACGATGCAGCTGTTGCTCTGTCATGTATGGTCTGACAATGCTCAGTTGTGAGGAACGACATCCCACTCCTTGTTCAGCCTGGGAAACTGCTCAAGTCTGTGAAAATAGTCCGAGATTTAACTTCTCAAGAGCTGACAGCCTCCTACCACTGGAGCGGAGTCAGCCAGTCTCACTCCCCACCAGGCTGAGCCGTCCTTTCTGAATCGCCTCACTGATGTCAATGGGATTATTTCAGCTACAGGTACCACTCAGTGTGAGCCAACATACCAGAACTCAACCCAGAGCTCCTGTTAATAATCATAACAACAGTAGTAATTAACCCACTGATTGTTATGTTCAGTAAAACCGTGCCTGTAGCCATTATCACAAAAGAAAGAATGCAGTAGTGGGTATCACCACCACCAGAAGCCATTAAGGGTTTAGGAACACACAGCAATACAACGTGATAGTCTAGGACAGCAAGTAGAGATTATATGGCTGACTCTGAAAGTATCATTTGCATACAGTCTGCCTACTGAAATTGGATGTAAACAAAGATAACGGTCCTGGTATCTTGTATAGAAAACAACTAGCACTGTATAAAGGCCTGGACTGAAGACTGATGCAGAGCAAAGAGTGCCACCTACAGAACTGCTAGGAATATTTACTTCAACACATTAGGTCCCCTTTCCATTTGCAGACCATCTATGATGATGTTTAGTTAGCACTGTCTGATGAGATCAAATCCAAGCTGCAGTGCTCTCAGAGCCAATAAATTAACTGGAAAGCGAAGTAATGTAATAGCAAAGCTGCTAAACAAAAGAGATGTTTGAAAATTTTGCTAATACTACAGATATAAGAAATAATCTTACCAGCTCAGAACAAGCCTGCTTTGGATGCACAGTCTTCCCACATGCTTGACATCATAATACAGAACATTCAATACTTGCACAGAATCTGCAATACACAGCACCGCAAGAAAATCTCAAAAGTACTGCTGCTGCAATTTTACTTCCACAAGGGCACTCCCGACTGCAAGCTCTCTATGAAAAGAACCACAAAAGTTAAAATCTATGCATTTCTTCCTATTCTGCCTCCATTAGCCGAAGTCCAGAAATATGCTGCTCGGTAAGGTTAACTGGCTGACAGCTTCATCCGTAACTAGAGGCTAGTCAGCAGTTCAGAAACAGATGGTAGGCTAAATAGTCTCAGCTGGTAGGAGTTTTTGCTTTGGCCTTTTCCACTTCCCTTTAGACTAATACGTGACCATATTGCGACAGGAAGATTTTAAGTAGTGGTCAAAAAGTACAACAGGCATTCCATATCCACATGCAAATATTTCCCTATCCAGCCCGTAAACTGCTGTCATCCATTTAATGATGACCATAGAGTTAACGATAATAAAGTGACTGGACTGTGAGCTCCAAATCCTATTAAGACAAATGCTTGTTCCGGGGGTGGTAATACTCAGGTATTGGGTCTACAATAAAAAATGAGAGAAGGGTGCTGTGGCAGGGGACAGAGAAAAAAAAAGATCTTTCCTACTGTATCAGATATTTGTAAAAAGTTTTAAAACCCGTGGGTTTTGTGTGTCACATGGCTTGCATATCCTGAAAAATCAGACTATTTGGGGCTGAACCTGATCAGTCTGCTCAGCTACTGTGTGTCTGCCAAGGTTTGAGCCAATAACATATTGCAAGAGCTAGTGCAGTAATTATACAATCTGATCTCTGCATGCTACCAAAATAAACTCGTAGCTAATGATGGCAGTGCTACCACCATTTAGCAGGTTGAAGAAGTGTGCCATATTTAATGCCTCCTCATGAGATCACTTTCCTAATCGGAAAGAGATTTAAGACACTTAGAAACATGCAGCTACTCCTTTCTGCCGTTTTCAAACCGCTCCTGGCCATATTGGGCCTCTCTGCTCTATCCCTCAAATAAACAGAAAAGCTGCTTTCACAGCTCATCTCCAGATATGAAATTACTTTCATGGTGGCTGAGCGCTCTCTGCTATCCAAATTTCTCACAAAAACCATTGCTTTCATTTTCTTGTGCTACTGAGCTGAACAAAGATAAAAGGAGTCAAATAAAGATTATTGATTTAATGTTATCATTTCTCATTCCTTCTCCTCCTTAGGAGCATTGTTGTGTATTTTATACCAACATATGCAGCAGCAGCAATGCCGCGAACAAGTCAGCTTTGTGACTCTTTGCAGGCTTGAGTTATCAGCAGCCACCTGTGCCATACGCTGTACTGAGGAATTAGTGATTTGGAAAATTACCCAATCCATACTATCAAATCAAGGGAAAGATCTACTGTTTGCAATTACTCTCTCAGAGCTTGCTGCTGCTCCTCCTTGCATTTGATAAAATTCAGCTAGTGGAACTACAGCACTGGCCCTTTACAGTGAGAGTTCATCGGACTTTATAGGTATATCTCAATGCCACAAAATATGATAATATTATTACTAGGGGGTAATTGCATTGATGTTTTTCCTCTCAGGTTGAAGCTAGGTGGTGTAACTAAGAAGTTACATTCCCATTCCCACCATGCATACAAACCCAAACAAAAGGAAAGTTTGAAATCTGATGTAGCAAAAGCTAACATCCTCCATGACGGCAATGATAACAAGAAAATAGCAGTTTTCACATATCGGGTAGATGTATCATGAGGCGACTTCTCAAGAACCAGAACGTGAGCAGGCATGAGGCCTTACAGATGCCTTTCCAAAAGTGCCATAAACATGGACTCATTAAATGTTTTTATGAAGGGCAGAAAAAGTGACCCAGTCCCCAGCTAGAGATTTTAGTTTTATCCTTTCTAAACCCAGAACCTTGAAAAAACCCCTGGCATAGCTGATGGCCCAGCATCTAAAATCTATGCCATGCAAAATGCTGCAAGTGTTTATCTGCAAGAAGCCTCAGTAACTGGAGACGTTTTTCCTGAAAAAAAACCCTGAAATTATCACATAGTCACAAGACTTCAAGAAAGAAAACCCCAAACAGAGAAAGCCTCTAGCTGTACTTTATGAATGTGGAATACCACGTGTATGGTATGTGGAATATCAACATTTTGGAAACAATTGGCTGCATTAAAGTTTTCAGAGCAACAGAGTTTACAGTAATATAACTAAGCACATAACTTATGCTTTAGCATGTATTTTATGACAGTTTGGGAATAGAACCAGGCTAACACAGTTCCCTGGTTAGGACAGACACCTCAGGCTGTGCTGAAATATGACCTTTATAGATATCTTGCAAAAAAACATTTAAGAAACAGATATAACATCATGACCTTTTTAGATACATAGCATAAAACATCTAAGGGGAAAATCCTGCCCCTCTTCCCTTCTGCCACAGAAGCCATGGACACAGCAGGAACTGCCCACGGGGCCAGTGGTGGTACCAGGAGTTGCAGTTTTTACTGAATCCCAAAATGACAGTAGCGGTGCGACTGATTACACCTAACTTTGCCACCTACTTAGGCTCTCTTTATAGTAGCTGGAGGCAGGCAGGCAGCTCCAGAAGTGGTCTTTAAAATAAATGTCTACAGCAGAATATATGAATTTGTAAAACACAATTTATGAATTGTTCTTTGGAGGAACTTCCATTGCTTTGACTACAGAGGGACTACTACTTACTGACTACGGTTCACTCAGATGAACCGTACCTCAAGGGGTGACACTATTATTACACCCTCTGGTGATGAGGGGCTATTTATATTGCTCCAGTACACAGAAGAGATCGCATTTTAGTGGAACTGGTGTAGGGGACAGGATTTCCTCCACCAAACAGAAGCCAAGGCTTAGCATTATTGTTCTGCACTTTTGCTTGTTAATAGAAAATAATCTTCTAAAACTGGAATTACTTCTCTCACAGATTGTTTTCTTTTCTCCCATCAAAAACCATAAAAAGCAAAGGAGAGTTTATTTCATGAAATCTGAGAAATTGAAGATGTAGCATTGCTAATCATGGTGTTTTGCTGCTCCTATGGTTCTACGACAGACAATCCCATTCCAGATACAGTCTGTAGGGTATTCTTAGCAAAAGAGCACCAGAAGTGTTACTGAACTATCAAAGGAGAAATTGTGGATGAATGATAGCCCAAAGGCTAATAGGAATTTAAAAAACAGAAATGAAATAAAATAAAATCCCCAGGAAGGAATGGTGCTACTCAGAGAAAAACTAAGAGGGTCTCAAAATGGATGATGAAGAAAGTAGGAGGACGAGTATAAAAATTCTTAATGGCAAGATCCAAGAGGCCAGTTAAGTTAGACAGAAATTAATTAAAATTTGGAACTAAAGTGTTTGGTAGAGCCCCAATGGAAGTATAAGCCACAGCCAACACTCTGAAAGAGGAAAATCTGAGAGTCTAAAACTATTTTGAAGTGAAAACCAAATAAGAGATACTTCGAGGACATCAGAATGAGGAGAACGAGAAAAATTTGCTCAACACCATCAAAGGTTAATGAAGCGGTTAAGGAAGAGAAAAGTCCATCTGAGAAGCCAAATGATCCTTTGGCTCAGTGAAACAGGACACCCTTGCTCCTTTCCACTAATTAAGATGAAATACTATCAAAATGAAGGTGCCAGGCATTCTGGAACAAATAGCAAGTGTCCAAAGCTTCTGAAAAAGCTCATATACAAGTTATCTGAAACATTTATAAAATACACTCTCTCTGCTGATTCTGATGCGTGCAGCACACTGCAACTATATTTAAAATCAATCCAGAGCTATAGAATCACTCCAGGGAATTACTGACCAGTGGATGTAAATGACAGTTCAAATCAGAAAAACAAAACACTTGGAAGATGATGGTAATAAAGGGGATAATCAGTGCTGTTTCTGTGAAGAATCACCATGTTTTGTCTCTTAAGAGACAACTCTATGTGTTACTTTCTAGAAAAGCCATCTTCAATGCCCTCCACCCCCGGTTTCCACTCCCCTCATGTATTTTGCGATGCCCTTACAACAATTGTTCCACTATAACTGTTTGAGAATTATTCTGTACATTAGATTACAAGTAAAAGAAATTTCCTTTAAAATTATATTATATAATATATTTAAAAATCAGATTGCATACACAGCTCCCATAGTGCTTACTGTGGAGGAGGCAGTGAGAGTGGCATAAAGGAAAAAAACCCAAGATCATCTATAAGTTTTGTTTAGTGCTGAAGAAAACATGTCTTAGAGCTACAATCTTAGAAACCTTGTGATATGCTGATAAAATAGTGAATAAGGAAGAACCTCGTGACATACTTTATTCAGATTGCCAAAATGATTTTTCAAGTTCCCTTATAAGAGATGAGTGTAGGTAAAGACTTATAAAGTAAAGAGGAAAACACTTCCCCAGACCAACAAATGGCCAGAAGAGAAAAACCAAAGAATATGATTAAACGGTGCATTTTTATCATGGTGAAAGTTTAATGACAGGGCATCTTGTGGTTACTTTCTAGGTCACTGGCTATTTAATGGATTCATTAATAATCTAGAAAGGGATGGTGTGTAGGTAGGCAGCAAACCAGGCACATAGTAATTTTTCAGGTTATTCAGGCCAGAGAGGATAGTGAGTTCAGAGTTTTGCCAGAACATAGGCTTGTCGTTTTTTGACAATTTTGTCTAAAGTTATGACCAACTAATATATTCTTAAAACCACAGGGCTGCTTAATATAGAATACATTAGTTTTATCATCATTTAATTCTTTATGAACTAGAAATTATTTTGATTTTACCAGATAAGCCCACAAGTTACACATATTTTTTTATTTTCTGTTCTCTTTTTTCTTTCAGAAAATCTCCCAGAAAACAATGTAGAGTTTAGCAGCAACACTAGTTAAGCTATCAAGATCAAATCTCAAGAAACTCCAGAAATCGAGCTTAATCCAATAATGTAGGTTCATCAATGCTGAACTTACACATACTTTCTATTTTCTGTTTGCCCTTTAAATACCAATGCTCCTCATTTGGCCTATCCTCCTCTCCAGGGAAGGGAAAGAAAAGAATATTTTTTTAAAATTAATTTTCATTCTCTCAAAAATTAAATACAAATAACAATAAGCCTATTTTTAAATAAATCAAAACCGATAATGAAAATGATCCTATTTGTACCAGATTTCTAAGACACCTTTAAACGTTTATACTCAATATCACCTGGAAGTTCTTTTTTGAGGAAATATTCACAAAAGGTTACTCTTACAATATAAGGTTTGGGAGATTCATCTCTCATTCCATCTTGTGCAAATGCACAGATATTATAATATACCTAATTTCTTTGTCCCTCTCAGCCCTAAGAAGAGAAAAATTGTCAAGTTCTTGAAATCAGCACAGCAGCCATACCCTGTATACAAGTGTGGAATCATAAGACTGCTTCTTAAGGTCAGTGCAGCTTATGGTAATGAATATGGAAAGGTTACTATTGTTGTCTTTTGTTGATTTCTCCTCAAAAAATGCAAAGAACAAAAAGGTCACTAAGCAATGTTTCTAAGCTATTCTGGAATTTACTAATCTATCACTGAAGAAAATAAAAAAGGGTTAATAAAATATACTCTAGACACAGAAAATCAGATTAGAATTGGCATTTCACTGTGAAACCTTCTTTAGACAGAGAAAAAATAACCCCCAAATCAGAAAGGAGAGCTACTTTCAGACTTTGATCACTAAATAAATATTTACAGACCGAATAAAGCTTTTTAAAGTACAAGGCTGGAGCACCATAACACGTCATTGAGGAACACATCTGTGACAGTGGAGCTGACATCTAGTACTGTAATGAATGCTAGATGCAACAATTTTATGAAAACTGTACTTGTCCAGATCAGTGAAGGAAGTTACTGTATATTGAGTTTTGCAGACCAAGCCTATACTGGAAGTGATTGAAAAAGCAAGCAGGGTGACAGTGCAACGGCAAGAAGAGATTCTAGCATGATGTACTAAATTACCAACTGAGAGATATCCAAGGAGGATACAAACCTGCCTTGTCAAGCTTGGATAGCAAAGTGTTTGAATTAGAGGAACTTTGAGATGAGAGGAGAAGCCCCGTTGAAGGCAATCTGGACTGGCAGGTTGGAAAAGGGACAAAGGGAATAGGACTCTGCAAAGCGTGTCCAAAGGCACTGCTCATTCTTGGGTCCAGGTTGGGGAAAACTTAGATGCAGACTAAGTTTAAAACTATGTCTTCCTCCACTGACATACTTTTGTCCTAAACAAATTATAAATGGCTTCCAAGTCATTATTTAGTTGCTGCCAGTGTCTCCAAGTGGAGGGTTTGCAAATAAGTCAGATCTACTGTAGAAACCCCTGCCGATATCTAGGAGCTGTAGGGTCAGGAGATGATCTGAGAGAAGGATAAACTTATATTTTGATCTCAGTAGACAGAGCTGGGGATAGAGAACCAGAAATGCTCTCTGAGGTGTACTTCGGGGGCTATCTGAAACAGCATGAATAAAAGATAAAATTTTACTGAGAAAAAATAGAAGCTAACTGTATTTCTATATGGGTATTTCCATATATATGTCAACAGAATATGTATGTCAGATTCTGAATTATTGCATATATTTATATTTCTGTGGTTTTCTCATGTTGTGTGGCCCTTTAGCTTTGCAGTAACTTCTCTACTGTATTTGTGTATCGTGATGACAGAGTAGAAGCAGCAGCATAATCTTGACATTTTGGCATTAGTCTTCATCTATCTTGCCTTTTGTAGAGGTTACCATACTATTTAAAATGCCAAATGTTCAGAACAATATAGATAAGCCAAATTCCATTAATTTTAATGGGAATATTTTATACTTTAAATTCAAAATAGGCTTCTTGTTTGAGTGGAGGATCAGCTTTGAAGATAACTGTGCAAACAGCGACATCGTTGAATTGAGCTGTTTGGTAGAATAAGTTTTGAATGAAGGAGAACATGTAAGTTTTCATGAAACAGACCCTTCACTCTTATGGGATAGGTTAATCTATTTTAGAAATTTTTAAGTCATAAAGCAATGGAAGTTTTCTATGTAATGGCTGGTGCTGCTGGACTTGTGGGATCATTTATTCCTATTTTTAAAAATAGAGATTACAGAATTAAGGGACATAATTACCTATGTTGCACTGGAAATAAGCACCACCGATTTATCCATTTCCTATTACAGAGAATAACAACTTTAACAAAAGGAAAGTTAAATAGAATTTTTAAACCGTAGGACCATTTTCTCGTGCTAAGCTTATTCTTTTGTGTATGTATGTATATATAAGCAAAGGTTTGAGTCTGAATTTGCTTCTCAAGAAAATTTTATGTTAAAATCACACATGATGTTATGTCCAGATGGAGTGCAGTGAGAAGAAAAGAATTGCAGGTTTCATCTGCATTTTCCTTTCAGTATATATGTCAAATGCTTTGCGTTGTTTAGATAAAGGTCAAGAAAACACAAAGATTTTCTTCGTATCTTAAGAGTTTTTGTAAAACAAGGAAAATGTAGGTGGCATGCTTCGGCAATGAGTTGCTTTTGAAATTCTCTACAGCAGTCAATTCAAGTCCTGAAAATACAGTTTAATTGTTGGAAGATGTATTCTACACTGATATAGCCTTAACTATGCTTTTGTATTGCAAAGAGGAATCAGCACAACGTGGAGAACATGACACAGTCTGACACAAACTGTTACAGAGTAATGGAGAAGGTACTGAGCATCACAGTGCTGCATGAGGAGAAAAGTGAAATAACTTGAAATATGGCTTTTTTTTCCTAATCAGCCTGAAATGAAAGAGTTAACTATGCTTTCATTCTGATCTACTTTATTTATCTTCTATAAAAGTATAAGGCTGGAACTTCAATATGTTTTCAGTGCATTTTGATGCAAGCATCCTTATATTTAAAAAACGGTTCAAATGTGGTCTGTGCAATTAACATTAGCATAAATATGTACAGCAATACAGACATGGTACATACATATTTTAGAGTCAGATACTAAGGAAAGATTTTGTTACTGAGACACAATATACACTTATGCAAACTGTAAAAAGCACTAATACACACATATATCCTTTTCTAGTTCAGGGGACAAGACTCAGCTTTCCATTTCTGCTCCCTTATCTCTTTTAAAGTGCAAATAATACATTTCCTATAACCGTGTTTTTCAGGCAGAAAACAGCCAATGGATTGTTTTTTAAAAAAGGGACCTTTTCAGAGCAAACCATAACTAAGAGAAACGGGGCAATTTAGAACTTGTCCTTCCTCACTGAAGATTTTCAATTGACTTTATTTGCATTGGGATTGGGGCCCTAAAGGACATGTAGAAATTAGCTTTGAACAGCCTGCTAGGTAAGAAGGCCTATCTGCATTCCTTACTTAGGTACAAAGCTGATCATTAATAACCTGGTAATTAAGGGGAAAAAAATCAGGGTTCTCAAGCACCTTTCAGAACCAGACTGGAGGACTGCATTCAAGGAATAAGGACAGAAATGAAAGAATAAAATCGCAACTGCCTTTCTTCCCATTAAAAAAAAGAAAATCAATTTCTGGGTAAACCAAGAGCCTCAGGTGCTCTTTACAGAGGAGAAGAGAAAGCATTGTCATTATTTTTTGAAATATATATGAAGATAAACACCTTAATTGGTGAAAGAGAAGTACCTGACAGTGATTGGAAGATTTTCGGTTTTGTGAACATAAGTCAACTCTTGTAAAGAAGGTCAGCAGAACTTCAAAAGGATAAAAAAAAAATCATCCTAGCCTTTACTTTATGCACTTTTCTATCTCATTGAGAGAGGAATCAAACTCCTGCATGAAGATGCCTGTTTTGTTCCAGTAACACATAGCAGGGCCTCTGCCTGAAGCCCTTGCACAAATAAACAGCTTTGAATTGCATCCACTGCTAAGTTAGCACACTGCTCTCTTAGGCTGAAGCACCTGCAGCCAACGGTTTTAAACAAATTCATAAAATGCAGGGACTGATATTTTCAAAAGAAAATAACAGCTAATATAGATGAAAATAAAAGAAGGGTTTATATTAATCTCCAATATGTTTCATTTTAAAGACCGAAGGTTGGAACAGGAAGACAGTCAAGCCTAGAAGTGAAGCATTCTGAGGACAAGGTGATTTGATACCATACTGAATGACCAAATTTTGGCAAGGGAGAAAAGGAGGGGAATGACAAGGAGGGATTGAAAGCTCAGTCCTGGAAAGGTTTAAAAATAAATTCTCTGCACTAACTCAGTTTGGAGATCTGACATAAACATGTCTGCTAAGGAAACACCTGATCCCTTAGTACGGAGACAGGTTTCATCCCTTTTCCCCAGGAAGCCGGCGTCGCAGCCCCGTGGGAGAGATGCAAGTCCCTGAAGGACCGTAGGGTTAGGCCGGTGCTGCTTGGTAAGATTTGAAGATTTCAAGACTTAATGACTAGGAAGGTTTGCAGAACTGTGGTGTTTCCGATGTGTCCTAAGCTCTGACAATAATAATAAAAGAACAGAGGGGGTCACGATAACAGGGACATAGCCCCCAGTATGCTAATTATCTTATTTCCTCATTAACGACAAAGATTAAAACTTTGAAATCAAAGATTTTAACGTGAGGAAATCAAACTTTGAACATCCTGGTAGGCAAAATAATTCACATTCTTGCCTTGTTTAATAGCAGTTCCCTTGTTGTCTCTCCTATACTTTTTTCTCTGTTTCAAGATCTATCCTTCATTCTTTCTGGTGGCCTTCACCATTTGCACTCACTTGAACGGTGACGGTGGACATAGGTAGCTAAATCACTTCTAAATTATCGCAGAGTAATTTTTTGTTTCCTAGCTCAGCTTCTTTTCCTTGCCTGTTTTCGTCTTCTCTTCTGTCCCTTAACTCTCACTCTTTATTGTGTCTTTACTCTTCAGGTGTTTCTCTGTTGGGTCTCTGTACCTTTGGACCCTCCATCTCCACCCACGGGAAGCCCAGGAGCGGGCGAGGAGCCTCTCTGAGGAGCTCCCGCCCGCGGACCGCTCGCAGGGCAGGAAGACAAGCGCGGCAGCAGCTTTCCCACTTCTCCTCTAGGCAAAAAGCAGCAAACCTCAAGGTCTGGCAACAGCCCGAGGCTGCAGGCAGCCCCTCTCCTGCACCTCACACTCTCCCGTACGCTGCACGCTTATGCTTAATTCCTAAAGGCCGAAATTCTACCTGGTGGAGGCTGATGTGAATGATCTGTGCAAGGCTGAGGTGCCATTTGGTCTGTAGGGTTCGAAACCAAACCCACAATCCTTCTCGGTATGAGTCTGACAGTTCCTGTATTAATTGGCTATCATACGGCATCCATGCATGCAGTGCTGGTAATTAAGGCAGAGTCAACACTCATACACCCCCAGATTTAAAGAAAGATTGCTTGGTTAATTAGGATACAATTGGGTTTTGTGTGCTTCTAGAAATTGTTCCAATAATAAGTTTGTGTACTATTATTACGAAATTAAAAACCGTCAGCAAAGCAGCTATAATTAATGTTTCTGACTTAAAGGCATAACACCTGAATTTTGAGAATTACCTTTTCTAATGGTATGAGAAACAACATTGCTCAGTTTTAAAAGATTGAGTCTAAATGGGTTTGTTCATCAAGAAGAGGAATATCGGTTTTCCCCCTATTTTTCCAGGTTAATACATCACATTAATTTTCTCTTTATTTTTTCTTTTTTTTTTAGAATCACAGCTATTCTGAATTAACCCATTATTAGAGGCAGAAAAGTGACAAATTCCCTCAGCTCAGCAATACAAGAATTTGCAGTTTAAAGACCTCACCATAACAACTTTACATACTGTATCTGACACACTGTATCTGTTACCAAAGACATGCATCTAAGCACTGCAAATTGTCATTTTTGGGGCAATACCTAGCAGGGAACAACAATAACAAAGGGAAAAAAAAACCCACAACAGTATAAGCTACAATAATAGAGTTTAGGATGTAATCACTTAGTTGCTGTCTCTGACCACAGTGGTAGAATACTACTTTCCAGCTGAGTTTAGTCTCTGAAGGTCATTAGAGATGTGTACCAATAAACATACACTCTGCTATCAGATTAGCAGACAAAACAGTTTCCATGGCAACCATTGGACAAGAGAGCTTGCCTGCATTCAGCATTAATTTAAAATATTTTTTTTTCCTCCCTCAGTCTCCTTGGAGTCAGTACTGTGAAACACAAGTGCTTGCAAGCTCTCTAATCTGCGGCTGCCTTTGAAAACCCATCCAATGTGTGTTGAAGCTGAGCCAATTAACGTTACGAGAATTGGGTGAATTGCAGAGAATCTGGCAAGGCTGTGTTTACCAATTAGGGTTTTTTTTATGATGCAAATGTTGCACACCATGCAGCAGGAATAAAAGCCAGCTATGCTGAATATGAAACTGTTAATTGCATTTTTCAGAGACACGGCTACAAGGTGAAACTAATCATACAAATGATAACTGGGTTTTACCACCTACAGTGCTTTGGTATTGCACTTTCACTAATCTGTATTAAAATAGCCCATAAATTTTTACAGCGAAAGAAAATGCAGACCTTAGTATACTCTTCTGAATTTGGTGGGACATAAGGAATTAGGGAAATTAGATATAGGTAACAAGGAAAGCAATCAAATTACTGTTAATAAATACCAAACAGTGACTTTTTTTTTTTTTTTTAAGAAAATATATGTTTGCTACAAAACAAAGACAAGTATAATCTATTCAACTCAAATGAAAATCCTCCTGGTAAAAGAGACCGGTAAAGATGTCAATGAGTAGGAAGTTTTCTGAATGAAGCAGTCCAAAGGAAAATTGGGGATAAGGATAGAAAATGCTTGGATCAAAAGTCCTAAAGAAAATTGGATAATATATATTTATGGACAGGTTACCAGATACTTTACAAAAAGCAGGAGAGTCCAAATTTGACAGGATTTGGGAATACTTTAGCCTGAAGAGAGGCTTATGAAGAGGACCTTAAGTCTAACTGGTCCAAGTGTGTAGTATCTTTTTTTTAAAAAGAATTAAAATATTATTTATTTTCAAATATTAAATTCAGTATAGGAAAGGGCACACAAATGAATTTTGTATCTAGAGCTCCCCATAAGTTAAGCCTTATTTCTCCAAGGGTAAGATTCACCTCAGTTAGGGAAGCCCTTAATGAGAAATACTTAGAAAAAGCAGTTAAATGAAATCCTTCAATAAAGTTTTTGATGGTATGGCAGTACCTAGAAACAGTGAAATTTTATTTGAATTTTATTTTTTCCTCAAAGATTTCTCAGTATGGAAAAAGACAAAATAAATGAATTTTCTACTTTTTTTCTCCTGTAAATGAGACACTGAAGTTTACTCATTAGAGAAACTATGAGATTACTTTTCTGATATGCACCTGGTGAATAATTAGACAGAAAGAACACCTAAAAACATTGCCACTAACTCTACCGCTAAACCACAGACACCGCCACTAACACTACCATCAGCCCATCCACTTAGAAGTACAAAGTACCTTGAGTATACTTAGCTAAGTGTTTCCTGTGACAAATTAAATTAAACAGTGATGACAAATAAAACAAGGTCCTGCCAACATTTGGTTCAGTTGCCTTCAGGTGTGATAAAGACCACAGCACTTTTGGGACCCAGAGTCCCAAAGTGCTCTAGAAACTTTAATCAATTCTTCATTGAATCTTTATGAGGAAAAGAAGCATGATATTTCCCATTCTGTAGATAATTTCTGTGCCTCTCTTAATTGTGTCAGTCATGTAGAATTAGAAACAGATATGAAATCTCCTGTCATCATTTCGTTTGTCATAAAATTATGTCTATGCCTTTACCTTTGTCTTTTAGAAGACAAAGCATGCAGCATGACAAACATTTGGAGAGCACAAATATTTGCTAGACTAATGTTTTTTGTGGTCAGCAATCACATGTACATGACACTTAGAAAAAGAAGAAAAGCATAAGGCAGAGAGGGTTTTCAAATGTTGCATTTAGAGAAGACGATCAAAGTAAATGCTGCAAAGAATAACCACAACTAGAGTAGTACACTAGACAAGTTCAATTGAAAGTGGCATGGCTTAAAGTAACAAGATAATAGGGTTGAATAATGCAAATGACCATATCCCATGTGGGTTTGCACTACAAGAGATCCTAAAACCACAGAAAATTAGGAAAAGGCATTGAAGAGCAGATTCTTGAAGAGATTTTCCTAAAAGAATAGAGAAAATGAGGACAGCTGGGAACCTTGAATGCACAGCAGGATGAGGGGCAAGGGAATGATTTGCTCTATAATAAGAACTGAGGGAAACAGTGACAATTGTAGAAAGTGCATGAAGAAAACTAGCCAGGAATGAATGGCCCATGTGTTTCTGAACTGCACTGGCAATCAATCATCTATTTTCCAGCAAAAGACAAAATACAAATTTGAATCGCAACTGCTGCCAGAATGTGCTTAGCCCAGATCGGTACAGCATTAAGACAGCAAGAGAAACTCTGTCAGACTTGATAAAATGGTTATTAGAAAGGACGAGTTTTTATGCACTTTGGAAGACAGATGGGTCTTGTCAGAAATGAACTACGTCTAAACGACATGCTTCTCTCTGTTCTTTTGTGTATTTATTTACTTGAGCTTTTCATATTCTTGGATTGATTCACAGGATGATAAAGACATCCAACACCACTGGCATATACACCTGTGATAGCTAAAGATTTGAATTCTCTTCAGAGTTTTCTTCCAATCAGGAATTTACTGCAGGTCTGTTCACTTCCATTGTCCATAATGTTAAAAGATACGGATTTGTAAAATTTGTTTTGCAAGAACTTAGCAGCTATTCAAAAGTGGCCAGAAATAATTTTGGTTTCAATTGTTGCAATGTATGAATTTGAAGACCTTGGATCTTGGGCTTAAAGAGAAAGAGAAAAGTTAAAGTAATCGAGATAATGATCAAAGGATAACAAAACACAATTGTTACTGAAGATTATAAAGCACTGAAAAATCTGACTGATTATCTCTGCAAACAAGCTATCAGATTGCTGGAAATTGTTGGAAGTGTGGAAGCTATTAGGAAAAAAGATAGCTTTGCAATGAATGACAAAATTATGATCTGCCTTCTATCCCTGAAGTTGTAGATAGATGAGCAACAAATCTTCTGGTTCTTGAGAAAGAAACATCACTTTAAAATTATTTCATGAACAGCAGTCCAGTATCATGGTATAAGGAAACTCACCACTTCTGAATAAGACTACTTGGCAACAGAAGGCAAATATGAAGATTAGAACATAAAGCAAGTATTACAAATTATCGGTTTACAGTTATAATAAGTGAGATGCAGGACATTTCCCAAAGCTTAATTGACCAGCTGGGAAGAATTAATATGCTCAGGGTAATAAACTCAAGGAAACAATTTAGGCCAGAAGATCACTGAAATTAGAACTGGAATCTTTCAAACGGATCCTTTTTCAGACATGTTTTTTGTTGCTTTTTGCTTTTGGTTTTTTTTGCAAATATGAAAATGCTCTTTTGCACATCACACAAGACCCACAGAAATCCAAACATTTAAAATTGTAATGTAGAAATAAACAGTTACCACCACATTCACAATATACTTGTGCCCAACAAACACACGGAAGAAGATGATCTCTTCCTTGAAGACTGTTTGACATTAAAAAGACAAGAAACAAGGAAGAGGGTGAGAATGAAAACACAAAAATCATTAAAATTATAAGTGGGCAAGGTTTCATGACACTGTTGATTGTCCTTGAACACACTTGCCTTTTGCACCTGGCTGGGGATATACTGCTCCTAGTTCTTGATATGAGTTAGCTGGGCTTTTACAGGTGTCAGAAAGGATTCAAAACCAGAAAATAATTCACCTTCATGACCCAACTTTGGAAGAGACATCCCATCCTCCTAAAGAAGTCTGAGAAAGATGTGGCTACAATAGTATCTAGGACATGGATAAATCAAATAACGCTGTTATTTTCTATTGCTGGAACTCTGATGCTTCTTCATTTTGCTCCAGAGTTTGCAATCCCATCATAATAAAGTAGGTTTATACACAACTGCTAGTAGAAATGCATTCTGAGTGTACTGGAAATCTGGATTGTTGATTTTTTATTATTTTCTACTCAGTGTTGCTACTTTTAAGATGTGATATCACAGATGACAATCTTTACTATGTTAACAGGGAACTTCTCCAAGTTATTATTATACAGAAATGTTTTCTCTCTCCCAGGCACCATGGCGACTGCAGCACTAAAAATAAGCACTGTCTATAGAGAGATGAATGAAGATATGAACGTGGCATTCTGCAAGCCACAGCCAATAAAATCACTGAAATTTGGATGGAAATGATATGGAGAGAGAACTCATTGTCATTTTGCCAACAAGCATTTGAAATGCAAGTATCACAGCGCTGCAGCCACATCAGCATGAGTCAGTAATATCCTACCTGTCCTTCTACTAACCAAGACAGTTTCAACAGACTTCTACACACGGTTGACATAACTGCTCTTGACTCAAAGTCCAGATGCTATGGTAGCTCTAGGGGTTGTAATCTCTTAAGGTTACAAAATATAGCACAATATAATCACGATAAACTTGGTAAGTAAAATACCTAGACACTCTGCTGGGCCAAGATGAATCCCATTGCCATGCTGCCTTTAATTCTCCCAAATTCTGATTTACACGAAATAAAATTTGCATTTTCTGAATTACAAGATCATGCCCAATACATGTCAGAGTAATTAATTCTATAAGTTATGTAACTCCTTCAAAAAACTACTGGACATCAAATTGTAAAGAGCTGAAGAATGTATATCTTGAGAAATATTTTTTTGAATCAGAAAGTCTTCTGATTTTTAATCTGAGCCATGTTATTGCATATATGCGGGTACCACTTGTATCTCTCAAAAGTCCTCATAATCCTAGCATGAAAAGGAACAGTTCTTTCACTACAGGTCATTGAGACCTTCACAGAGAGTGAAATCAAAGTCCAGGGTGAGTCTGAATAGTATAATTTACAATACAAAGCAGTAAAGCATTCCTTAGATTTCCAAAATAATCTGTACCGACGTAAGGTAATACAGGAAAATAAAACCCTGGTTTATTCCTGCAAGGCTTCCACAAGTAGAGTTTGTAAGATTCACCCACTGGATAGAAAAGCTTTCCTTCTCTCAGTAATGAGAGAAAAAGAAGATTTTCACTTGTGGATTAAAAGTAAACAAAAAGAGGGGATGCAAGAACATCCCTCAATCTGTGTTCCGAGACCCGTATTACTATTATGCCTCTCATTACTCCATATGGTATGGTTATCAAGTCAAAAGTAATCTGATGTGCACACGATACATGAAGACCATGTCATTTATCAAGAGACTGAAAGGCAGAAACATTTTAGAGTGTGACATTAATTTCCCATCCCAGGTATATAAAATTGTATACAAAGTGATACAGCGCTGACTTGCAGTTATGGGATGATTGAGGGGAGCAGGGTAGCCAGCTCAGACATCCCTGCAAACGTGAAGATTTAGGAGCAAACCTGCTTTGAGCTGGACAGGACACACCAAGCCCAACCTGAGGGTCACTATAGGGTCTGCCAGCACATGTGACAAGCCTGGTGATTCGGTTGTGTGGATTCACTGTGAACCTATGAATTCACTGGGCTGAAACAGTCAGGTAAGATAACAAAGGCAAAATAAACCAGGCTTTGCAACAGGGACCATAGATCATAATAAAGTTGAAAATGTATTTGTTCAGGTGTTAGTATTGAAGGTTTACATTTGCATTGAAAAGCTTTGACCTAAATTTAGAAGGTATCTTTAGATATTTTAATCTAATTTATAATAGATTCAGTTAAAATAAATTGCTTAAATATAATTGTGGCTATTGAATCTGCACATATCTTATATAACATCCAGTAACACCTTTGGACTTAGAAGAGCAAAATGTATGACGTATAAACTGGGAATTCTTAGTGTAGGTTCAGAACTACTCTAGTTAGCAATCTGTAATGTTAATTATACAAACAAACAATATTTTTTCATTCTAGTCTCCCCAAAGCTATCAATGAAAGATTAGTAATGTCACTGGAATGAAAGAATAGAAATGCATAATGTTTAAATAGCATACTACAAACAGATGTAGAAACTAAAAGAAAGCCAAAAGCACAAAAAATTCCCTTTCACCATTTTCTTTCCTTTTTCTTATTCTTTTTAAAGATACCTTCTCAAATAACAGCACAGCGTACAGTCATGATTGCTAGAGTGGTTGCTCAAGAGTTGCAAATGTATTTTCTAACAATGGTCCTGAGATTTTGAAAGTAGAAACAAAAGAGATGTGTGGTACATTTAGTGTATTGATTGACCTTTGTATACGACAAAAAAATACCTTCACTTTGTGAGTACAAATTACAAGAAGAAAGTTTAAAGCAACATTTCTACCTTTGGACTCACAGACCTCAATTTTCTTTTCAAGACTATAATAAAGACTAACCTACAGTTCCACTACCCTAGTGTAAGCAGAATTGGCTGAAGTTTGATGTTTCCTAGGGCTTCCCAGAATTTGGGAAGAAATGCATACTGACAAAAGCGTTATCACCTCCCACATGTTCCACTATATCCTAGCCTGGGTAGAAGTTGGGATCACAGCCCTCCCCAGGGAAATTAGAGCAGTAGAAAATTGTATGTTCCCAGAGCACTGGAGCTGCACATCAGCTGTGGCCAAGGTTGAAAGATGAAACTTGTCCTCTTTGAGACACAGTCAGAACGGGATACTTTTTGAATAGCCAGGACAGGTTATTCACAGTCTGGATCATAGAAAACAAGTTGTTCTAATTCACAAGTTTTTACCTGGAGCCTGAAGTTATATACAAAAACCATGTCCTGTAAAAGGAGAGAAATATCATAACAGTTGAGTCATTGTTTGAGAAATACTCTGAGATATAATGGCTACCTGTTAATCCACCCCAGGAAGACTTAAAAAGGAGGAAACAAACCTATTTCACCTTTTACAAAGCTGCTACCCGGGAAGCATTTCATCTCCTGGTGATATGATATAACTATCATATTTTGCCAGAGGAGCCATTTTCAGGCTTGTTCGGTCTCTCATATTTTCAGCCCTGGCTGAAACAAACATAACCACATACCAATTAGAAAGCTCTCATCAATCCCTGAATTTCAGACACTGGCTAATATTTCTGTTGCAGCATCTTGTAAGACATGTCACCGGTCATTACATTTTATTTCCCTGTTTACATTTCTACTACTGATTATAATAATTCAAATTTTCTCAATTTTTTTTATGTCTCCAGGAGTGCTGATGGGTAAAGGAATGGATCTGTAACTATACCTTTCATGATGGCTCAAAATTAAATTGCTGCTGTGGGTATGGATATTTCTGCAATACATTATCAATAAAGGAAAAAAAAACCCCAACCAACCAAAAAAACCCCCCAAAACAAAAGTCAAGGACTAAAATAATTCAGCAGACCAAATCCATTTATTTCTAGAAGGGATGCAGTACGTTGTGAAAAAAAATTCATATAATAACAGAGATAAAGACCAGAAAGAAATGCAAAGAATGAGAGAGGCATATATTACCAAAGTTAAGCTTTCTGGATTAGTGAAACAGAAAATCTCCTATGGATCCAAAATAAAAATTTCCTTTCAGTTTATTTCCTGTTGTATGGGTTACTTTTCCATTTCAGTGACTTCTGTAACGGAGGCAATTGGTTGTTATTGACCATTTCTATGGGGCTTCATTGGCAGTAGCATTTTCAGGGAAAAAGTGCCTTTCCAAAAGATGCTATGTTGCTTTAAAGCATGTAACAGTTTCAGTATGCCAAATGCACATCGTGCTGTGAGCCATCACAGCAGTACACAGATATTGATTTAGATAGAAACCAGAGGGCTGGGGAAGATAGAAAGGGCATAGTGTGCTTTCTGATGCGTATGCATTATTTAGCTTTCATAGTTTCACCTGAAGTTAGTACCTATTTAGATAAAATTATAGAATCGGTATCACTGCGTTCAATACAGGTACATCAAATTACTTCTGAACCAAAGAGATATAGACGATATGACTTATTTGTTCTTGTAGCTACCACGAAAATGGCTTTTAGTGATGATCTATTTTTTTTTCCAACTTGAGAAATATACCTGGAAAAAGTACTATGTTGTGAAAAACAAAGAAAAATAGAGCCTTACCTGCTTGGTTCCCAAACAGGTACACTAGAGAAACCTATCACATAAATTCCACTGATTCTAATACCTAGGAATGTCAAATGATTGATTTGAGACAACTAATTGGGAATTTCTCTAATATTGAAACACACTAAAATTCACAGACTTACAGAGGCAAAGGCAAAAGAATGCAAGGAGGATGTATTCAACTAACAAAGGTAGGGAAGAATGGAAAGGTGACAAGAGATCATAACATTTACATTAGTAGCTTGGATTAAAGTCCCAATGTTTTATTTTTATTTCGACACTTTCCTAATATGTTTTTAACTGAGACAGACAAAGAATAGTTCCTAGACTGAAAACTTAACAACTGAAATGAATATATTTTTTCTGTATAGCCCTACTTCCTTAGAAAACTACCACAAGTCATAAAGATAATGTTCTTTTTGGGCCAGATATTGTACTTGAAAGTGAAATCACAATAATTTATGCAATATTTTATGAGTGACTTTACATGTGCAGAAATGAAGATGAGAAAAAGCTGAGACCCTCAGATACCACTTAAAAATATATTGAATACAGTTTGCTGTTTAGCGTACCGTATTTTGCAGTTCTTACCAAACTTGTGTACTATTACAGGGCCACGAGTAAATGACTGACAAATGCTAAAGTTTAGGGAGATAGCCACTATCCTTATATTCATCTGTTCATTCTGATTCTGATCTACCAGCCGTTTGTACAGAAACATTGTTAATTAACAGCATTAGTATCAAAAGGATTATTGTGTGAATAAGAGCTTGCAGACCAAACTGAAACACTGCACAATCTCTGATAACAAGCTGGCAAATAAATGTATTCACATGGAAACACTTACATATTTGACTTAGTAGTGCAGAAACATCGACTTCCAGTCAAACACACACAAGCAGATGATTCTTACACACTAGTCTATGAGAGCTGAAACCTTCTAACAATGATGAGCTGTTTTCAAATAAACAAATGAAATGCTTCCTGGTGTATCTTCCTACCAAAACGTTAGAGAAGGATTTAGCAGACTTTACAAATTAGGTTATGGTTCACCTGACAATTAAGTTCTTTTAAAGAAAAATAACCCAAGTACACCTGTCACAAGCATCATCACCAACTGTATAACATATATTCACATAAAAATGTAAAGATTACATACATTTAGTACAATGTTTAAAAATAAAAGCCCCATATTAATTCCAGCAAAAATGTATGTAATGGCAGGTGTTTTTTTCACTGACAATTAGTTATTTGTAAACATATTAACAATAGGAATTATTATTATTTTCTACTGGATGCAGTACCCCAAGTACATATGGCATAAGGATAAGCATAATTTAATCAAAAAGAAAAGCTTCCAGCTGTAATTAATACTTGCCATTGCATTTTATAATGCTGATGATACCTTAGAAACATGATATCCTTCTGGGCACATTGAAATTTGTATCTTTAAAGTTAGGATTCTCTCTTTATTAGAGATGTTTTTATTTATAACCTAACATAGAAGTGCACAAATAGACAGAAAGCATACATTTTGCTGTGGAATTGCATGCAAAAAGTGTTGCTACAGAGGCTTCTTTTCTATTATCCATTTTTTAATTTAGAAATCCCTTGAAGGCCTTAGCTAAATTAATGAATTGATATCAAGCAAAACTTCAAAATGGCATTTAACATTTGAAAGAAGCTATATTTTATTATTTAAATATGATTTAAATCACATTTCATCTAAAAAGACACCAAACAAACCTCCCCTCTGCCACACACACAAATAACCCCAGACCAGATCTTTGCAAAAATTTACTGGGATAATATTTCTGATAGCAAGCCAAAGTCCTGAACATAGTGCGCTAAATAATAGTTAGGGATATGGGCAAGTCAGGACTGGAAGAACATCCCTTTCCATTCTTAGACCTTGGAGAAACAACTACAAGGGACAGTCCATGAGCATCATGATTTGGGGCCCAGGTCCAGCCAGTCTTTTCTGTGCACTTTTCCTGCCGAAAACATCACAAGAACAGCTGCTTTCACAGAATTTTTCATGGAGTCTCAGGGGATCTTCTTGTTATGTTACTGCAGTATTTTGAATGACAGCCAGCCAGCAAAAACAACAAGAACAAGATCCAAGGAGAGGAAAGAGTGAGGATAGGGGTCGTAAAGAGACAGGGAAGTAGAAAGAAAGATAAGGAAAGATGAATTACGAAAAAGGAAGGATCAGAAAATAAAAGCAAAAATAGGGAGTTGGGGAACCAGAAAATTAGACAAAAATAGAAATGAGGTGAAAAAGATTTCCAGGAAAGAAGACTTTAAGATAAGAGAAAGGAAGAAGGAAAATAAAGCATCCATCACAAGTGCAGAATAGATTCAAACAAAACAAAAAAAACCAACAAAAAAAATAAAAAGAACCTTAACTTAGAAGAAGAATTAAAATGGAAGGGCTGAATAAGGTCTGCATGAAACTTGCAGTAAGATGCAAGAGATGAATACAAAACAGATGCTGTGTAACTAGAAAGACAGAATAATCAAATTGTGAATAAATGACATTCACAAAGCAAGCCCAGTTTAGAATACGTGTGTTATTTTATTTTCCATTAGTAATAGAAACATGTGTTGGGTTTGTAGCATCCATTTATATCTTCCCTAAAACATTGCAGGAGCAGGTAGGACTAATAACAGCTTGCCTGACACAAGTCTGGTAAACAATGATTGATTTTTGTATATTTATACATTACATTCTTGGTATGGGTTTCTTCCATTCTTTGCAGTAATGTTGACATAAAGTTAAAATTCACTGTCTACACGCACGTACAAACACAGACAGCCAAGATGCAAAAGTCTTTGCTTTTTTGCATGACCGACCCCCCCCAACTTTACAAATATTAGTATTATATAAATTATTGCCATGGGAAGACAACAGTGAGCCTGTATCAGCAATTGGACTACTACTGACCCTTAAACTGCCTTTAAAATTTGATCCTGCTCCTTTCCAGGCACTGGAGAACCTCCCATTTACATGCATTGGGGCCATAATGCCATAATGGTGGATATTCAGATAGGAGAGGGAAGAGATGAGTCATGATTTGAAAAGAGGACTTAAAAAGGAATTAAAGGTAGCAGCAATCATTGCGCGTTTTAAGCCTGAACTGAGGGCCAGGGATGTCAAAAGGAAAGCTTTCATTAGCTTCAGTGGCCTCTGACTGGAGTTCTTTTACATTCTGGAGGGCAGGAAGGATTATGTTTTGGAAAGCTGAGAGATTGAAATCATGCTAGGCAGGCATTAAAAATGCCTCTTCTCTGCCTCAAGTGTGGCATGATCTCAAGTCGTGTGACTAGGGGCAGGAATAAGACTGGAAACTGAGACTCCCGGCCATAAGAGCAAAATTGCATTCACATCACTTACCAGAGCTGAAAAATATTTTTATGTTTTCCTCAAGTTACCTCGCTAGCTATTTTTCCCTCTTCTTGCTATTGTTAGTGAACTAAACACAGAAAAAATATTAAAATGCCTAGTATTGTGATATTTCTATAAAACAATCACTCCATTTAGACTCATACAACCAAGTAGTGTTAACTACAAGATGGTATTTTGACTAATTGGCAAAATGACATTTCCTCAATATTACGTTCTACCTCTCTTCTCTTTCTCCCCCATCTCCAAATCGACAAAATACATGTGAAATAATTTCATGACAGCATGAACAAAAAAGTAAGACTTCAAGTATGCAGATGTGTAATTTTCACACTTTTTTTTCTCATGCAGTTGTCTAGAATTAGCTTTCTAAAGGAAAAAAAGATACATTATATCTTCTAAATCTCTCTTTCCCATCTTAAAATATTAAAATATTGATAATACATGAACTGAGAGGGTTATGTCTATTTTTACTTTAGAGAATGTAGATAAAAGGCAGGCAAAACAAATTTTTTTTCTGGACTGCTTCACATGCACATACACCCCTTTCCAGTGTTGTTTTAATCTCAACTGGAGGTGACTACTCATTTGTAAAAGAAAAGAGGTTAAGAGGCACTAAATAAAGATGACAGATAGCTTCATAAAATAATTTAAATTACTCTGAAAAAGAACTGGGTAGAAAACAAAGATGACGCTGTTTACAGTAACAATATTTAAAATGTATTAATTAAACCCAGAGCAGAACTACAAAAGAGAGAGGTGCTTTGAAGATGGAAAGCTCTGAATGCCACAGGAAGCTTTGAAGTTTCTCAGTTTCCTTTGTTTCTCACTCATAATACATGAGGACACTCTGCAGTAGCTAAGCTTTAACTTTCAAGGGACCTTTTTCTGTTTGTTCCACCATTAATGAGAAAAAAAAAAAAAATCATACCCTGCTTTTGCTATTCGTCTTTAGAATTCATGGCAGAGAGATTCATTGCTGCTGTGAGAGTTTCTGGTTCCTATTTGGGAAGGCTGATTTAATCTATTGAAGGTTACTCTGCAGTCAGTTGTGCCAAATATATGCCAGACTTTAGCATAAATTAATCAAATCAGTCACCTAGTACAGCTTCTGTTATGCTATAGAGGCAAAGGCAGGAATGCGAGAGCCAGGGCTGGTTTCAAACCTGCTCTTAAAACTGAAACTAAAAATTTCAGTTTCATATTCGATTACTCGATTTTCTCCCCAAGTATGCTCTGGCAATCATTTTAGCAGAAAGTTCTATCAACAGTAGGAAACGTTTTCTAGTGGGACCTTCTTCATGGGTGAGGACAGAGGATCCAGAGAAAAGGAAGAGTTTGAGGAGTTTTTTACTTCCTGATGATGTCCCTCGAAGCTGTTGTTGAGTTCAGTATTTAAATATATTGAATCAAAAGGTGAACTCATGCACATTTATAGCTTTCTTGACCTTCCAATTCACCAAAGGGGAAAAAATAACTTCATTTCTTACACATGATTCCTGCAGCAGCAGAGGCGATCCCCTTCCCCTTCCTCCACTCGTCTTTGTAGATTTAGGTAGAGCAGTTCCACTATGTATATTATGTGCATTATCTCCAGAGATAACAAGATCACATTGTCATGCAAACATGCAAATCACCACGTCTAGTTGCCATGGTTTCAAATTGAAACGATGGCATCCTTTTATCATGGCCCAGCATAACTTACTGTAAAAAAAAAAAAAAAAAAAAAAAAAGGCAGCAACTACAGGACTAGCCTGCATTACACTAGACAAATTTAGGTAGCTCTAAACCACCTACTATTTAGAGGACTAAATCCTAGGTATATATTTTTAATTCCACTAGAACTTCTGATGCTGCATCTGAGTCCTGTTAATTAAAACACTTTTACATAAAGTGGCTCACATTGCCTCTAATTTAAAACTAAATGAAAGGAAGGAACGTCAGGTTCCCAGCCACAACACAATACCCCTGGGAGTGTGCAGCCTTCCAGTTTTAGCACTCAGGAAATACTGCATTAATGCGGTCAGAGAAGCTTCACCTTAAAAAGGAAGGGAAAAAAAAAAGTTTTACAAGTCTATTCATCGATTGCTTTTACAAAGACTTAGGAATGAAATACAATAGAAGAGGTGAAGTCCAAGCAGGGGCAGCACAAAATTCTGTGTTGTCCTGCCGAGGTGCTCCTGTAACCCTTACATATGGGCTAGAAATAGCACACTCAGGTTAACTGCTCTAACTTTCTGGCAGTGCCAGCATTGTATTAATGGTCAGAAGGATGTGGACACATCTGTTGGAAATAATATGAAGACCTCAAATTTTGTTGTATAAAATTACCCAACAGATGCTAACAGCTTTGAGTGTCTATTAGCAAAAAACAGGTTCAAAAGAAGAAAGTAACTGCTGTCTCATATCTCACCAACATGCATTTCACCACTGGACAACTCATTAATTTTAGGCATCTAACTTGTGATGCCTGTATGAAGAGGCTAATTTTCCAAAGTCCTCTGTAAGAGAATGGGAAGAAAGAACCTCCTACACAGGGTGATTCAGAGCTGCACCTTAACTTAAATGCTCCGAATTGTCCTCTGGGGAATCTTCCTTCAGTCTGAGATCTACATAAGGAGATTGTCCTAATTTAGCCATATGAAGGAGGTGGCCTGAATTCTGGGGTCTTGAACACCTTCCCAAGAGCCCACTAATCCATGTCTGGACAGGAACCAACACACAAAATGAACCAACAGAGGAATTAAACATGAAGGCCAGGTTAAACAGAACAATTCTGCTTGTGGTAAGCCTCAAGAATGAAACATGAAAGACCTGGCTTGCCCCTTCTCAGAATAAGGGAGCCTGGGCATTGCCCTCTGCATCAGTTTGCACCGAGGAGCTGTTGCTTCTTGTATGGACGTGACTGTGGAGGGATGATGCCTTGTTCCTGCTGTCTCTCCCAGAGCAACGTTTTCTACAGGTGTATCCCTCAAACACCTAAAGTAGGTATTTTGTTTGTATTTCACCCAAGATAAGAAAAAATAAAATCAGCCAGCTGAAAGTTAATAAAACCCAAATGTTCTACATATAAAAACAGAAATTGAACTAAGATTTAAAGTATTTACTGTACAAGAATGCTCACTGTTATCTGCTCTCCCCCAAATTAACATTTATCATACTTAATTAAACTCTCTCTTACATCCATGTATACTCCACTTCAAACCTGAATACTAAATACCTATTAATAGTTATGGCTAGTACACTGATTCATGCAAACACAAATCACACATCTCTAGAGTCTAAAGAGGTAGTCAGTTTTCATTATGGGAAGTCCCAAGACATGAGCTCTGGCACTCCTGATTTTATGGAAGATTTTCTGTGTGTTTGTGACTTCTTTCAGTAAGTTAATACAGCATATAACTTCACATTACCTTGAAGCCTCTGCGGCTTTTCTTCAGTAGCTTTAAGGTAACCTTTCTGCTGCCTGTGGCAACTGTGTTCTGCACCCTTATCTCAGTGCCAAAGAACAGAATTGTTTTGTAAGTTGTAATTTTTAGTGTCAAGGAGAGACATGATCTCTTTGTCCACCACTCAGACAACAGAGTGTAGTCCAGAAGTAAGTATTCCACCAAGGATTTCAGGACAAACCTTTCATTTCCAGTGTAAAGGGACCTTCAGTGGTCTTTCTATACTTTTTTAAATTAGGAAAGATCTTTGAAAAAATGTTTTTCACCCATACTCTCTCATTTGTAGTAGCTATAAGCATCAAACAAGAAATTTGACATTTTTACAACAACTAGATCAAGTGTTATCCTTAACAAAACTGTAATCTATAGCTCAAAAATTTATAAATCTATTATAAGTCTAAATATTATTTTAAAATAAAATTGCAGCAATTAATATTCATTGTTTTGGAGCCACAGAACCCTAGCTACACCCTTGGGCTTTTTATTACTCCCTTTGACTAGTATCCAATTGCTTTCAGTTGTCATGTCTCTTCTCTCTGAATACCTTGGCTGATGGTCCAATTAAACCAAACCAAACCGAAGTTTTGATTTATGGAGACTAGGGCTGGTGCACTCAGGAAGCTTTATCATCCTTTTAAAGAAGAGTAAATGAAATTTTCACACCCAGGAAACCCACATATAAAACCGTGTATCCAAATACTAATTTATTCTACTTTTGCTTCAACATATGATACTTTCCCTGGAAAAAAGGTAGCATATGATTTGTCTTAAGTAGGAAAAGCAGCATAATTTTAATGTCTATTTTTGTATTAAGTCTCCTAAGACAAATGTTCTGCCCCATCTGCCAGCACAAACCGAAAGGCTCCAAAATTCCTTTCTCTCCATTTCTCGATGGTGTTTATCTTCCAATGTGTTCTCCGCACATTCTCTTTCTCTGCCACATGTGCTTGTCAGATGATTTGGAAATATATAACTGCCTTGTGGCTACTTTGTTTGATGTAGCTTTGACATTCACATCTCTGTAACATCTTAGTCTTTGAAACCAATGGAGGAAAAAAAATGTCCTAAAGCAGACTTTATTACCATTGTTACTTCATTGATTTCAGATAAAATCAAGTAGAAATAAATCTGGACCAATAGTATTCAAGATAGAATTATTCTGTTAGGAGCACTTAAGAACTTACTAATTAGTCTAAATTGTTATTATGATATCAAGCTGCAAATGCAAACATCCCTTAAAAACAGAGCCCCAAATGCAATAATAAAGTGGTTAAAACTAAAAAAAAAAAAAAAAAAAAGGCAAGGCAGAATACAGTAAATCTGCCACCTGATCACACAATTGATGGCACAAATAATTTGCTTAAAACCCTGTCACCAACAATGACTAATCCTAAATACCTAGGGAAGCCTAGCAGAAAGGGAGACTGGTAGGAATATCTTCCAGAACAGTGCTGCAAAATAAGCCAGGGCATTTCTGAGCCAGAGGTGGTGTTTTGTGTTTTAGCAATTAATGTTTTTTTCTTACACTAATTTGTGCATCAGATTTTTTTAATTCACATAAACTTTAGTATTCACAACAAACTTTGGCAAGGACTTTGTCAGCTTGATTCTGCATTGTTTGCAAAGTCACTTCTTCCTGCTTATTGTCAGCTTGTTTCCCAGTAGTTAGCAATGAGGACATTGTATATACAATGTTAGAAGGACTGTTTGTTACATAAAACATAACAAAATCGATGGCCCCTAGTTCCTGTTCTGAAGAGAGAAATATTCAAATCCTACACAACTTCTCCATGCCAGTCATGATTTTACAGACCTCTATCATAACTTTCCATCAGTCATACCACTTTAAACAGACTCCTATTCTATTTAATCTTTCCCTGCACACCAGATGTTCCATACCTTTGATCTTCCCTGTCACACCTCTCTATATCTTTGCCCATAATAATATACCTTTTGGAGAGGATGGGGGGCAGAGCTTCATGTGTTTGGGGACACGGGTACAACATGGTTTTGTAACAATGACATAATGATATTTTCTGGTTTTTTCTCTCTTTGTTTCCCCAACATCTAATTTGCTTTCATTGCTGCTATTGAGCACTGAACTGGCATTTTCATAGAACTATATATTATAACCTCAAATGTCATTCCTGAGTACTTACAGTTAGCTCAGTGTCCATCACTGTATGTGTAACATTAGGACTGAGGGTTTTTTCACCCCTAAGTATCACACAACGTTTATAAAAATTGAATTTTATCTGCTAATTTATTGCCCAGTCACTCATACGTCCTTCTTCAATGTTACACAGTCAGCCCTTGTCTTGAATATCTTGAATATCTCAAAATCATCAGCAGGCTATTCTGTCCTTTTTACAGATCATTTATGAATCTGTTGAAGAGCACAAACCTCTGTGGAATTCAGCTGGTGACATCTCTGCATTGTGAAAATGGAACATTTATTCTTACCGTCTGCTGCCTCTCTTTTTACTATTTATCCATGTGAAGACCTCCCTATTATCCAAGAGCAACTTAGCTGCTTTGTCAAGAGATATTGTTGAAAGTCTTTTGGAACTCCATAGGAACAATATCAATGGTATCTCCCTCCTACGCACGCTTATTACTGAATTCAAGGGCCTGAAGTTGGGAGGCAGGACTTTCCTTTTCAAAAGTTGAGCCGTTCCTAATATGCCATACACCCCCATGTGTCCACTAATTTAGTACTTAGAATAATTTATACCAATTTATCCAATATAGACATTGGTTTAGTGATTTGTCATTTCTGTCAAACTTCTCTGTGGCTTTTTCTACAAACTAATTTTACATTTACCATCTTCCAGTCTGTTAGGATGAGGCTTTCCCATTACACCTAATGCCTCAGCTATTTCATTCTGGAGAGCTGTTTGAATGATTTTGAGCAGGTATCATCTGGCCATGGTGACTTACTCCTCTTCATTTCATCTATTTGTCCCATAGATTCAATTTCAGACATTGTCTGATGTGTTTCCCATAAAGAAGGGTTCTTTCATAGAAACCTTGCTAAATACTTGGACAGTGATTATAGCTTTATAAAACTAACTTTTTTTTTTCACTATGTTGTCCTTTTCTTGAAGCTGTTTTTCACCACCTTTGATCGTATGGACTCTACAAAAGGCTTCCTGCCCCCAGTTAATTTGAAAATGATTTATTAATAGTTTTTAAGAATTTTGCAAGTTGCTTGCCTGAATTTTTTGCCTACTTGACTACATTTTTATACTTCACTTACCATTATAATCTTTTCTACTTTTCTCTCTTGAACATACCTCAGATTTCTTGACATATCTTCTAGTAACTTCCATTTTCATCCTGTTTTACCATGTTTGCTTGATTTTAGTCTTCCTCAAGTTTTTCTACGACATGGCATGAATTTGGCTGGAGTTCCTAATATGATGTCTTTAAATGATCTCCATAGAACTTGAACATATATAACATTTTTCACAGCCGTATTAGTATATTTTTAGCTATATTTCTTCCTACTTACTGGATTTTCTGTTTTTTCAATTAAGCACAAGAATAGTGGATTTTTATGCATGTGCTGGCATGTTGAATCTAAGTAAAATGTTGTTTCTGTTACAGCGCAGTTTATTGAGAGAAACATTTTCAATCAAGTCTTTCACCAGTGCTCAGGACCAAGCTGCTACTTCTCACAGGTTACCTGACTGCCTGGTTCCATCAAACAGTCGTCAATGGGGCAAAAACCATAGATGTGGCAAGTCATCCAGACAGGACACAGCCTTTCTAATCTCACTCAGCATGTCACTGTATCCATTGTAAGTCTATCATATTTCCCTTACTGTATTGCATATTTTATTACTCGTTTATATAATTTTTTTTGGTTTTATTCTGTGTTCTGTATTCCTTTTCCTATGTAGAACTGGAATTTCAGTCATAACTCACCAACACGGCTTTGCATGATGTGCTAATCTGATTTGACTGTCAGCTTTCTTTAACATATAAAAACTTGAAACTAAAACTCCACAAAAATTCACCAAGGGACTCACACTGTCCTTCACACATTTTGTATCCTGATACAGCTTTCCTTCCAAATCTGCAATATATTCCTTATGTCAATAGTTAGGTACTCTGGCTTGTACTTAAACTGAAGATGAGTCCTGGGATTCCATCTATCCCCATTGCTCTTGCAGACAGCCCAGACTAGGTGACCGAAACCCTTCCTGCTAAGGCCAGCTTCTCATCTGGGCAAACACGAATTGCAAGGAGTCTGAACGCGAGCCAGCTAGAGACCTCCTGGAGGCACAGGGAAGGGAACTGGTCATGCATTTTTGGAACAACCTGCAATTCAAAGCATTCTATGTGCACTCTATGACCTAGCACGGAGGTGTAGCTAGTGGGAATCATTACCTTTGGTAAAAGGACACTGCGGACTCTACAGAGAAACATTTATGGATAATATAACAATTGATTTACAGAATAATAAGAACATCAAACGTCATTAAAAGATTGTTACATATCAATGCCATTTATCTAGACACAATATACCAATGGAAACATTTAAAATACTATTCACAGTTCAGAAAACTATAGCATGATACACAGAGATTTTAATAAGGTTGCAGGCAACAAATATGCAGAAGCCAAAGCAGGGATGTTGAATACGTAGAAGCCTGAGCAATCTTGTGCTATTACCACGGTGTGGAAATCTCAGTAAGATCCAAATAGTAAAATATATTTTTCATACATTATACATGCACACATGATGTGCAATTTTCCATACCTTATGCATCCTCACATTTCAAGGGAAAAAACGCACACATATTTTGCCTTCGCCTATGCTGAAGGAGATCCAGAATCTTCACCACAAAATATTAAATTGTGCAGTAAACCTTCCCCACACTCTGTGGCATGCAGAAGAAATGCATACTTTCTTGCCTCCTAAGAAGGCTGATACACAGGGGCAGGAGCACCATACAGACTACTGCGAGTAAAGAAATGTAACTATTTACTAACATTGCTGACAGACAGTGAGGAATATGAAATAAAAATATGAAAAAAATGGATATTAAGTAGCTGTGCAAGCGGAGATGTGTTTTTCATCACCCTACGTGTTATGCAGTTTCAGAACTCTTCTCTGAGACCGCACAGCTCTTTGCAAACTTTATCAAAGCTCAAAAAACTTTCTCTCTGTGTTAGGCCTTCTGTTATTTTTCCCACTTAAAGGAAGATCTAAGGGACTTCACTAAGGTCACACAAATGGCACTGGTTAAATTAAAGGTGTGTGTCAAACTGATTGAGTTTAATATGTGGAAGATTGTGAGGAGACCACCATACACTTATTGTCTTCTCGGTTCGTCTGGCCTCAGCCGAGAAAAAGCAAACAATTGAGCTACTGTAAACAAAATAATAGTGTCTACAGTGAAATTCACATCAGCTTAAGCAGGTAACTTTTAAAATACTTTATCTTAACCAATTAAACCGATTACTTCCCTATTTTATATTTCAAACAGGCTTTTATTTTCCTAACACACGTACGAATAAAGAGAAAATAAAGGCAACAAGAAGAAAATAAAAATTTTATGGTGAACAATTACAACATACACATAAATATTTATTCTTGTATCGGCTATTGCCAGAAAGAACTAAGTGTGGTTCCCTGAACAAAACAAAAGCACAGAGGTGCCAACTCTCTTCCTTCTTCTCTTTTAGAAGTATATATGGAAAAGCTCTTCCTAATGTCCCTCTAATTATAACTGGGTCATTACTACAAAGGCTGCATGTACATTCAGCTGAACTGAAATGTATATTAAAGTCTGATCCAACATTCATGTACATAAATTACTTGCAGTATGAATATAAGACTGGATGTGGGAGGAACCACAAGTACATTCAAATCTCATGTTCCCTCCCAGTTTAGTAGTTAGGGCACCCAAGAGTGGAGAAAAAAGATCCCTTCCTTCCAGAGTGTCTCTATATTGTTACGCTCTACCACCACCGAAAGGTGCAAACATAGCGCAAAAGAATAATCAAATTTCTGAAGTCTTTCCTGTTCTCCCCTCAGAGCCCCAGCCACCAGACCAGTGCCTGGCTGCCGTCAGGCTGGTCACTGCTGGAGCCAGAGCTGCTCAGCTCTCAGACACATGTGGGGCAGGTTTCTACAGCAGGGATAGGAAAGACCTTTTCCTTACCCCTTCTTTTCACCTGCAAATGCCCAGTAGCCTCCTCTTCAGAGTAAGCTTCAAGGCTGGGAAAATTGTGGTTTCCAATCTCACCAAGGTATGATATGTGTGGACTCTTGAGTAACCACTTCTTGGAGGAGAATCATTATGTTTTCTTCCTTCTGCCCTTCTGTTTATCCTCAGAAAGAGCTCTAGTCCCAGGATCCTCGGTAAACCAAATTTTCAGTTCTATCCAGGTAGCTAAACTCTACTGAGGCAAGAAAACTGAGATACTCTATTTGTCCATTTTTCCCATTGGCTAGCTGTAGGTGGCTTCCAGCTCATGATTCAAATGTTTTGCATCATTTTCACTGCTTCCCCACTCCCTGCTTTGACTAAATTTGCGGAAAAGGCTTACCTTTCCCTTCAAAGATAAATCCCTTAATTTGGAGATCCTATGGCCTCACAGATGTTTGTAATTGTCTGTTTCTTGTGCAGTCAAAATCTAAGTAAAATATTAGAAACTAAGATTATTTTCAGTATAGCCTTAAAATGAGTAGTCGACTAGTCAAGGAACCTAAGCGTGCTAAACTTATTCATACGTTGTGGTATGCTAGAAAACACATAAGTATAGCCATCCACAGAAGAGGAATTAGAATGAGAAGTAGTCCAACGTGATCACCAAATAACAGATCCTAGAGTACTCTAAAAAAAAAATGGATAAAGACTATCAGCTTTAAAACTTTCATTACAGGGGAAAATCAGGGATCAGTGGTACATGACCAGAACAGGAATGGGAGAGTGTTGTACGTTTATACATGTGCATATATAGTAGCTGGTTTACACTGGCATGGTTTGCTTTTGCTTGAGAGTGAACCACTTGCACCTGCCCAAGTTAGAGATTTGCTTATAAAAATATATATTAAACAAACCTATATTCAAAATACTTGAGCAAATCCCCAGGGCAGACAGAGCTGAAGTCTAAATGTCACTGCTCTTTTGGAGACAAGATCAACCTATAACCTTATCAGAACACAAATTATGTCAGCGAACAACATCCAAAACCTGCAGAGGCATTTCAGAGATTTTTGGCATTCTAATTTATGGATTTCAGTTGCTGTTTTCTAACTTTCAGGCTGCTCCTTTGGAGAAAGACATTTAATTTTTTTTAGTTCGTATTTTCTCTATCGGTAAAAAAGGTCCTGAAAATCTATCACTTTTATCTTTGTGCATTTTGATGACGCATAATACTGATTAGAAAGTGTCTCAGCTGGTAATAAGTTCCCTTCATAATTTTTTTTTCAGATGCTGTTTTTATGCAGTTCATACAGGAATCCAATTAGCATATCATTGTGACTGATTAAATATGCCTCACGTAAATTTACATGTCAAAATACATACTGTACTTAAACAAACAGACAAGGATGCCAGTCTTCTGTAAACAGCTTTGCATGCATAAGCTAACTCAGAAACACAAAAGCTTATATTTAAATTCTCAATGACTACCTGAATAGAGCGAAAGGGAGACAGAAAGGTAATGTTACTCATGCATGAAGTGAGAGAATGAATATAGACATTTGTCTCTCTTTGTCTCTGAAGAAAACTATTGACAAGAGATTCCCCATCTGCATATGAGGCTGTCACGTCAGATTAGCTCATCAGGTAATGGAAATTTGGCCTCTGATCCAGCAAAGGTCCCTATGCACTAAGAATCGAGACTGTTTCAAAGAGATTGTATTATCTTAGACAGCAGGATTAAATTAATATGGGAATGACTTCTACTGGAGGAAATTTTTTGTTAAACATGTGCTAATGTTTATTATGCACACCATCCACTTCTCATAAGTGATCTTTCTTGACATTTATTCATTACTTTTTGACCTTCCTTGCAACGGAAAAACAAATAAGCAAAGTGCACCCCCTATGAAGCGTGGACGATATGGTTCCAACCAAAACCTCTAAAGACGCATTCATGCTAGCACACATTATGAAACAGTAAAAGAAATTACACTGTTGTCAGATAGATCAAATTAATCCCCCCAAAGTGGAAAAAATATTGAAGTCAATCATAAAGGACTGGACTCCCAAAGGGAATGTTGTAGCTACTGTTCTTAACCACCAAAGGGAAGACCCCAGTTTCAATTCTTTCTCCAGTGAATAGTTCACTAATTTACATTAAATACACAACGAAGGAAGGACTCAGAGCTGAGTCATCAAACTCCTGAGGAGCGCCCACATAGTAGGCTACAGCGCAGTGTTCGCTTTGCTCTCGTGCACGCTAGGTCAGTGAAGGCTCAATTATTCCATGCAAAGTGTAACAGCTTCTGGAGGAAATGCTGAGAATCTCCTCCCAATACTTTACCAGCATCATGATTAAGGAGATGGGTTCAAACTCCCTGAGGCAGAGAAAACAATGAAATCATATCTTCATCCTGACCAAGTGCATTTCTGAGAGGAGACTGAGATTTCTTCTATAGAAATTAATCATGAAGACTGATTATACAGATTTGCATTGTGGTTTGTAGTACAGGCCAGAGGGAATCAACACGTCAGGAAAGTAGCGAGTAGTTGTACAGCAAAAGACAAAAAGCCATGTATCTATGACTAGATACATTTGACAGTTGCAAACAATTCCAGGTGAAATCAAGTCTTTTCAATGACTTCAATGGAAAATTCTATTAGGCTACCACTGAGCATGGAAGGAAAACAAGACGCCACCTCAGCCTTGACTTTAATGATGTCCCACATGTAAATAAACACGTGGTTAATTTGATCCATATCATCTGCTTCTGATTTCACACAAACCAGAAGAGCAATGGGAGGAACAATACACAGCATGGAGATATTTTCTGCAGAGTAATGGTGTGTCTCCTAAGAGTGCGATAATGTATCAAATTGCATGTGCTTATTACCACTGCAGTGTCTCAATCTTCTGTATGTTCTAGTATGGAAAGATGAACTACATAACTCAAGTAAGAGTCTGAAATAAGAAATGCGATTGAGGAGCATTTCAAAATAAATCTAGGGTTTTGAAATAGTGAAATAATAGAAATATCAGGACAATGAAATGACATCTTGTTTATTGACATTACAAAAAGCACAGGTCTCATTTAATCTAAAATAAATCTATCTGTGGTTGTTATTAAATCCATATACTGGTTCTGTTACTTCATTTAATATATAAAAAATTTAGAACAGATTTCTGCATTTTCCGGTATCTAAAATCAGCAATTTAGAATGTTTCTTTGCCAGATTTAATATTGGCAGAATTAAATGCAGTTTAATTTTTATCCTAAAAGTGAAGAAAAGTTTTTAACAAGTTTGAATCTACGTCACAATCTGCCATCTATATTAATAGCAATCTGAATTGTGAATGTTCTAAAAGAAATTGAAAACAGAAATTTATTGTTATAGCTCTAATTGCTGTCAAAGGGATGGTGTTATAATACTGACAGTGATAAGTGATGCAAAATTTTCAAATGCTACAGCAAGGAGAAAACTGTGAATTCAAATTGACTGCCTACCCTTTTATTTTATCTTTGCTGGAAGCCAGGTATAGATGCTTAATAAAAGTACAAAAAATTGTTACTGGACAATCAAAGAAAAAAATCACCTGTAGGAAACTTTTTACTTCTTTTATACTATACTTCCTAAAAATGAAACATATCCCTTTATGAAAATTTATCACTAGTAACACCAAGCAGCTACCGATGTTTTAATTATTAACAGAAAGCTATAGACAAGTTCTTATTTAAAAAGAAAAAAAAAATTACCTTCTTTCCCCGAGTTTGGTTTGATACTAACTTGTAATCTGAAGGGCATCTTACACAGTTTCTGCAGAAAAGTCAAGCAAGACCTACACTTAATAAACACTGCCAGCTCTTTTGGTGCTTAGAACTGAGAAGTATTAAGAGTGCCAGGCCATTAAATTCAGTGGAAGCTATGGGCAGAATTCAGCTCTCAAATTAAGACATCTAAGCCTAAGTGCCTGCACAGACATGCTACATATCAGTTGGTTGCCTAAGCTCCCAATGTAGTTAATAAAGGCCGAAGCTAATACAGTTAGGAGGGCTATTCAGATCTCCCTGAATCAGCCACCTACTCTTGCTCAGCTGAATTGCTGTCTCGGCTCTGCTGACTGCAGATTGACAAGAAACCTGGAGCAAGACTTCAATACCTAAATGTCTAGTGCCCTTCTAAGTGCTGTTGGTTACCCCACCTGGTCTCCAGAAAGGATGTAGACCCCCCCTAAGTGAAGTCCCAGGCAAGTATCTTAAGACAGCTACAGCACTTCCAGTGGCCTCAGATGTCTCCATCAGGCAAATGAATCCCACCATCACTATAATGAGTGCTTACACACACAGGTCAAATGTAGGCACTTATATCTATACATCCACATCTATGTATCTTTCTGACCCAAGGCCTGCATGAAATGCCCCCTCCTCTCCTCCCATAAGATACCTCAGGATCAAGCCTGTGGAAAGAAGAGACAGAAGTCGAAAGACAGAAGAACATTCTCAAATCATTAGCATTTTGGTTGACAGCTCCTTTGAGTACAACTAGTTATTCAGATTATATCATACAACAAAAAAATCTGTTACATCTAAACACTTCCTTCATCTAACGATAGCCAAACAGTGCTCCAGAGACCTTTCACGTACATTATAAACTAGAGAAGATGTGACTGCATGGAAAATTCTGAGAAAATAAAGTAACTTGTCCCATGCAAGTTGTGTGAGTGAAAGTTGGTATTTGATCTTCTCTTAGATCGTATCATCAAGTATTGTAAAAATGGTGGAATATATCAGTAATTATACTTCATGAAAAATGATTTGATTTTGATTTATTGAGAGGAAAAAATCCACTATTATACAGACTAAAAGAGTATACATATATGCTGTGAGAAGGAAGCATACATAGACGTTTTTCTAAAGGAGATTTTTTTTCAAAGCAGCGTGAAATTCCATATCCTGTGGCTTAAAAATATATCATTTCAGTTTATCGACAATCAAGATTTAGCTTACTGTATGTAAAAGAGAATGTCCAAAAAAACCCCCCACTTCATTAGAGGAAAACATCTTTCACTTGTTAATAAAGCTGTATAATTTGTTTCTTTTAACAATCAGTGCCATAAAAGTCATACTGTGTATTTTTCTGAGAATGTATAAATTTTTCAGCTGGTGACTTTCAGACTCTGTTTGTCGGTAATAGGGAAATAACTCAGTCACAATTCAACAATGCATGTAAAATTCCCTCTATTAAAGCTGAGAAAAATCATAGGAAAATACTGAAAAATTGAAAATCAAATCAAGTAAAAGTGAAAAAAACCACATCTGTGATTTAGGAGCATATGGCTTTTTCCTTATTTTTTAAAGGCAATGACATTTAAAGCTGCTAACTAAGACATGTCCAAAATGGGATTTCTTGAAGTTTTTCATAACAAAACTAAAATCTAGATTACTCTTAAAATAACAAAAAAGACTGTTTAATAACATAGTAGATTATTTGATTAGGAAGTAGCACAAATAAAAAGGAGAAGACATTAATTGCATGCTTGAGGAGGCTAATAGTCTAAGTTTAATGGCTGATACAATTACGTATGCTGAAATATCCTCTTCCAAGTAGAACATCACTTTACCTCCCTCGCCAAATTAAATGTTTTTTCTTTTCTTTTTTTTTTACCAAGTCCAAACTGCAGTGAGGTTATGGTTTCAACAAAAGGCAAGGCAAGGCTAAAACATGTTGGTAATCCTCTCGCAGAGATGAACATAAGAGAGATATATACTTCCCAAGGAAGAAATTAATTAATTAATTAATCACAAGGGAATAATGATGATTGTTTCAAGCAGCTCCACTGCTACACATCCTGAATGTATCTTGCAATAACAAGACTAGAAATCTGTTAATAGATGTGTTGGAACTTTCCCCATTGCCTAAGCAAATGGCTCCCCTCATCTTGTGCCAAAATACATTTGACCTAATAACTTGATCTAATAATACAAGGTGAAATGGACTGGGCTGTGTGCAGGAAATATTGAAGTGATTATACCTCCAAGGGGTTTTTAGCCATCATGTGCCTACATGAGACCTCCAGAGGGTCTCCCTAACACAGGCTAGCCTAGATGTTCTCCTCCAGCAGGTTGGTAATGAAGTAAGAACAGTTTTCTTTGGCAGCGTGCCTTGTGCCCAAATTTTCTTCAATATCCAGGAAAGGGCATAGGCAAGTCAAAGTTTCTCCTAAAAGGACAAACAAACATGATAGGAAGGCTACGGTGTGATGACAAGCAGAAACTTAAATTACAGTCTAGTTAATCCCTGAAAGGATGTCCTTGCTTTATTGCTATAAATGTTGTCAGAAAAGGACAAAATAAGGATTGTTTCTGTTCGAAAACCACAAAAGCCTTTACCAGCAATAAGGAGCAGGCTGAGAGGGGAATTTTAGGAATGTGTGTGTTTCGGGTTTCAAGCTTCACTGTTGTGTTTTGGTGTTCTTGTTCAGCAAGTTAGACAGAGATTTAGTTACACATGCGCAGTTTGTGTAGGAAACAGCATTATTTATCTATATTAGACAATTCTATAAACCCAGTGGCTTCTGAAAGAACACTCAGAGATGCTCCAAAGAGCTTCTGCAGAGGTGGAGAGGAAGACAGGGTGGGGGAGAACAGTAAAATGAAGTGACGGTTTATATCAGAAACAAGCTAGCCTTTAAAAGAAATTAATTTCAGTATCAATTGCAACCTACCAGAAAACATCTTTCAAAAAGGCCTGCTGTTCTCATGCATTGATGTGCGAACTGGTGACTTTACTTCCATCACACACTGTCACTTCTTACCAAAAAATGGCAGCCTCCTTGGAGTAGAGTCAAAGCCAAAGACTGCTACAGAAGCACTGAAACTGCGACAGTCATTTCTGTGAGGATAGCTCAGCTTTTGTTTGAGTTTTTTTAGAATTTGAAAGGAAGAATGTTATTAAGTGTACTACTTAATTATTTTTAAGTGAATGGAGTTTGCTCTTAGAAGAAGCTAGATGTGCACTGAAGTAGAATAAACCATGACAAAATGACTTGCATCTCCTATTGAACATCCAGGGTGCTCAGAATTAAAAAGCCATTGAAACTAAGGAATACTGTAATGATGTAACATAAAAGCAGACGTATGCAGGTGAATACTGTGACGTACCTAACCACCACCAAGTACATCTCCAAGTATGTACTAATGTCTGTTATTTCTACCCTCAGACTGTTTTCCTTAATTTTTAAAGGACTGGAAGAACCCCACATTTCCTTAATAAAGAGTATGGGCTTTCATAAATAAAAACTATGCTTAAAATTCAAAACATATGTCATAGTTGTGCTGCTCAGAAGGTCAATGTCTTCCAGGAAATTTGCAATTATGAACTTTGTTAACAATTCAATAACATCCTGGTTGAATGGAGAGAGTCACAGCTCGACTACATAGGGCTGGAAGTATCCTAAGACTCAAGCAATCCAAGATCAAGCCCTTCCATATGTTAAGAAATCTGGTGTCATAAATAGGGTTACACAGCTCTTGAAGAGCATTTTCACTCCCTCACAGTCATCCCTGATGTTATGACATGAGCATAGACAGAAGTACAGGTTGAGCAGGTATAATTTTAAAAAGCCATGGCGAACAAAATGTTACCCTTTTCCCTTTTCTTCCACTTATTTATTCTTTTGACTAAATACAGCAGCACATGCCCTTTGAGGTGACCCAAGCACCTAAGATACCAGCATGGGGAGGGCAGAGATGACACAGGGCCGTGAGAAACCAGCACTTTTTGGAAGCAGCATTTGGCAGCCACACAAGGTATTGCTCAGTGCCCAAACTGTCACCAGACCGCGCTGTTAATGACTTACATCCCGTCTTCTTTGCACAAGGGAAGGCAGAAATACTTTGTTCCAAAAGATGCTGCCCACTCCTCAGCCACAGATTTCTAAGCCCATATTAATTCTGAAATGCTCTCTAAAGGTGCTTGAGCGAGATCCAAGGGATTTGCTTTCATCGGGAGGTCTTGGTTGGCCCTAAATTTAAGCAAGGCTAGTGTTGGAGTTAATGGAGAATAACGGGACCCTCAAGGGAATGATATATACTCGACCTATCTTAGACACCAATCATAAGTGTGATAGACATGTATGAGATAGATGAGATATAGGAGATACAGATGAGACAGCCACCTCTCATGGGATGAAATGAATTACCCTCTGGAAGCACTTATTACATTCAACTGATTGTAAAGGGAGCTGAGGTTGACTAGCTTACACTTAAAATACCTAAAAGACAGACACCTGAGTTAGGGGAGATGAAATCCACTCTTACGTTTAAATTTGATTACAAAGAATTGAGTTAGCTGACACAATACTGACCATGACTGATTGGGTCCGTGCACAGAAGGACAACTCCAATTCAACACTGAGCTGCAAGGCAGCTACTGTAATTAGTTGGCACGATGCTAAATACAATTTTTTTTTTTTCTAAGGCATTCAGTCAACTCATTTTTAACATGAGCAGAATCGTATACCAGTCAAAGGATGCAGTCTCAGAAATATGGGGCAGTTAAGAATGATGCACCTGAGGGATTTATGGGAATAAAACCATTGCAATTCTATTCTGGACACTTTAAAATATACAATATTAATTAATATAAAATATTAATTCCCATTTTAAAATGGGAAATTACATATGTTCTGATGAACACATGAATTAGTGTTGAAATAAAAATTAGAATTCTGCATTGCTAAACTGAATTCCTTTTTTTTTAAAGCAAGACTCTATGAATTAAAAAATTGAGACATTTTGCCAATGTAAACCGACAATATTTGAAACTATTTTCTTTAAAATAAAATGTGAAATTAGCCTGTATACTGTCATACGTTGAGTGAAATTATCTTCATTTAAAACAGCAAAATTTCTGTTGCCATAAGGACAGACAAGGGAGTTTATACTTTATTGAAACTTTTAAATTCCAGTACAGCTTATACATATGAAGATATTTACATAAAATAACAGGCATAGAATTATAAAGAGAAACAAGTGACAGCATTAATGCGTGAATGGCATTTTATGTTTTTCTAAAGATGACTAACGAACTGAATTCCTATGGAAATATAGTGTGCCTGACATTCTCATACCTACCCAATGAGTTCATAATGATTACTGCTATTACAATGAATACAAAATTAATGAATAATAAATTAAATCCTTACACTAAATTGATATTAGGAGCCTCTTTAAGTCATTAATTTTTTGTAACAGTCAAGTTACAAACCATAATAACCTTCTGAGAATAACAAGTTATGGATTTAATTACAGATAAAAAGAAATATCTTCTATTAAAATGTGGGAAATTATGCCCTAAAAAATTAAAAATGGAGCAGATGCTGGAAAGCAGCAAAGAATGTTCATAAACTAAAATAATAGTATTAATAAAAAAGGAAATTAGAATGTCATGTTTTTATTTCCAGTGTTTTCAAAAGAAATATTCCAGGGTTAGGATAAGAGATGAACTAGCCAAGCATACTTATGAAAAGTTTGATTGGTTTATGACATGTCAAATGTAGAGAAACTCTTTCATTTCTATACACAAAAATCCTGTCATAGGAATTAAGCTAACAATCAAAATAAATGTCATATCTAAATTTGGTAATCCTCACTCAGGATTCATCAGAAATCTAAATTATTAAAGTGAATTTTTGTTCATATAATCTTCTCAGAAATCTTCCTGGAGAAAAGATAACTGTCAGCTCCATAGATATATGACATTTTGAAAGTTTAAACATACTTGGAAATAAAACATGGAAGATATTTTACACAGGCATGATCTACCTCTGCATGCTCTCACGTTTACTGTTAGAGGTTCTGTATGCCAATATTTTTGGCTATTTGGACAACTTTCAAGATTAAAAATAACTATTTCACCATAAATCACAGACATTTTGATTTATTGTGATAAATACCAGCCTCTAAAAAGTGATGCTGAAAGAGTCACTACAGTAGCTGAGGCTCAATGGCACACTGGTGGAGACCTATGACTCCCACCTCCCTTAACACAAGGGCAGAACCCGTCTGTACGCTTCGGAACACGTTCAAGAACTCTCTAATATCCATGAATAGAAGACGCATTAAAAGTGCAGAATGCACAAAGTTGATAGAAATATAAGAACATTGAAGATCATACCATTTCGATGTGACTCTATTGCATTTCTATCAGGTACAACTGTTTCTGAATAAAATAGTGAAGAATGGAAATCTAATGGAATTCCTTGTATTTTCTTATGACTGAAGTTCAGACATGAAAAAAAGAATTTGAGATCTATACAGAGAAAGACATAGTACATTTAAAATCTGTAAAAAGTGATGTTTTCCTGGAGTTGGTTTCTATATGAATGGCATATTTGGTTCCTTTAGCCATGTATTGTAGCTCCAGCAGTGTTCAAAAGGAAAAGACCATGGAAATCAGATAGAACTGGTTTCACTTTTTTTTTTTTTTTAAATCTGTATATTGCCTTCTAGGTACTACCTCTTTAATAAGATAAAGGTGTCAAAAGAGTGCAGAGTATCTTTAAATATAAGAGGTATAAATGTACTATCTAACTTTAGCATGTGTAAGTATCCATACAGGCCACCTCTCCCATGTAATTGCCTGATGAGGGTAGGGCTTGACGAGCAATAGCTTTCACATCTCTGCAGGAATCTACCCCAAACTCAGTGTTACCTCTTGTGATACCAACCACTAGCAGTGGTTTAATGAACATGTGTGAATTGTTGTGCTTGTACAGAAGAGGAACTAGGGGGATGAAGGATGCTCACCAGCAGTAACAGCACATTCTGTGAAAAGCTGATAGCCATTACTACATACTCACTAAGAACCAAATTGAACTTATTCCTAGGGGTACCAGAATTTGAACTTGAAAGTATACATGTGATAGTAAAAACATGCTGTGGACTGTCTGCTGTGTTACTAACCATTCTGTCTTGAGAGCTTCCATTTACAATTTTTCTTTTTCTTAGTGAAGAAATCTGAGATGTAAACATCTTTTGGAATGAGGACTCTTAGAAACTTAATGCCTTCTGTCTAAAGCGAAGATTTATTTAACTGTATGGCAATATTCCACTAAGTTTGTTTAAAACTCTTAAGGGCAAGTTATAATTCATTTTGATACATACGCCTCTACACATAAATGTATGCCAATTCTAACATTTATGATTTCTTGCAGTATAACAGATATCAGTATATAACAGATATCAGTATAACAGTATAACAGAAGACACCAAATTAGAGTTCTTAAACTCTCTGATACTTTTCACCTACAAGCAACACACCAAGAAACCAATATAATGTGAAAGATGGATGCACTTACTCACGCTGGCAAAGAGTATGAGAGAAACTGAAGCAATATGTAGAAAAAAATGTGATAGATATGCAAACTCTGCCTCATCACCAATTTAATAATAACAGAAGAGGATCAGCTTCCTTCTCCATACTGTCACTTCTGGAAACAGCTACCTGTACTTCTAATATTCTAGGTTGCCCACCTCTCCCAGGTTTCAGCTCTTTTTTGTCCTTTCTGCTGATTTCAGATGTTTAGTAATCCTATGTGAGCTCTGCTGCCAGTAGGAAAAAGAGCTATGGATAGAATATGAGAGGGAAAGGGACCAGAACAGAAAACCAGAATCACAGGAGGACTGAGAAAACCATTGCAAACCTTCAACTTCATCCATGTTTAAATCAGAAAACCTGAGAGGGGCATCTGATTCTTCACAGTTAACAAAATATTAACTTACCATCAAATAATAATTGTTAACATATTTTCCTAAAGGCTTATAGAAAGCAGAGTACTGGGAGCTGCCAAGTGAAAGATAGCTTACTTGCTTAAAATGTCACCTAACTTTGAAAACATTATGTTGTAACATAAAATAACAGGTTCCACAGCAGGTGGATTTCTCAATTTGAAATGCATTTAAAAAATTAATGTTAAAATACTTTTAATTTGACATAAAATAATGTAATAACCTGGTTGACTTCTCAGTTCTTAAGTGATAATAAATCCTGTCTGAACATGCCAATCTGTTTTACAGCCAAGGGTAGTAACTACACCAAGTGTGGTTGATTTTAGCTGCACATTTCCCATTAATGTTAATGTGAGTTTCACAGCTATATCGCTGCACAGGGGTAGAGAATATACCCTCAAGTTGTTAAATGGCAACGAAAGAAGAGAATGAATATGTGGTGATTCCCCTGAAGAGGAAAAATGCCAAGGAAAGAAATGTCAGAAAGAATAATATAATACACAAAATCCACGCAGAGAAGGAAGGATGGTGGGGCGGGGGGGAAGGAAGCACTCTCTGGTCTCTTTCCAAAATCAGTTGCGTTCTGGGTTCCCTGCAGCGATTTAACAATTGAAAAAGACTTAACAGTCTCCTATAAAGCCCAATCATGAAATCCAGGAAAAAAAAGCATCTCTTTCTCAATTACAGTCTATGTTTGAGATGGACCTACTGCTCTTTAGACCTAGATTTAAAGCTCTATCTCTTCCCACCCCCACCCCCCTCCCTCCATTTTATTTATCTACATGCTCTGAATTACATGTAAAGTAAAAAAGAACCAGAGGAATATTTTCATCAGTGCTGCGTCCCTGTGACTCTGTTGGTGACAGTTCAACAGTTTGTCTGGCAGAGGTGATCAAGGTTAAAACTGAATCAGAAGAAAAATGGTCCTTTTTAACTGCTACTACTATGAGGTTCCAGTCCAGCGCCAACCACTGAAATACTGCAACTTCATCTTATTAGATTTAGGTCTAGGATTAGGCCATTAAATTCTAATCTGCATTTCCATGGTACATACCAGTCTGCCCAAAACCATTACTTTTTGAAGGTTTGCATTCTTTCTCCATGCACGATAAGTATTTCATGGTCACCATATACCTGTATTAGGTATTTCAGTTCAAGAAGAAACATCAGAGGGAACGAACAGTTAAATGTGTGTGAAATCACTGCAGACTTGAGGTCCTAGCTGAGGTATAGAAGCACATCTGAACACCTTGAGCTCCTCCGAAAAATTCCTTATTTATCTATTTCTGTCTTTTATATATACACATGCACACACTTCCTGTAGCACAGAGAATAGCACGGTGAGGGAGAAAAGTAATTTTTAGTTTAGCGTGATAAAAACAGGAATACACCATGAAAAGGCAGTCAATATTATAAAACAAATGACACTTTTTATAAAAATCTTCATTGTTTTCATAATTGCTTTAATATATTTATTTGGGGGGTTTTTTTGCTTATTTTCTTATGTTTTGCTAAAGTACTTTACCAGTTTAAAATCCATTATAGGAATCCATTCATAAAGTATTGGTGGATGAAGTGATATTGATAACTCCCACAACAAAAATGGAAGGTTTTTGCATGTATTGAATTTTTGCATGTGAAATTTGCAGGACAATTTTGCAGCCTTATCAAATAAAATAAGTACGTGTTTTCTTTTCTATTTCTTTTTCTTTTATTTTCTTTTTATGCTTAATATTTTTTCAATGTAACTTAAAAGTATTAGCGTTATGCATCTCTGTGTATATGTATAGCCAAATACACACACATATAATATACACATATAATGTATATGCATGTATATATAATATCAAACCCACATATATGTGCATAAAAATGTATATTTCATTTGTATCACAACATGAGTTTCCCCATATTCCTCCAATTTCACATTGCATGCTTACTCCTAAGCATCCATCTAGCCAATTTTGTAAACTATGATAAATGAAATTACTCTATATTATTAGTTCACTTATCCTCAGTACAAAACTACAGCGAAAACTGGTTTCCACAACTTCTAATTACAAAACATTAGCTACCTGAGTCTTCTCCAGCTGAGCAGATTAGCATAGATCTTCTCTGCTGACAGCTTTGACCTTCACTCCAGCAAACACTTGTCAAAATGCCAGAAGTAATTACCTGGCTGTTTAGGAAGGAGTAATGGGGTGTAGCTACCTACCTTTTCTTGTTACTGATCTAAAATGTCTATAAAACTTTGCCAAGAGGCACCCTCTGGATTTTGGCATACACATTTGTTTCTTATCTGTCTGTCTTTTTTTTTTTTAACACACTATCAAATATTAGCTCTATGATCTCCTGCCAGCCAATCCCGTCACAATTCTGAGGGACAGGCTAAATAACGCACTAGACAGATCTTTCAACCAAAATGATTTTATGACTGCTGTCATCCTGATTTTGTTGCAGTGATGCAAGCAAGAAAAAAATACAAAAAAAGCAGCAGAAGCAGCATAGGAACAAATTATCATAATTATACCATAGAATACCATACTATCTTCTGAATTATCTTAAAAAATCATTGTATTATAGGGTGTTTTTTTTCTTTTAATAAAAAGTCTTTTTCCCATTCATATTTCAGATTTACAATTAAGAAAATAGAGGCACAGAGAATTTACAAGTGCTTCTTGAAAATCTATGGCTAGATTAAATCTAGCACGTCTTTTGAGTTGCGCCAACATAAAGCCATACAATTTCTCTTAATCCAGAATGTTCAAATTTATAGAAAATATTTTCTAAAGAGAAGAAAGGGATTTAACATGTTTTCCTGAAGACTAGATAATACTAGAAAGATTAAGTATTTGCAGATTATTACAATGGTCATTAAGCTTTAAATCCTGCATACAATTTTTGTTTGACAATGGAAAACATTATCTCAAAATAGGAACAAGATCAAAGGTCTATAAATCTGACTCCATCTTATCTTACGTATCAGAATGGATATCTGGAGTTCAGGAAAGCTCAAGGAAAAAAAAAACCAAAACCTACTTTGACCATACATAGCCCAGAAAACAATTTATGAAAATCAAATCACTTGCCTTGTAGTCACAACATTCCCTAACAATTGTGTAGGCTACCAGGCAGCAGCAGCAGCTGCTGAGGTAGCCTTCAATCCATACCAGAAAGACTGCTCAAAATGAAGGCCATGTTAAAATACAGGACTGAATACTGCTGACAAGTATGCCCTTATAAGTACTGCCAACAAACTTCTCTTATCTTCAAAAACCCTCCCAAAGCTCTCAAATAATTCCTTGTCCCACTGTCAAGAGCTCATTATTTCCCCTCTCAGATACATTCCTCCATGAGCTATCAGCAGTAGAAGGTCATGCAAGTGTCTGTTTTCAAGACAGATGATACATGAATCCTCCGGACCTCCTAACTAAGCCTTTTTCAGGCAGAAACCCTCCACCTGCCCTTTCATCCCAGGTCATATTGCCTCCTTGTCATATGCCTCCTTCCCAAGATGTCATCCCATAAATTGTGTTCTACCGAGAGAACAGATTGCTACCAGATTCAGGTCAGCTGCCCCTACACACTGTTACCAAAATGCCATGTTTCTGGAGAAGGGCCGTTTCATGTTATTACTTTTCTCCAGCAAAAAGGGATGACAGCCTGATTCTAAGATGATTCTGAGTGTAATTGATTTTGTGTTTTTTCTTATGCTTTAAATAACAGCTGTTTTTCATAGAGCCCTGAAGTAGCACTGCTCTCCCTCACAATTTTTTATTATTTGGCTGATATGAAAGCTATCAGTTACAATCACAAGATTGCTAATCATCCAATTTCATATATTAAAAATAGGATATTTAGTTACATCAGATAAAGAACATTCTTCTGTTTGTATCAACTGAAATAGAACATTATCGCCTGTTCCACATGGCACCTAGTGTTTATTTGCACGCATAGTTTAAAATTCTAAGGTTTATCTTGTTCTACATTTTGAAAAGTTGTAATCAATCTGTCTAATGGGTGGAAAAAAAAGTACTGACTGCCCTTTTCCAGGTAAAGGTTAGGTTACAATGCTCTCTGACCTAAATTAGGGTTTCTTTAATTCCCTTACTTAATGCTTACCTAAAAAGTTACATAGTCACCAAAAAATATTGGATCAGCCTGCCTAATCCTTACATAAAAGCTGGCTTTTATCGACCTGCCTTACCAGACTTCTTCTAATTGTAGTACTCCTAAATAATTTGTTTTTAATATGCTTAGGATGTGCTGTAAACAGAGATAGTCTCTTAAGCGTACTGCACAAAAATATATAAAACTTTGTTAAAGGACTATATCATTTAAAGATGTCTGGAATTGTAAGTATTATTGTTGTATATGCCATATTGCATATATATTTCCATTTTCCTGGAGAATGTGTTGCTTATCATAAACATGATAAATAGAAGCAATTTTGCTAAATAATATGTTGAAATATGACATTAGGCAGGTTTTCTTGGGTTTGGGGATATCTCCTTGCTTTGCTTTAAATTAGAATGAAATTTAGTTCTCAAATATTTTAGTATAGGGACTTTCTGATACTGTGTTCACAGTGGGACCCCATAGTACCGCTGCTATACAAAAAATAATACCGTTTTGTTTCAGTCACACAGTCTCAGCATTACGGACTTCAGTGCAGCTATTTGTGGATTTACATCAGCTGAAAACAGTCCTTTGAAAATGTACAGGTCAGTTTGAAACATCTATGTAAGGAAATACGTAGCAAGTTCAATATGGAAAAAGTCTTTTCACTTCCATAGTCAAAACTGTATTGGGAGATTTCTTGGACTTGAAAGAAAACCACTCTGCACTTCAACTACATGGCAATTTCATCTTGCATTACCAGCTGTAGGTATGAACAAGCTGACTGCAGGAATTTGTTTGTTTAACAAGATTACAAATAGTAGTGTTTATCAGACTTCGAATCTTTGTAAATTTACTCAATCTAAAATTAATTTTGAATTCTTAAAGAGCTTTGAATATGTTACCAAAGGACAATGTGAATGAAAGAGGCTTAAGTAGAAGAAATCAGGATTTGCACCAGAAGATTTTAAGAGATCTAGGAAAAAAAAAATATTTTTGAATATATTACCAAGCAGGGACTACAGGAAGATCCAGAAAGCTTTCCATTGTACCAAATTCTACAATCCTGACTTCAACCAATCTCCCTGGCTTTATTGGCAGTATTTATGTATGGCAGTCATATCATCAACAATATCTATACATTTCTGTGGATATTAGTGATGGCTTTCTCTCACCTACCTTTAGCCACATATGATAAGTGCCAGTTCATACAATCTATCTTTTTTCTTTGAATGTAGAAGCAATCTAGACAATGCCTAACACTGAGACAGCTGCCAACAGGTTAGATGAATTCTACCCTCACTACTAAAATGCATTTAATTATATTACCAGAGGGCTCTTTAAAAAAGTCAACTTTAAAATCACTATTAACCTTTAAACCATGACATAAATTTCTTTCATAGAGGACTTTTTACCTGTCTTCATAGGCATGCCTATAGATTTCAGAAAAAGAAACTAACAGAAACACACAAGTAGCTGCAAATCAACCTAAGCTTCAATTCTGGTCTTGCCATTGAACCTTTGATAGAACTGGCTGGTTCAGGTATCAACTATTGTATTCTAAAATATTAATACATATACTACACCAATTGTGTGTTTCTCTTTATTTTACTTTAATACCAGTCTGATGGTTTTCTATGAATGGGTGTTTAATAAGAGGCACCAGAATGTAATTACATGAACAATCATTGCTTTAATTAAAGAACACTGGCTACATAATGCTATTTAGCTCTTGTTTTTCTCCCCACTTCTATAAAATGATTAACTAGCTTTAGAGTTCCTAACAGTTAAGAGGCTTAATGTAGGGGTTTATGCTGGAATAGATTATATCATTTTATAAGGTGAACAGAAGGAAGTTCTGAAGTTTTCTGTTACAATAGAAAGTGGTTTTAAAGCAAAAAGATTTCTTTCTAAAATTAGATACCTCACAGTTATTCTTAGAGGAGACGTGTATATTAAAGAAACTCTGTCCTTACTAATCACAGCAATGAACACCATAATTAGAAGGACGTCACTGGAGAAGAGTCATAACCAAAGATACTTGCTATTATTCAGGATTGAGGCACGTTTACCAAATGGTAGCACCCGTACCAACTGCTAAAACTCATTCCATTTTTCAACAAAAGAACAAGGTGGGAAGGAAATACCATCTCAAAAACTCATTAATCATTTTATCAGACATTTGGTAGTGCAGGATGCAGTTCAGATTCTGAATAATACTTCAACAATGTAACGACATCCTTTATTCAGCAATGGAAGGATTTGAGGAAAATACTTGAGATAGATTTTTCAGATATGATACAGTAGGTGAAAGGGAATTGATCCACTACAGAGGGGTCAAGAGGTGAAAAAGGACAATGTGAACTAAGGAGGCTTGAGTAGAAGAAATCAGGATTTGCACCAAAAGACTTAAGAGAGCTAGCAATGGAAAAAGACCTTCAAACATTTATGTTTCACATTATAGACCAAAGAATTGTAATCCTTCTTAAACCAGGGCAAAGGCAAGGGAAATTAGATGGACCTCACAGCCTCCTGGTTATGTTGTTCGAAGCTTCTGACACAAAAGCTGTCAGTTCACTTCAAAGATGAACTTCAAATTATTCATAGATACACTCTTTGTTACTGTCTCAGAGAGCAAGACATCTAATTGCATGGTCTACAAAAATCTAGATAGAGGGAAGGAATTCAGCCGTACACTTTCACCTTGGGCTGTTCACTTCATCACAGCTGATTTATGAATTTGACAATGACTGGCCAATAAATACTTTTAAAACAACCATTACTGCTTGCGGTTGTGGGGTAGAAAAAATGAAACCGAGACAGTATGCCAGCATGGACGTGTTTGTGACTGAAGAAACAGAGTTCATCTTTCTGAGACATGCAAAGCTTGTGCCAAAAATCAACAAGACAACCAAGGCTGGTTATAGCCATTTAGAAAGAACAAGGACTTCCTAGAGAAGAGGAAGATTTTATCCAGAAATTGAAGTTTCCTGCTTTTGACGATATAGAATTCATATCTCCTGCACTGACGACCACCAGGAAAAAGAGGATGGATGTTTCCATTTACCAAAACCACACAACGGACATTGCCAAGTTTCATTATGTTAGAAACAGGAGTACCAAGAATAATAAATTCCTGGATTACACTGAGTTAAGTTAAATATATTATGCAAAGAACTTCTAACAATTAACCAACAATGGTCTAAAAAGCATCAAAGGCCAGACAGTATTTAATCACAAGCTGAAATAACCAGAGAGAGAAAAATCACAACATTCCAAACTCATTGCATTAAATGACCTTTCCTAGGTTTTGTTCAAAATCCTCCGTCAGACCATGAGGTTTTTAAGACGGGTCAGTAATATCTATTCTAGCTATGCTTTTAACTAAATGGATAGCTAAAAAAACCTTTGCATAATCTTACTCTTGCAGTTGGTGTTGATCCCTCATTGTTCTACTATTCCTTCTCCTAGTCTCCCTTCCCTACATTTATACGTTCTTTACATATACACATTACATGTAGCTTTATTATATGAAGATCCAGACCTATATTATATGAAGAGAAATCTGAAGACAGTTCTCTCTCTTTTGTTCTCCTGAGAACCTCCTAGAAAACTTTTCTTGCTAATAATGGATAATAATATAGAGTTGTTATGTTTCCATCAACAGTGCTGGTATGGTCAATACTTATTGGCTAGAGAGCAGAGTGAGCCTCTGCAGCATTCCTAGAAATGAACATTCAATTTAAGTTGCGTCCCAGATCCTCATCTATTGACTCTCTAATGTTGAATAAATTATCTTCTCTCTGTGCCTTGTTTTGTCAAATTTCAGACCATGAAATTAAGAGGTGTGCAAGCTTTACAGAGGTGTTCCATAAATGTGCTTTTTATTATACTTATTTCTATTATGCAGCAAACTGGAAAGATAACCCCCTTTGGCCAATAAAAAGAGGACTACATTTCATGACTAGAATGAATACAAGAGAACAGTCATATAAATAATTTGTAATATTTTAGACTTACATCTGATTTGCTAAAAGTTGAAATGTGTATTTCAATTATATGGAAAGCTAATACAAACAATTGCAGCAAACAGCTAAAAAGTGCATCTAAGCATTATAGCTTTAACTGATCATTTGTACTTTCATAGTTAAGTCTTTTAAACTATATTTATAATGGATATTTGTAGCGTTGAATTTATAAGGAAATCAAAGTATGTTCATGTCAGAGTCTCAGCCCTTTTTAACAGGGCCCAGATTGGATGTGTGACAAAACTGTGATTTTGCTGAATGTGCCTAAGAAATGGGAGCATTAAACAGATTTCTGCAGTGACTGTGTAGGGCAGGTTCCTCACCAGTATTTTCAAGTTGAAGAAGAAACTGGAATAATTTTTAATGCAGGTGGGTTTTTTCACTGTCTGACATGGCTTTGAATTTTAAATTTCTTGATCATCAGAAAATTCTGTGTTTCAATCCTGCTAACTATCCAAGGTCATTGAAGGTTTGTAGGGTGTGATGGGGACTAAAAGCCTTTGAAACTAGACCACTGATTTAGATCCTTAGGCCTACATATCTCATATCTAGAAGGGTAAGTTTTGATGCCTATAAATACAGCTCAGACCTGCCAAGAAAAAGAAACACATCGAAGGCAGAATAAGGCATAAATACCTTCTTCACCAACTGAATCCAGGGTCACTAATATGACCGACCATTTAGTCATCCTAATTAAAACTACGACATCTTGGACCACTCCAAACCAATGACACCATCAGCTTAAACAACTAGACAGGGTAAGATAACTCTACGGGTTTTGAAGTACCCTTTTCATCTCAAAAGGATTGTTTAATGCTAAGAGCTAAGGATCATGTTGTCTGTTCAGAGCCGCCAATTTTAGCAAAAATATTCAGCTTCAATGTCAAAAAGTTCTATTGCAATATTTGTTGCCATGGATATTTCACCACAGCTGGGACATGACCAAGATTTGTAGGTGTCAAATCTCAAAATCTGCAAGTTTAAAAGTTTAATCATTTGAAGTTGTTTAAAACTGCTAAGCAATTCTATATGTATTTTTTTTATCTATTCCAATGTGTTTGAGGCAGTATCTTTATTCAAATTAGCATGTTATACAGTTAAATTTTAATGATAATACAGTATTTTTGCATTTGTGGGTTTTTTTCAGTGGAATTAATTTTGTAATGCATTTTTTGAAGACTTAGAAAGCTGGCAGAGAAATAATTTTTAGACAAGAAAGTTATATGATTCAATACCCTACTCTTGAAGTCACGATTAATTGTCCCTATCCAACCATGCATGTTGTGAAAATTTTGGTTTCACCAGCAGGGCAACAGAAAAGTAAAAAAAAAAACCCCAACAAACAAAACCCCCAAACCAAAACCAAAACAAAACCAAATCAATAGCTTAGTTAAAAGTTAGGGGAATTAAAAAAAAAATTAAAAGATGTTATTGATATTCTAAATATATATTTAAAAAAATTAAATCAAGATTGACTTTCCATAATATTGTATATCACAATATACCTTACACACAGAACCTGCACACAAGACCTATATAATTCTCCAATATCTGATTATGCATTGCCTTTTGCTGTGCTATCTGTCCCCTATCACTAATACGCCTACACTATGCACATCCCTTTGCTCTTCAGTCTCCCTTTTTTAGAACACCTAAAATGCTGCATTTTAATACAATACCCCCAAAATTGCAGGCACAATTCTAACTAGTAAAAGGCCGCAGGTACACATAAGCAAATGCTTTTATTTCATTTCAGCAATGCAGAGTGTCTATGCACAAAACTTCTCTCCTACATCTTTTTTTCATGTGTGCATTATATATATGATCGTTACATCTGATGCTAAAATTCTATGCCTGGAAACTTCAGAAGATTCCTCTTTTCTAATTGTCACTGTCAGTATACATGTCTTTGCATGAAAGGTGGGATTCTGGAGTACCTATAAAGCAAACTCATTGCTCATTACTATACTGATTATATTGCAATTTTATATAAATAGAGTTATCTTACTGATAATTGTTCTCTGCTAGATTTCTCCTAACCTTTAAACTGAAGAGAAAAGAAATCCACATTCATTTGTCTAAATGAAGTCATGTGCCAAGTGTAATTACTTCTAGAGCAGGTCATCTATGTCTAGAAAAAGTTTATTTCTTCAAAATGTTGAGATGAAATTACACTGCACTGTTGAGCCTGACTTATTAAACAGAAAGAGTCCAGAGGACAGCTAGTTGATGCAAGATATGTTCTATATTATGGACGTCAAAGTATGCGACACTGGCAAAACATTGGCTGTCCTTCTGCTCTGTAGTCAAAGAGCAAATAAAGGTATTGTTAATATGAGAAAGCAAGCTATTCACAATTTTAAATTACTCTGTTGTCAGCTTTCCCATATAATTATGTAGCCCTAGAAACTGTAAAAAAAGTAATCAAAACATTTACACAGAATTGCAGCTGTGGATTACTGGAAAAAGTTTTATCAGCAAGAATGTGGCTGAAGGATTTGAGAGAGCTTTATCTCTCTTCAAGCCAGGTCTCGTGTACGCCAAGAAGAACGGATCTCAAACTTAAGAAAACATAGGAAACCATTTTTATTATCATACTACCATATCTCTATTTTTTTTGGTAGGTATTCTAAATCATTCATCTGTTTGCATAGTTGAAGAATCCCATGCCTTCTCAAACCTGCACATTTGTCAAACTCCACAGGGTAGGATGGAAAACTTTAAATATAGTTCCCTATATTTAAAGCTAAACCACGCAAAGAAAATATGCAGTTTATTCATTTTGGTTACAAAATATATACTACATGAATAATAAGATCAAACTGCTGCACAGAAACTGTTCCTGTGGATATCAGTGAGACACGCATGTACATAACATTTGCACAAATAGATTCCTTTTTGCAAATCTGGATAATTTACATTCCCATAATTACTATGGCATCTGATTACCTGAATTTCTAAATTCTTTTCATTTCTAAGGATGCAATGGACGTGAAATTCTTCTGTCAGTTTGGTCTATTCATTTTCTGTAAACAAGATCTGCTTTCAGAGTTCCTGGATGGATGTCAAATTACCCAATAGCAGTAGAGCATGGAGTAATGCATCTACCGTGCCTACCCTGGAAGTATGCATTGATTTATTCTGCTTTGGTTTTCTTTGGTAAATTAAGATTTTGGAATGCTTTTGTTCAAGACACTGTTGACTTTTAAAATTTCTAATTACAACTAAAGCCTGAAAAAACTTCTTATGTAAGTATATACTGCTGTTGATCTTTTAACTGAATTTATTTTTAGCTTTACAGATCTGCAAGTAAGAAGTTTGCTTAAAATAAATTAACTGCTTAGCCAGTACATTGACAAGCTACTGCAACCTTATTTATGGATTAGAAAACAAAAATGAGATAGTTTTTTAGTTTAAAATGTTTGACATCTGGATAGAATTGTGAGCCGTTTTTTGTAAAGGGCAAACACAAGGTTTAGTTATAACAATACTATGGCCATGCTGACATACCGAGAGAAGCTGATGTAAGACTCCTACAAATCTCTTTCTGCAGCCATCAAAACCTGAAAATTTTAATGTACTAAACAAACAGAAAGTTTGTTAGGAATGCCTGGAATATGAATATATAGAGTTGATAAAATGACACTATGAAAGATTAATTTAAATTGGTGAATCTCTACAACTTCCCCCGGGGTGACATTTTTTTGTCCCCAGAACCTCCCTACTTTGTCAGCAATATTTAATTTAAGGGTTGAAAACAATACTTTGGTCCCAGTGGTAAGAAAAAAACTAATGTTACTTCTGGAGTTTTGCTGAAATAAACTAGTCACAACATTTATACATTTCAGCGTAGCTTGCTAGGAACAGGCCAAGGCACATCAGGAACCTCCTGAACTTGACCAGGTTTCTATGGACTTGCTAAATTTCCATGGATGTCTATTCCATGAACTTGTTTACACGTAAATTTTTGAACACATGTAAGCTTCATTATCCACAACAGGCAAAGCTACAAACTGCATTCTGATGTATTTTGAACCTGCCTTCTGCCAGTTTCATCTGTTCTTGCATCGTAAGAGCCACTGCACAATCCTGTCCACATACACTGGGCCACTCTGCACTTGACAGACCTTTCTCATACCAAATCTCCAAAATAAAGATTCCTGCCTTATTTCACCATTTATTATATGGAAGTTATTCCATACTTACACTCATGCCTTCTTCCTTTCTCTGAATCTTTCCATTTCAATCAGTTTCCAACCTCTCTGAGGTATGAGGAGCGGAACTGTATGTCGCATTTAAATATAGGCAAGGGATAGCTTTATGCAAGAACAAATGATATTGTTCTGTTTTCATTCCTTTCCAAATAATTCTTAAAAACACTTTCCTTGTTCAACTGATAATGGAGACTGAATTGTCATTTTACTGTTATTTTCATTAAATCAGCTATTACTGCACTAAGTTCTTACTCCAGAGTAGTAATAATCTATGTAGACCTACAATTTCATATGTAAAGCTATTTTATTCTCCATATGCATTTTTTTACACTAATTTAAAAATAATTTCATCTGCCATTTTGAGTCCAGTCAGTCTTGTGAAATTTTTATACATTTCTTCAACTTTCACCTTTAATACTGTGAACAATTTCGTAGTATTAGTAGGATTTCTCATCACACTGCTCACCATCTTTTCCAACTCATTTATAAGTATGTTGAATGCCACAGTCGCAGCAGAGATCCTTCCACGTTTCTGCTATGTCCAGCCTTTTAGAAACTAATTATTTATTTCTAATCTCTGTTTCTTGCCTCTTAACCAATTACTGATCCACCATTTTCATGTTCCATAGTCCACGTTCTAAGATACGATTAGTTTCCTTAGAAACTTCTAGTGAAAGACCTTGTCAAAAGTCTTTGGCAATCCAGGCAGGCTCTACCAGCTGCATCATATTTGTTGATCCCTTCAGAGAGTTTCAACAAGTTTACATGGCAGGCCATTGCTATAAAAAAGCCATATTAATTTTCCCAGGTAAATCATACACATTCAGGTGTCCCATAATTCAGTAATTACTTTATTGTAATTTCCTAGTTTTGAAAGTACACATCTACAGCATGTTAAACCCTTTTAAGAAAAATGGTATCCCATTTGCTACTCTCTAATCACCAGTCAACGAGACCCTTCTTCTAGTGGGTCCTGCAAAGGAAAATTCTGGCAGGAGAACTAACCCAGTTCTTTCTGTGACTGAAGTCATCCATGGTGAAGCAAAGGAGAAGTTAATGGACAGTTTGGGGCTCCCAGTGTTTATTTAAATGAACATTTTTTGTTTCTATTTTCAAGCAACCTTGTAACTTGTTTACTCAGAATTTTTAAAACCTATCAGTTGAGTAATTCAGAAGCAAATCAGTTATCAATTCAGTTATTTTGCAGAAATTATTTCTTGCAGTCAACAACTCCATAATACAGCTAGTAACCAAGTTGACAAGAAGCCAACAGGAGTCCTTAGAACAATGGTACTTATTCAGAAGCAGTTTAGCTCCAGAAATACAACATTTAGTCCCAAGATTAACTTGTCATTGAAATTGTGTAAACAGCACACCAACAAAAGTATACTTCTACCATCTTTTGATAAAGAAATTAAGGCTAAGATGTAACAACACTTGTTACCTGAAAAAAAGTATTGGAAAAGCAAAGGTATTGCATCCTTATTTACAAAAAACCAATCTGGTTTTATGAGTTCATGACAACACTGAAGAGTTTTTCACCATGCTAGGCCTTGACTACAAGTCTCCATTTAATCCATTTCCTTGACAAACAAGGAAGTCTCAGGCAGTTTTAATTGACTCAGAGATGTTACACTTCAGTTTCCCATATGTGCCACTCACCTCTCGACTGTCTCCCTCTTTAAATGTCTATCTTCTGGGAGAACGGGATGTCTCTGTGCTGTTTGTAGGGCTACAGCCTGCTAAACGGACGCGTGGGTGGTCACAGTTTGGGAATGGAGGACAAGGACTTACCTGCTGCTTTGGCAACATCTGCAGTTGAAATGTTTTGGAGGTTTGAGTGCACTCTGAAGGTCACAGCTGGTCCCAGCACGCTGGAAGAGATTATTAAAAAATGTAAGATTCATAATCAAGAGACATGGCGTAATATTCCTTATCAAAATAGGTTTTTAAAGAGAACCTATTAAGACACCATTTAGCCTTCTTCCTTTTGCTTCATTAGCTACATTTGCATACATTTTTATACCTCTTGTGGTTTCTTGTGTGTATCTTGTGCCTGTCTGAAAGAATTTCAATGACATTAACTAAACTTCAGAACACTCCTGTAAATACTATTCTTATTATGAAGATGGCAAAATGGAGGCACTGAAATTGTTATTCACCCAAGTACAGCATAGATCATCACTGGAATTCAGCATCCAAGGAAGATTACATATAGTTTAAAGTTTTATGTGCCTAACATCAATACAAGCTTAGTCCTGTTATCATGACTGCAAGTCAGAGGGACAATAAAGAAACTCAGAATCTTGATCATGTTCTGCAAGAACACGTGTGGCAAAAAGATTTTGGACGTATCTGATCCAATGGCTGATTTTGACCAGAACGATACCACAAAGTATTTATCTTTTAACAGCAGAGGCAATCACCTCTTTGAATAACTTATGAGGGGAAATGATTTAACTCTGTGGTGACCTTTTTGGGTGTAGCCTGATGGTCCTTTATGGCATTAAAATCTATAAGACATTTATAGAAGAAGGTACTGATTAGCCAGATGAAGAATGGCAGAATAAAGTATTCAGGGTTTCACAAAAAATTTTCATTGTGCATTTTTAAAGAAAAATAAATCCATATATGTAATGTTGCATTCATTGTCCACCCATTCCAATAATATCCAATTAACATCCACAAATAACATCCACATCTGATGAAAGGAATAAAGAAATTTCAGTTCTGATATCCTTAAAACTATACTAAAGTACATATATATATATATGAAAAACATAAGAAAAATACACACACATACAAATATAGTAAATGTATTTTTGAAGGAAATTTCCAGGTAACAAAAGACTGTAGAAACTATAACGTAATAATTTACAGGGGAGAAGAGCACGAGGGCTCAACAAAGACAAAAATTGGCACTATTATAAAAGTTTACTTACATGCTATGTATTGTGTGACTTCCTAAGCTTTTATTATTCATATAATCAGTGAAAAGAATTATATTTAAACTATGAATAACAACCCTGCTTAAAAGGGGATGTACATTGGTTGGAACTGTACATGTAATGTGCTTTGACCTCCTATACCTATGGCTTATGAGAGAATGAAGTCTGAAAAATTGCTGCATAAAAGAAATAACTTGAAAAATATTGTTGTTGCAGGGCTTGAAATGAAGTATTAAATTATTCTTCTACTAACTTGTCAATATTTTACATTCATACAACGGAGAGCACTTAATGAAGTGTGCTTAATTGTATCACATATATCCTAGACAGAAATACCTTTAAACTTTTTCCATTTCAGGAAAAAAAATATTACTAATGCTAAGACTTTGCTTCGAGGTCATAAAGGGAATCAGAGTAAGACTAAGAAGCTTCCTTTCAATCTTTTACTAGCAAAGCAGGCATGTGCACATTTTATTTTGGAGTTAACAGGAACTGTCATTAATCAATCATTTTTCTCTAAATACTCTTTGGGGGGGGGGGGAGTGGAGAAAAAGAAAACAGAGAGATTTTGTTGCTAAAGGACACTCCAGATGCCAACTCATTAACGTACAAGAAATATATTTTAATAATGTTAGGTAATTATAAAGCATTTATCAGCATAATTTAAACAATATTTTAGGTTATAATACTCAACAATTCCAAAGTATGTTTTATTTGAGATAACTGCTTTACAAAAATTCAGGCCATTCCCCAATTCTGTCACTAACGCTGAGATAATCAACCATAAAAGGCACCTGGGAGTTTCATAATACCATACACTGAATATAACTAATCTTGCACTGTCCTTCCTGCATTGCCAGTCTAAGAGAAATGATGATTCGTCTCTTGCTGCTCAGACATTTACAGCGTAATTAGCAGTCTGCTTTAAATAAAAGCAGGCACCAACCCAGTACACAGCTGTCCCATGACCAGGACAGGGTGAAAAAAACAACTTTAAATATTTGCCCCAAATCTACACTGCATATTCCATTACAGCCAAGAACCTGGAACCAAGGCAAACTTTCAAGCGCAGAGTAGTTACACTTCAGCTTTATCAGCAAAGACAGAAAGCTTCCTCCCCTCCTTCCCTTGCCTGAGTTTTTTTGCTTCTGTCTCTGGCCCAGAGCTCACTCCCCCTTCAGTTGTCCCCCTACCCTACTCACTGCAGCTATGCACTTAATGGAATCATTAAAATCACATAGCTAGAAACTGGATCATTTCAGTGATCGAGCCCAGGCAGTGAAAGGCAGAGATTTCAGGGGAGTGAAAGCTGGCAGGAACCATCACACTATTCTCTAGTGACTCCACCTGGATAATCCAGGAACACGACAGGATCCGAGTCATGCCCATGTACGCGTTGCCTCAAGCACTGTCACTTCTCCTCACCGCTGCCAAGAATATGTAGAGAAATAAAGAGCAAAAAAACAGGGTGGGAAGAAAATTTCTTGCGCAAGTGGGATGATATTGGGTTAACACCATTCTTTTGCAGGAAAGAAGAAATCTCAGAATCATTTACAATAGCCGCTCACATATTGCTATGTGGGATATTGTTTTTCTCTACTGTAGCAACTGAATGCTTGAACGTAAGGCATCACCCGAGCAGCATGTAAGCACAGCTTCAGTATGGATATTTACAAAATACAGAAAATAAAGCAGCCCTTGTCACAACTTTTTGCACATTGGCATTCTGTTGTTTATTTAAAAGCAAACAAAAGACCTTGAGATTACTTGGTCAAAATTGCATTTCTGCTCAACGTTTTGGGAACTGACTGCTTCAGGAGCTCATAAAATGAGATTTTTCTCATGGGGGGCTTCTGGCAAAAGCACTCAATAAATAAACATTTCAATAACAATAGATGCCCTTTGGGGAATTCCTCGCTGTTCATTATGTGTTGGACGAGAACATTTAAACAAAACCAGTAATTATTTGAGTGCAAAATATTTTTAAGACTTTTTAGCATGAGGGCAACCGGCCTGAGAAAAGGTTCTAAGATGTATAAAATGCACCCCTGACACTCCCTAACCAGGAACTTTAAATTAGATAGAAGAGACTGCTTTTTCGTGCGGCTGTCAAACCCTCTGAAGCCTAGCTAATATTAACAGCAATTGTCTTTACATCACTCTAAATATGGAGGCTCACTGAAGTGCACATGATTGTTTATGACCTGATGAATTGCAAACAAACCATTCACAGAGATGAGGGAGGGTGCTGCCGGTTAGCAGAGGCATCCCTCCTGGCTGGCAGGTTACATCGCACCAGCACTCAGCCAGCTGTGTAGGCGAAAGCAATCAGAAATGTAAACCACAATGTCCAGGCTGAAACATCATCTACATCTAAGACAGACATGCATCTGCTGCACCCAAGATTAAAAATGCTAGGTAAGAGCACTTTTTATCTAGAAAGACAATATTTTTTGTCTTTCTTCCTCCCAAGCTGTGTGCTACTACAATTAACCTCTGTACATTTGTGGCTGACTCAGTTCTGACATAAGTGAACATACACCCACCTAAATAAGAGAAGGCTGTGAGTTTTAGAAGGCATCCAGACTATACTATTATAATCGCACTTATAATTTCTTTCTAATATTTTCTTATGATTTTTTTTTTTAATAAAGGTAAGCAGGTCTGGCTTTAAGGTTAATAAACGGTGACTTCTCCCCACGCAAAATGTAATGTCTGTTGCAATGACCTGCTAAATTTACTACTTGAAATTTACTGACTAATTACCCCCTCTGTTGGCTGTCACAACTTCTGCTTTTTTTTTAATTTCAATAATGTTGCCTTCAGCCATAATAGTTTTTTTTTTTTTAACAAAGACATTCAAAGCATATTGCAAATTGTCACCCTTATGTGCCGTTGTCTTATATTCTGTTTACTAGAGATGAAATAATTACAGTGTTTATACCAAAATGACTTGAAGGTTGATTGCTGATTTAATAATATCCCCTCCCCTTGGGTTTATATTTCCCCTCAGAAGGTGGGAGGGTGCAAAACATGCACAGAAACAAACAATATTCTTTGTGTAAAATAGAAGTATTTCCTTTCATTAATTGTTTTACTGAATAACAACATTCTTATTATATTTTTCCTGTCAACAAATGAATGATCTGAATAAACAGAGCTATACCATGATCAATATGGCAAGGTCCATATCACTTTCCAGCTGTAGGTTATAATTATATTTATGAATGACAGGATTTAAATCTCCATAAATTATGTACCAAGCTTTGCATGCCTGTTCTTCTCCCTCATGTGTGTATACTTTAGTATTACAATATCATACAAAGGTTTACTGTGAAATACAGTCACAGTCTATCATACCCCCTAGTGGAAAAGGATTTGAGAAACAAGTGCCAACATGGTTATGCGTATTCTTGAAGATGAGGCATAGAGTTGATGCCAGATGGAAATGAGTTGAGGTTGCACTGCATTTTAAAAAAAATACAGGCAAAGTGCAATTTCTCAAGATTGGAGGAAGATGAGGAGATTAGGATTGGGTATTTCCAACATTAAACATTCTCTTAATGACCCTATTTCGTAAAACAGAGCTTGCCTTAATAAAGCTTAGATTTGAAATTAGAGTCACTACTTGTCTATATGTTCATTTCAAAATCCTTTAATCTCTGGAGGTTAAGAAAAGCAATTAGTAACGCTCCAGAGGATTGTGCAAAGTAAATTTTATAGCAGCGAAGGTAATTGTCTCAGGAAATGTTTGGTGGGGTTGAACTAATGACTTGCAATGTGTACACATTTCTGGGCTTACTGTGTTTAGGAATTTGAAGCTTATGTCCATTGTTTACATTGCACTGAAGCCTCCTTTTCACCTTCTCAATTTTGGAAAAATTAAAATGCTCATACTGTTGTAAATGTGTTATATATTATATACATGGGTATATAAATATACTTATGTCAAATCAAATTAATGGGAAAAAGCACGTGATTAAAAGAGGCATTTTTGTAATACAGTATGTTTATATGACATGATTTACAGAACAAAGCAAAGGCAGAAAATTGCAGCTGGTCATTGTCATATAATTCATAAATGGATTAAGAAGTGTATACTGGCTATTTTGTTCTCTTTCTGTTACTCAGACCAGCTGTAAATCCATTGACCACTTGATTCAGGTTTCACCAACATTTTTGACCAGAAATTTTGACTAAAATTTATTTTGTGAAACATTGTGTCATACTCTATTTATATTACATAAGCAAGTACCTGACTAAACTTCAAAGATTCAGGAAATCTGTGAAGGATGTATTGTGCTGACCTACTACAAAATAACTTACCTGAACTGTTAAGTAGAGAATATTGATCATCACCCAGACTTAATACCAAGAAGCCTCACATCTTTCACTCTTTAATATCTTTACTGTTCAAAGATTTGCTTCATTTTGCACCTGAACTAAACAAATGTCAATGTACGGCTGCATGTATTCTCACATTTCTATTGACATATATGTACTTACAACCAGTGATCAATTAAAAAATCTTTTTCCATTTTAGCAAATGGAGCTTCTTGAGCCCTTCTCCAGAAACTCTTAATGTGCTCCTTAAACTGCAGAATGACACACAGTGTTCCACAACATGCTGCAACACAGCCGAAAATATATTATCTATTCATATTTATATCCTTTATATACACTAAGCATGAACTGCTTGTTTGCAACATTGTCTACAGAAATGCGGTCCTGTACTTGCAGAATCATAGAATCATAGAATGGTTTGGGTTGGAA
>NW_010972436.1:19722806-19817049 GCF_000737465.1 Haliaeetus leucocephalus | reverse complement strand
CTCTGCAGGGCTGCTCTCAATCCACTCATGGCCCAGGCTATATTTGTGCTTGGGATTGCCCTGACCCATGTGCAGGACCTTGCACTTGGCCCTGTTGAACTTCATGAGGTTCACACTGGCCCACCTCTCAAGCCTGTCCAGGTCCCTCTGGATGGCATCCCTTCCCTCCAGTGTGTCGACTGCACCACACAGCTCGGTGTCGTTGGCAAACTTGCTGAGGGTGCACTCGATCCCACTATCCATGTCACTGACAAAGATGTTAAGCAGCACCAGTGCCAATACCAACCCCTGAGGAAGGCCACTCATCACTGCTCTCCACTTGGACATCGAGCCATTGACCACAACTCTTTGAGTGCAACCATCCAGCCAATTCCTTATCCACTGAGTGGTCCGTCCATCAAATCCATGCCTCTCCAATTTAGAGACAAGGATGTCATGCAGGACAGCGTCAAATGCTTTGCACAAGTCCAGGTGGATGACGTCAGTTGCTCTTCCCTTATTCACCAATGCTCTAAACCCATCGTAGAAGGCCACCAAATTTGTCAGGCATGATTTGCCCTTAGTGAAGCTATGTTGGCTGTCACCAATCACCTCCTTATTTTCCATGTGCCTTAGCATGGTCTCCAGGACAATCCGCTCCATGGTGTTGCCTGGCACAGGGGTGAGACTGACTGGTCTGTAGTTGCTCAGGTCTTCCTTTTTTCCCTCTTTAAAAATGGTGGTTATGTTTCCCCTTTTCCAGCCAGTGGGAACTTCACCTGACTGCCACGACTTCTCAAATACGATGGGTAGCAGCTTAGCCACTTCATCAGCCAGGTCCCTCAGGACCCGGGGATATATCTCATCAGGTCCCATGGACTTGTGCACCTTCAGGTTCCTCAGATGTTCTCACACCTGATCTTCTTCTACAGTGGGCAGTTCTTCATTCTCCCAGTCCCTGCCTTTGCCTTCTGTGACTTGGGCGGTGTGGCTGGAGCACTTGCCAGTGAAGTTTGAGGCAAAAAAGTCACCGAGTACCTCAGCCTTCTCCATGTCCCAGGTAACCAGGTCTCCAGTTTCCTTCCAGAGAGGGCCCACATTTTCCCTAGTCTTCCTTTTATCACCGATGTACCTATAGAAGCTTTTTTTGTCCTTGACGTCCCTGGCCACATTTAATTCTATCAGGGCCTTAGCTTTCCTAACCTGATCCCTGGCTGCTCGGACAATTTCTCTGTATTCCTCCTAGGCTACCTGTCCTTGCTTTCACCCTTTGTAGGCTTCTTTTTTGTGTTTGAGTTTGTCCAGGAGCTGCTTGTTCATCCATGCAGGTCTCCTGGTTGTTTTGCCTGACTTCCTCTTTGTTGAGATGCATCACTCCTGAGCTTGGAGGAGGTGATCCTTGAATATTAACCAGCTTTCTTGGGCCCCTCTTCCCTCCAGGGCTTTATCCCATGGTACTCTACCAAGCAGATCCCTGAAGAGGCCAAAGTCTGCTCTCCTGAAGTCCAGGGTAGTGAGCTTGCTGTGCACTCTCCTCGCTGCCCTAAGGATCTTGAGCTCCACCATTTCATGGTCACTGCAGCCAAGGCTGCCCTTGAGCTTCACATTCCCCACCAGCCCCTCCTTGTTTGTGAGAACAAGGTCCAGCATAGCTCCTCTCCTCCTTGGCTCCTCTATCACTTGGAGAAGGAAGTTATCATCAATGCATTCCAAGAACCTCCTGGATTGCTTATGCCCTGTTGTGTTGTCCCTCCAACAGATACCAGGGTGGTTGAAGTCCCCCATGATGACCAGGGCTTGTGAACATGATGCTGCTCCTATCTGTCTACAGAGGGCCTCATCCGTTCAGTCTTCCCTGTCGGGTGGCCTGTAGCAGACCCCCACTATAATGTCCCCTGTCCCTGCCCCGCCTTTAATCCTGACCCATAAGCTCTCAGTTGGCTCCTCATCCATCTCCAGAGCAGAGCTCCATGCACTTCAGCTGGTCATTGATGTACGAGGGCAACACCCCGTCCTCATCTCCCCTGCCTGTCCTTCCTAAAGAGCCTGTATCCTTCCATTCTATATTAAACACATAGCTAGCATGGAGAGAGAAAGCTAAAGACTTGTTGTACTAACATCACACCTTATGTCTGACGGTGACCAAGTACTACAGATGAAAAAGCAAAATCCCTGCTAAGGGAAAGACATTAATTGCAGTGCTCACCAGTTAGTGGTTGATTTTCTATCACCACTTGTATTTCATTAGAGTGGTTTACACCATGCAGCTGGGTGAGGTGTAAAAGATAGACCACAAAGATTAGATAAATTGACAGTTTCGGAGCAATCATATCTTGCAAATGTAAATACATGGAAACAAAACTTAGATCAGGTAATTATTTGGAAACCTTGTACTGCTCTCTTGTCTCCCCCTGAAATGATCAGTGCTGCAGAGCGACTTCATGGAGCATCATTTCAGGAGGTGAGAACAGGGCACTACAAGGTGTTTGAATAATGGAACGTATTCTGACTGACACACTACTGCCATTAGAATAATTTCAAGAGTAAAGTCACAGAAAAGGGATGACTGGTCCAGAAAGGGATGCTCTCCACAACAGCAGTCCATGTTTGGTGGGTCTCTGAACCAACCAATACTAAAAGATGGACTTTGAATTATTTTACATTAATCATTAATTTTATATTAATCCTTTAATCCATATGCATCAAAATTGCGCTAAGTACATTGATACTGATTTACAGTGCAAAAGATGATGAAAGAGTATTTTAAAGATTTTACAACTTGCTTCATCTCAGGTGAAGATTATTTTGCTAAGCCTACAATTTAAATGATTTTAAAAAGAGACAACGCTCAATTTAGAGATTGATGCTACACTCAGCTTGTCCTATTTTTATTCTTCACAAAATGCAACTTCTGATGATTACTCAATATCTATGAATAATTTGCAGAGTTTTAAAATAATTTTTCTATTAATCTGTCACAAGCCATGAGACTTGACATTTTCACCACGCTGAGTACATGAAAGTTGCCAGCTTTGCCTGCCATGCAAATAAGGTTCTTAATTACAGTATTTAAAAGAACAAACCATACAAGTGCTATAATTTTTTGCAGTAAAAGAGTGTTTGGACTCTGAGAGAGGGGGAAAATGGTCTCAAAATGCTACTTAAACGTACAGTGATTTTTCTTTCACTTCCCAAAGCTTAAGCTAAATGATAAACAAGTTATGTCATTTTTTTTTTAAAAAAGATAATTGTATTCTATTTATATTTCCTTTCTTCTTCCTCTTTATACCTTTTAGTAGTCTGCCTGATACACAAACAGCAGACAGTTTTAATTTTTAGCCTGTAAGCATTCAATGCATTTTACTGACTTCAGGTCTACTGACCCTGTGCACACCTGTGTTAATAGAGTCTGCTGAAATCACATGTAAAATATGTCTACTGGGATGGTAGTCACCTTATGCTCAGCTGGCACAAGTGACTTTCAATAGCTAATGAAGAGCATGACTCATGTGTTAGGACTTTTGCAGAGGTAAAGGTTCAGCATGCTCATAGCTTTGATAGGAGCCAGATAGGATATGAATTTCTTTGATGAGGATTAGGCAGCACAACCAAAGACCAAAAAACCGAAACTTTGCTACAGCTTCTATTCAAAAAGCTATGAAACTGAGTGCTACAACCAGAGCCCTCCTGCTTGCCCTCTTAAGAATCTGTTGGCTTCTCCTTTAGCTCTGAGGAGACCAACTAGAAGATTTGTTCTCGAGCTTCCCCTGCCAGCTGTGAGGTAGAGACATTTGCTTTGCAAAGGAAGCACTGCAAGTGGAATTTATTGGGCTCTTTCAGTCACACCTACAGATGTATATTTGCTCTGACTGCCTTTATGGCTCCGAAGGAATACAAATGCTTCCACAGGCAGGTCGTGGTGCAGTTCATAGGCCTGGATATGCAATATTTGCTGGCTAGGGTGTACAAAAAATTGTGCAGAAGAATTATTTATTGTTTTCAGCTGGGTCAGCAGGCCTGTAATATTAATGCAATCCATACACCCACCCATCCACCCATCCATCCATCCAGGTGACAGAGAGATAAAAAGTTTGTGTTTGTCTACGTAGGAGAACCAGGTAGTCAAGGGCAGGAGGATCAAGACAGACAGACATAAGATTAATTTTGTATATTTCTTATAAGGGACTATTCTTTTAAACAAATCTCTGCATGATAATCTTTTCCCATTTCTAATATTAGTTATTCTATTTGTGGACCAAGCTTTAGTTCAAGAGTGAGAATCACAGTTCTCTGTTTCTATTCTCATATCTGTCACCAAGTTCTGTACCATCTTAGGGAAAATCAAGCAAACTGTCTTGAGTTTCAATTTACCCATCTGTAGAATGGAAATGATTACCTGTTAATAATATGTGAAATGTTATATAAATTAAATGCATTGGCACATATTCAGTGACTTGCTTGAAACAAAGGAGTATATCCTGCCTACCCTATAATGTTATGAACTTTAATTTTATTAGAAAGGAACATGATGGCATTCTCAGTCCCACAGAAGGATGAGTAGCAGAGAAATATGATGTTAAAAAAAGACAGATAAACTTCAGAGGCTCACTTATCTGTAAAAACCTTCTCTTGAGTAGGAACCTATGAGTAAATGGAAATGTATCTGTAATACTGGATTTCATTCTGCTTTTGATTACAAAAGTGCAAATCCTCTGATTTAATGAGATGAAATGTTGTACTGGAAAGCCAAACTTCGTACATTTTTATTTATAAGAGTCTCCCTAGATTTTTATGGTCTTTCTGTTTTGTCACCTAGAATTCATAAAATGCTGCAGGCCAAAATCCTTCTTGTTATTTTAATGTATTTTTATATTTTTCTAGCAGGAAAGTTACAGTGGAGGAGGCAAAATGATCTTGGTTATATGCACATTTATTAAAGAAAAGCACACAAAATATATTGTACCTCAGGGGAAAAAGCCACAAGACTAATGTAATGCTAAGGTTGAGAAATCACTCATTTTTAAGTAAAGGAATGCATAGTTGAAAATTCCACCTTATTTTTGTTTCCATATCCTCATTCCTTTAAAAACTGATGTATCTTTATATTATAAATTAGTTGTCAAATAAGACAATGTGTACCAGAAAACGCAATGTAATTTCTTATAAAAGCCTGCATGCAATGAGTTACAGCAGTACATTTTTCAGACAATTTGTTTTCCAGACTCATTAAATCTGTGGAAGAAGTCAAGTTTGAATAAAAGTGGTTCCATTATTTCTGAGTTATGCTTTTATAACATTTTAAACAAGATTATGCCAAATAGCCTTAGTCTGTTGGTTTGCTGTTTAAAATCAAAGAACAGATGACAAATATAGCTCAACTTTTTTGAAAGGTGTATCTTTTTTATTGAGACCAACCATAGCACAGTTCAAATTGAAATAAAAATGTTGCGCAATTTCTGGACAATAAATGGAATGGAAATAAAAATTCAATCTGTTGCTAGTTTATACTACAGCACCTTACGGAGAGCAGGATAGACTATATGTTTTTTCACAAGCACAATATTAGAACATTCCTCTCAGTAAATCTAAATGGCATAGATGGCAGAATCCAGAATCTACCAATCTAGAAAAAACTTTGCAAGAATATTAATCCACAGGTGTTCGACATACAACACAAGAAAAGATTAATCACACCGAATCAAGGAGACAGGAATCATGGAGAATCTGTACAGTAGCGGGAAGTTTGCCGATATGAACCTAACAAGACATTGTGCTACCTGTCCCACTACTGCTCAATGGTTAAATAACCCTCCCTCACACTATCCTGCCTCTCAAGCTACTAATAACTTCCTGAGATGTTCACATTTAGAGCATACATATACCACATGTCATAATCCATCAACATGATGAAGTGAAAATAGCAAGTACTGTTCCAGTGTTTAGGTTCTGGATGACTGAATATGATTAACTGGCTGATTGAGTTTTTCAGGTGTTAGAAAAATAACATGACAAACAATGAACAATACCTATATAGCATGATTAGGACACTACAGCCAATGCACATGTTCATAATAAGTGAGGCTGGGAGCTCCGCTCATCAGTCTGTCTGCCCAACACTTCTGATTTGAACTCATTTAAAGCTTCTCCAAACTTTCACCAGTTGGTTTGATTTTCAGACATCTTCCTCAGTTCAAGTTCTTTCCACTGGGATGGTTGGCTGGCTTTTCAAATTGTATTTATTCCAGCCCAACCGTTTCAGCCCTTCCTAAGAACAAGGATAACGACAGGTATTGCTTGGTCGTGTGAGGCCTTTGAAAAGGAGGTGGAAAGTGTCTCTAACCCCACTACTTGAAAACAGAGATTTGAGGTATGGCAAGAATGTGCTTGTAGCTGTCCTCATAACAACCCTTCCAAATTCAAGCTTTTGTCAGATCACTGTTTACACAAAAGTATGAAAAAAACGTAGTTGACACTAAAGACATACTACAGCGTAAGAGGAAAAATCAGTCTTGACTTACTTCATATCTAGATATGTAGTCTTTCTTTTCAAAGTGTTTCTTCAGTACGATCCCTGCCATCCAAGGATGAATGGTGGTCAGGTAGTAGAGAAGACCAATATTTTTAGGGGCCTCAACTTCATGTTTATCAGACTTCAGGGAGTGTGTTGCAAATAAGGTATGGAACTACAAGGAGCTAAAGGTCCTACCGTTACTTTGAATTCTGCTCGTACCATCCAGTCCTGCCTCAGATTCAGATTCAGACTCAGTTCATTTGAAGCCAAGTAATTTCAGGCAATTTTTTTTACAAACCAAGTAGCACTGTTTAAACTGAGAGCTGACTTCTGGGACTGCTGAACACTCAGAATGGTAATTGAAGCCAATGGGATTTCTGTCTCGGTAAGTGAAGTTCTTTACAGAACAGGCTGAATAAGCTATACTCTGAGACGTCAGACTGGACACCTCATATTAGCAAATGCTTTGACGTTAATCTCTTCATGCATAACTCCAGCTCTGTATGGTCCTAATAATACCTCATATCTCATGTGAGTTAAGTATACCGATTCATGTTTGTCAGGCATTTTGATAGTGTAGTGAAGAGCACCATAGGGAAAAAACCAAACAAAACAAAACAAGAGGAAATGGGTCTTTTGACCTCAAAGCAGGATTTGAATAATGTGCAATAAATAAATCCTGAAGCCACACATTGAATAATGAGAATAAAATGAAACATTGAAGAGCTCATTAACTGAGCATTTTATTTCCTGCATATGGAATAAGACAGAGGACTGTAGAAAAATACATAGATATGATCAAATTTTTCAAGACTATATCATAGTCTTTATCAAAAGATTGATATTTTTGGTCAGCTGAACACAAAAAAAAAGGAAAATAAAGGCTTAAGTTCAGTTCAAAATCAATTTTTTGTTTATTTTTATCACCAAAATAAAAGCATTTTCCTTTCAAGCCACTTAGTTGAATTTTGAAACTAGTTATTACATTGAATTTAAAAATTGTAGTATTTTATTTTCAAAATGTCAAACTGCACTGCTGTGGCTGCTACAAATTTTGAAAGGGATTTTTCAGCTGAAGCCTCCATACGGTTTCCATACATACCTTCAGCTAACCTGAATTTCCATTTTTCATGTAATAAACTATTCAAGTAAAACACTGAAATCACTTCTAGTCTCAGTGTGGGTAGGGAGAGAGGTTGGGTGAAAGCTGAACAACAACCTGAGGCCTGGGAGTTTGAGCTTTAGACTCTGAAAGATCAGTGATTTGGTCTTTTAACTTAGCTTTGGATGTGCAATACAGATGCAACCAATCGTACATGATAGGGGAATACTGGTTAAATTTTATGGCTTTGCAATCCACGACGTTATATTAGATAAGAATCAGCTTTTTCAACTTGAAAAATCTATTTATATTAGCATCTGAAATTTAGCATAAGTATCCTGTTCACCCCCAACATTATATATAGAGAGATTATATGCTTATATAGGCAATTATTCTTACACTTCAAAACAACAGCAGCAGATAGAGATTAATGTCATTTTATGAAATTAATACGGAGTGCTCTGCTACAGGGTTTCCATTGAAAAGTCAGATAGGGAAATGGGCACGCTTTTTGGTCGAGTTATCACATCTCCTGAAAGGACAGTTCTTTGAGTACTGAGTTTAGGTATATTAGAAGGCAAAAATGACAAAGATACACATTAAGATGAACAGGTGGAGGAAGACAAGGCAGTAGAACAAAATGGGGAAAGAAGAGACACCTAGAGCAAGAGATCTTCAATGGCAATAGGGAAAATCATACAAGGCTAAAGAGACAAATAAGAAAGAAAAGAAAAAAATCAGTGCTACTGCAGCATCCATCAGAGAAAGTAATATTCAGCTGAAAATCTCACTCTTAACTGGAGGCTGAGAATGGTAGGATATGCAGTCTGAAATACTATGAAATCAGAATAATCTGTTTTCTTTCCATACAAAGGTATTCAGCTTAGCTTCTAGCTGAAAAGTCCCCTTAGCAATATTCTCAGTAAATACCCCAAGTATGAGATCATTAAATAAAAATTCAGAAATACTTTGTATTCTCATCAGAAACCAAGTAAATCATCTCTGTTCTAATCAATGGCTTTGACTATGGATTCTGAGTGTCCTTTCCACTACCCTCACAGCTGAGCTTACAGATTTTAGTATTTTTTTTATATCATGTTTGTTAGTTTACTATATAATGTGTGAAGAACTGTAATTACATGAAGAAGGCCAACGCTGCAGATTGCAGAGTGGTAAAATTATTATCTTTTAAATAAATACAAACCCTCCTAACCCTACTACCCATCTGACTTCAATCCATGGTACCACTCCAACAATCAATCACCAGGGGCATTGGACACCCATAATTAGATTATAAAATCATAACTATAGTCATTTTACGTCTGCTTGCATAATTACATCAGCATGCTAATATCCTTTTAATGGTCTCTAATGATGTAATAAGAAATAATGGAATTTATTTGACAGCTACATAACCATTAACAAAACATATTAAGCATAACTATTACTTCCATAAAGATTCAGGCTGTATCCAAAAATGACAGCTAACATGTTGGATCTTTTCTTCAGTGCTGAAATATTTCTAATTATGAATTCCCCAAATCTATTCCCACTCATCTGCTTCACAGGGCGAGCAAAGTTTATGTCAATGCAAACTTGACAACAAACCAACTGTAGAAGTGGACTGAACGCTCTGGGAGCCAAGCCCGAGGCTATACTGTGAATTGCAGGCCATCGGTTAAAGTTGGCAGGGTTGTGAAAGAGAGAAGATAAGCTAAGCTGATTACTACCATGCATCAACTAATCAAGAACTAACACAGGAATCCGTAGGAATCCATGGCAAAAGGAATTGTTCAGTTACCAAACTCCAAAGCGCAGGAAAAAAATAAAAATATAGGGAAGACCAAAAGATATTTGCAGACAAAGCTAACTAAAGGTAGTAATGTATTTGTGAAGCAGTCCTTTTAAATTAATTTTTTCAGAGAAAAGGACAAGAAACTCTTAATTGAGAATTTAAAGAACTTTAGAAGAACTCACCACTCACCCTCTCTCCTCAGTTCTTCTTACGCTATTCCTATTTAATGCGATGGCTTTGTGTATACTCTCAAATTAACCCTGTGACTCTCATTAACATGTCTTTACTCTGAAATCTTTCCAATAGCCTAAAAAATTCAGGCCTACACTGTTACTTTCTTACCATTCAGAATTCTTGGAGGGGAAAGAGAGAATTGAGAATTTTACACCAAGCTAATACACAGGTCAGAGTTCAAAGTAGACTGGTATGTCATATTCCCACCCCTTTTATAAATCCTTGGTGTCAGGCTTCTTGGTAGGTTTTTTTCTACATAATTTTGCCATTTTTTTTAAAAATTGAATCCTTAAGAAAAAGAGTACTTCTGGTTGTCAGTGAAAAAAAAATAATCTAAATCACCCGTGATGCCTTAGGCCAAGTAAAAAGGATATTTCCTGAGAGGCCTCATTCTCACACTTTGATATGTCAATGGTGGGTCAGGAATAACCATGACATCAAGTTTTTCCTGAAACCCCTCTCCATGAGGCCACTCAGAAGCTAACCAGAGCCTTCAAATTCATACAGTTTTCCACTGATGGTTTGCAGTGATGACAAAAGAACAAACCCAGAAAGCTTTAATTCTTTGCTTGGCGAGGCCTCTTTCTAAAGCTTCTACTACTGCTATATCTACTGGCCAGCTCCACATTTCTTTAGCATTTAAGGGGTTTAACCTGAGTCAAAGCATCTCATTTTCTTGAACAAAGAAAATTTATTATGGATGAATTCTTCACTAACTTGAGATTTGGGATAACCTTTCACAGATTTATAGATCTTTTAAAAAGGCAAAGACTGATAAAAATGTTGTGTTGATAGACAGAATGCTCAGTCCTGTTTGGAGTTACTATAATTCATAACATGCTTTTAAAGTACTGACCATAGAAGTACTTTTGGTACAGTCATATGACTGCATATTAATAGACACAAAATGACCAGCTTCCCCGATCTCGCACATTAAAAAAAGAAAAGGTTGTTCATAGCCAGCTATATCAATAGAGAGATATTTTTCGTTGGAGAATGAATCTACAGCCTGCCAATTGCAATGTTGTTGTGATTTATCAAATGATAAAAAATAACCAAAAGGCTTTATGCTAACAATTAGAAAGGTAGGTGAAAGTGCTCTTGTAGTGTAGATGAATGAAGTTAATGAAGCAGAACTCGTTGATTCCAGCAGAGAAATTGTTCCATGGGATTACCCCTTTAAATGTGCAGCGGACTTTATCTGCTAGTATTCAAAGTCAAGGGTGCAAATTCTCTTTACAAGGAAGACCATATAATATCGTCATTTTTGTAATTTCAATACTCAGTTTTCAAAAAAATGCTTTTAATAAAACACAAGCAAAAAGACATGCAGCAATACAAAGACTTTTCTAGCAAACAAAATATGGGAATATTTTCCTTCTAAACAACTAAAGCAAATATGCCTGGTATTTTTCAGGTTTCTAAAAAGATTTTCTCACCAGTAGTCTATTTCTCCCTACAAATACGGTAATAGAAAGGGTAGAAATTTTTTTCCAAATAATAAAAACCACTTCCACTAAAGATATGGCATAAAACACAGTATTAAATGATGAATTACCTTCCCTGGAACTGAAGGATAAACAAAAACCTGGTGGCAGCACAAGTAAGGCTGAGAAAGATGATGCAGTCCAGCAGCCTGACTCATGGGCCGAAAACAAGCAGCCCCAAACCCTCCGAAACATAGGCAGGAACTGGATGATATCCAGACATCAGTTATTTTCTGTGCGCCAGGCTGTGACTTCTTTCCAGCAAGCTGTCAAACCCCTCCCACTGCTGACCCTTCTTTTCCATTACTTTTCTATCAAACTTTCTTTATTTTCTTTTTACAAAGGAAGACTTAAGTTTTGTGAAGTAAATGTTCCTACAAAAAATGATTTCAGAAAATCCCCAATCTAAAAATTTGTACCGGACATGGCAATTCATAGCCTCCTAGTCCAAGAGATTAACATGCAGAGCATTCATCAGTATGAATCAACTGAAGAAAAAAAAGCAGCTCATCATAGCTGAACTCCCTGTGACTTGCTAAATGAGTAGCTGACAAAGCGGCACGACCTAGTATGCCATGTGCCAGACTCAAAGCCAGGGACCCAAGTTTCTATCCATCTCTGATGTCATTTTCCCCCTCAGCAATGCTGGGTATAATGACTCTTCACAAGACTTTCTTCATCTAGAAACTGTTAAATAAGGTTGGCAATATTTTTACAGCACTTTGAACAGACTATTTTTCCCTATGGAAGGATAGGAAAAGTTCAGTCTTTATCATTTTTTCAACATAATTTGTTCCTGTGTGTAGGGGATGTTAGAAAGATCATCATGATATTCTTTTTTGTCTCTTGCACACTCTCATTAATTTTGGCATTAAAGAGTAGATATTTCCTTGTAAGACAAACTATTCAAAAATAATGAGGAAAACCAAAAAAATAAAAAGGGGCGAATTCCATGTACGTACTTGACATCATCGAAGGCACTCATCTGCAGCTTCAGGAGATCTGCCACTTCCTTTATTAACTCCAAGCCCTTTTCCACACTCAGGGGGCTGTTGAAAGGGAGCAAGAAAACAGAGCGTTACGAAAATGGAACTCATCAATACTTGAGAGGCTAAAAGTCCCAAAAGAGTTATCACCTTGGCCTCTTAGAGTCTGAAAGCCACCACTAACTGTATTCCTGTCACATAGTGATCGTGATATCAAGGGAATTGGGATCAGGTGCTTCTTCAGGCATGATGAATCACCTGAATTTTCCAGCAATAAGACAAACAATAAGGTGTAAATGGAATTGTTAGGAAGTGTAATGGGCCCATGATGCAGCAACCAGTTCATCTCAGTCCTCAATAAAAAATGTAATAAAGTAAAAGGACAGAAAGAGAGAAAAGGATTGACGAGACAAGGAGGGAAACAAACAATGAAAGTCAAATTGCAGGCTCGGTATCAAATGGACAAGGGAAAAGCATATTTTTAAATTCATTAGTTTTTAAAATGAATCTTCACCCAGTGAAAGGATACAAAATTATTATGGATTTGAAAGTAAACAATGGAGCAAGGCACACAGTCCAGAGGACACTGATTAGATACATAGGATTTAGTCTGGTGTGTGCATGCATTGCTGACAGAGCCCACTTTAAATCTTTTTAACCTTTGTCAATGCCACATTTACATTTTTTAATTTAGAAAACAGGTTACAATCAAGCCTAACACAGGACGACTGCTATCATTTAAAAAAGCACTTATCTAGATGCAAAATTTATATTTGCAAAAATTTCAGGTTATTGGAGTTGTTACAACTCTAAAGATGCATTAAGAACATTCTGTTCCTAAAATACAGATCATACCTTGTTTAGTTGTTGTTCAGTACTGCCGAACCAAGTACGAAAGTATTAAGAAAGTAAAAGATAAGGAAAAGATATAACAATGTCCAGTGAGAACAACAGATACAACATTCCCTGTCTAAATCATGATTATAGAATTATTCTCAACATTGTTAAAGCCCCAAAGATCATAAAATTAAACCTTACAAGCTTGATACTTATCTAACTTATGCCACAGTAAATCAGAAACAACTTTGATGAGACTAATCCAGGGGAAAAAGGTTCTGTGTTTTTTCCTTCAAGGATTTATAACAAGTAGGAGGTGTCAAAAAATGTACAATTAGACATGATCTTTTCAACTGGACTAAGGGGAAAAAAAGGTTTTTTCAAAGCTCTGCACCTATGTTATTATTTCTGCTTCACAGTGAAAGTTTTTGAATCTAATTTTATATCACAGTAATCATTGCCACAATTTTATTTATTGTCTGCAATGAACACTGTTTATTCATTTATTTATTTATTTATTTACTTATTGCACTGGGTTCTGCATACACTGCCCTAAGGGCACCTCTATTTAAATAATGGGATGTCTCATGTGGATCTCGGTTAGGACAGAATTGCTCAGCCTCCTTTCATGCTACTAGCCCAAAATGCTCAAGAGACCTCCTGTCACACAAGCAGAGGTAGCCCCTCAAGGCACCAGATAAATTTAGTTTTTCTAGATGTCTAAGACAGAAATGTTCTTGTGTGAAAGTAACAAAAGAACCTGATTGTTTCTGTAAGGAAAAAAATGTACTATAGATTATTCATAAAACCCTTATATTTCAAGGACTGACAGTGGGTAGAAACATGATTATTCCCATCACTATGAATGCAGATTGTCATAGTGACTCAGGGGCTTATGTGTTAATTAAATCTTTTCTCCCAAAGATGTTGGCTTAAATTTTATGGAAATGACTGGTGTCTGCAAGTGGGCTTTTACTGTAATAGCAAGTCTACACAGCAGTGCAGGCAAAGTCTGCTGTGTACATTGGTGTCTTTTTTTTCACCAGGGGACTCTCATTTGTAAAAGCTCAACCTCCTACTCCCTGCTTACTCCTCCTCCCCTGAAAAGGCATTCCCCAGCTTCAAAAACAAGGTATGCTGCTACAAGCCAATGTAGCAACAGTAATGGGAGATGTGATCATGGCATTTGAATCCTACAACCCAGCAAGAATGCTGGAGAGAAAATGGTGCTGGAAGGCCATTCTTTTCCAAGCCTGAGCATCCAGGAGCAGTCTTAGTAACTCTCATCCTATACCAGACTAAAACACATACATAGGTTCACAAAATCACATGCAGTTTGTTAGGCTAAGAAATTGTCATTCATAATGGCACAGGAAAGCTGCGGAACCAGTACTCTTTGGTATCAGTACTATTATTGATCACACTACCACATTTGAGGATTCACATTAAGAATGATTAATTTATATCACGATATTCTCCAGTGCAATTTTTCTGACTTCTTAACAATTGATACATACTAGTACTGTCTATTACAGTTCTGTTACAGTTGTATTGTAGGAGAGTTGAATATTCAAAACCTTCCTCTAAAAACGCCAGAACGTTATTCTCCACACCCTATTTCTGCTTTGCTTTTGTTTAGTGTTGCATTTTGCTCAATGTTGCAGGGTTTGTGCAGTGATTGCCTTTAGCTTTGTTTACACAGAGAGAATACACCATTCCCACCAGCACAGCATTAAGCAAACTAGCCTACCTTGCAACAGCACAGTACACTGACATCACCCATCTGATTTCAGGTTTATACAAGGACTGTTACTAGAAGACAACTTGCAAACATCACCTATCCTCCCGCCCGTGGTGCTCCCACACGTCCCCAGTGCAAGCACACAGTACTTGTGGAACAGCCACTATTTGAGATCTTTCACATACTATACTATACTTGGGTTTTGGCTTGCTTGATTCAGTCCTACAGGGAAAGAAGTCTCTGTATTATAGAGTGGGGTTTTTCTTATGAATATGATTCATCTATTGATTGTGAGGGTTCAACAACTGTGGAATTAATTCAAGGGAAAGTGTTACAGAAACCAAGAAAGAAAGACAAAAAATGGTTGTTCAGGTAAGGAACAAATAGTGAGATACTCCAGACGGAAATTGTAATAGTAGAAAAAAGACTCTTTAGACAACCCTGACAATGAAACTATTTTATCAAGGCCAAAGACTTGGAGAAAAGCTAAGGGTGGGGAGAGCATTCATACTACTTTGTCCGAACTGTTAAGATGGTCATTTCAGTTCCCTATAGTGGGGGAGGAGAGAGGGAAACCTCTTTTTAGTGACAGGCCTTGGGGACACTCGGAGCAGCACGGCACAGAGTGAGTCTCTGGGCTATGGCCCCTCAGTTTCCAGACATGCTACGACACAGGTCCAACTCATACGCATCTTCTTTTGGGAGCCTGTGATAACATATTTCAGTACACCATTGCAGTACACCAGTAATGGTAAACCCTTAAAAGAGAAATCACAACTTACATAGGCCTCAGAGATACAAAGCATATACTGGAAAAAAACCAGAAGAAGCAAAAGGCCTACCCATGGATGCTATTTATGCTTTGCAAGTTCTCTTGAGGCTGGCTAACCCTTCCTATGTCAAAGAAAATTAATGACTCTTGCAGTGTCTTTAACAGTCCTTCTTGATTTTACCACTACTTTTCTTGATTGCCTTGAAGGTTTCTGATCACCTTTGATCTAAATTTTGGCCTTGGAAAGAATAAACTGTTGGATGGCATAGCACCTTTTTGCAGATGACATAGGTGTTGCCCGCTGAGATCTTGAGACAGTGGTTACTTTGGGTTTCCTATCTTTGCTCTCATTTCACTTGCTGTAGATTTCTCTTTTGCATCTTCTTTCAAGTTAACTGTGCTAAGATACGATAATAGCCAAACCAAAATGTGATACATCTCACAGTTCAAAACAATCCTTTTGAGGTCCTTTTTAGGTTTCCATCTCCAGTTCTCTACAGCTTGGAAGATGAAAAGAGAGAAAGAAAATATGGAAAATTCATGTATAACTAACTAGCTAACTTCCATTGCTTTATCTTCTAATGCCATCTCTGTTTGTGAGTGCTAGCCTAAATATTATTTTTCAGTTGACAGATTCAGACCCTACTGAACCAGTAGCAGAACTCTGTCTCTCTCAGATGCCAATCACTATCTCATATTATTTGTAGAATATAGTTTGTTTGACAGGTTAATGACAATGAAGAAATAAATGGGGAATGAAATATAAATATTTCCTTTGGGGTTTATGTAGATACATATAGTTTTAAAGTCTGTCAATGTCATCTGCAAAATATTTCACGGCTCCTTTTGTTTAATCTCACTTTTCAGGGCACAGCTCTTGCACTAAACTCATTATACCTGCTGGAGCATATGGCTTATATCTCTGCTAAAAATAGCCAATGTTATATGTTAGTATTACATTATCCCCGCAGATGAAAGGACTCCCCAGCTCAGTGCAAGAATCTGATGTCATGATTTAACATCATGACATAACCATGAAAACTTCCCTATCCATTTTAACCATGTGAAAAATAAATAATCTAATCCATACCTACTTGTCTGAGCTAAAATAATCATGAGCCAATCAGCTCCCTATAACTTCATCAAGAGTTTTGTCTAACAACAACAACAAAAAAGCAGATCTAGGTTATAAAGCTGTATTATTTAGAAATGAATCTGAAATAAAAGTACAGGAATAAATATCTCTTAACTTCATTGTGAGCTGCTAAGCACTTCTGAAAATTAGCATAATCCATTTAAATGCTCAGGAGTGGATTTGGGAGCCCAACTTTATGTAATTGTTTGTTAAAATGTTTCCACAAAGTGTACTGGATGTTGAATACAGGAAAATTAGATTGCCTGGTGAAAATAACATTCTGTATCTTCCAATATCTAAATCCTTCCCAGTGAGGGAGCTGAAAACAGAAATATTTTAACAGTCCACTTACAGAGGTAATTTAAATAATAGAACACTGGATTATAGTCTCCCTCTGCTATTGTCTATTAAAGATTTCACTTTTCATTTGCACAATTTACAAGAAAAGTACAGTGATGAGGAGTCATTTCTAAAATCTGGTCCCAGAAAGTTGGCACAACTTAGAACAATCCCATTAAGTGATTTTCTTCTCAGTCACTGCTACAAAATGTATAGAATTTACTAGCCTTTTTTTTTTAATTTGTCTATACTGTCTTCAGTGGTTTTATACATAAGTGAGAGAAGATCTGTTGCTGGATGAATTATGAATGATGATGAGAATATGCCTTCATGTGGAAGAGGCCTATCAAGTTACCCTGGTCAAGACATCTTCCTGACCCCCAATTTCACTACCCATAAAATGAAGGCATGACACCAACTTTCTTTGTCAGATGCCTAGTATTGTTATATAAAAGACTGTTATTATTTGACTTGCATCCCTTCTGGATCTAAGAATAGAAAGAGCAGCACTACTGGCTGTCCCTAAAGGCTAGATATATATTTCTCCCTACCAAATATGGAGATGTTGTTGTAGTACTGAATACCACGTAACCCAAAAATTAACTTTTAGTTATAATAAAAATTTCTCTCATTCCCTACCAAAAATTTTGTTCCAAACTTTTTCAGCACAGGGGATCTGACTGGTTTTAGAGCACACCTGGCTGATTTCAGAGCATATTTAGAGCACCTGGATCCAGGTAAAGATACCTTCTCCCTCACTGGTGAGTTAGTAGCTTTGCTAAATGCCTGCTATGGGCAAATGGAGTAGGAGGCAAGAGTTACGGACCAGATGTGCCTCACGAATGGCCAATTAGAGCACTTCAACAAAAGAGTAGTGCTGAATATTGGATGCTGATCTCAAGACCAGTTGAGCTTCATGCTGCAATTATCTGAACAATGCTACAAATGGATGCCACGTTTCCAAGAAGTTCCCAAGATAAACTACAGATGTGATGAGTGAGAACAACTACTTTGAGTAATGGGTTGCCTGTTTTTGACCTGGACCTAATGATTTATGCATTCAAGGCTCAAAGCTTCCCCTTCTGGTTAAAGAACAAGAAGGAAACATGTAAATGAAGGAACAGGAGGAGTTCTGCAGGGAGCAACACCGGCAGCATGGCCAGCTCTGCATGCTGAGCTAAATGGAGCTCAAACTCTAATAAAAGCCAGTGGGCAATGTCAAAGGGAACAAGAAGAAAAACAGAAGTAAACAATGATGAAAACTGTATGTTCTGTATTTCCCAACATTCTTGTCAAAACAATCCTATAAATTGATCCATTTTGGTAGTGAAAAATCTGATCCAGTTATACAGATGGCTTGATTGCTAGCGTTTGCCAAGCCTGCTCCCAGCCCAAGGAGAGCAACATGTAGCTCAATGTTACACTGAGGTTATGTCAGTCTCGCAAGCAGTTGCTCTCATTTGCTTTTCCTCCTCCCAATTGCAAAGTGTCTTCAGAAACCCACTTACTGAACTCTGAAATGGTCCCTTAGTGCCGTCATTCAAATTATGTATTGTCTTTACCAGACTGTACCTAGTGCCCTTCCAATACTCTGTTTAGCAATTGTAATGCAGCACTGTAATGGACATCCAGTCAGGCCTGTCAGATTAGTTCAATTGAATCATTTTCTGCAAAAATGAAGAATAATCTACAGTACAGAAACAGGCCTGACATTGGGAATTGCACTCCTTAAACCTAAATGTCAGTCTAATCCCCAGTGAAATCTTAAGTAAGGTAGGGTTCAATCCACCTAAAATTTGCTTAAATCGGGACACAGGCAATGAAGGCCAGCTTGCCCATTTTTAAGAGTGCTGAGCACTGCACTAAAATCGCAACACATTTCTCTACAGCCTGAAAGTTGCCTAAGTGCTGCTTAACAGCAGTCCTTCTGGCAGTATCAGAAAGTGCATTTTCTAGGGAGGTAAATGCCACTCTCACACCCAGCCTCAGTTTTGCTATCCAAACTTGAGCACAGTGGCATCTCCACTCCACCCATTTCTCCTGAAGAAGGTTCAAAAGTTTGGCTACACCTGTGTTCAGCTTGAATAGTGTTGAATCCACATCTCAACCAGAGCAAGGTAGAACCTGAACCCAGCACCTAAGACTTTTGGGGAGGAGACATTTTTTTTTTTAATGTTTACTTTAAAAACACTTTCAATATCTACTAATGTAAAATACACACATGCTTGAAAACTAAGTTTGGACCAGCAGTGTTCCTTCCTCCCAAGTGCTGCAAGTTAAAAGTCATGTTCTCTCTTGCATGTTGTCTATCTTCCTCTGTTGCTTTTTTTGCCTGAAGATGAATGACTGGGCCATCAAGAGGATGATGGACAGTGCTATCACTCAGGGCTGGCACATAGAGCGCTCTCCCAGGATGTGGGAGTTAAACCTGTTCAGACTAACTTCAATAACATCTCTTCCATCTCCTCCTTCACTTTCTAACCCCTGCAGTAATAAGCAGAAGACAGGCAGAAGATACTACACACGGTGCCTTTTAGCAGAGGAGCACTGGACACACTGGATCCCAGAACAGCCTACTTGTTTGGCACGTCTCTGTGAAACAGGGAGATACCTTGCAGTCTGGGCTGTCTTCTGGAGTCTCCACAAGTCCCTTCTAATCAGTGGAGGAAAGGAGGTGCCTAACTTCTCTGCGTGGGTATGTCTTCATTTGTCTCTCAGGGAGCTCAATGATGTCAAATGAAGCGGATGACATCCCCATCCTTGGGGAAGGTGTGCAGCATCCAGCAGCTCTAAGTTTAGCACTTAAATGAGACAGTCTGGTTTTCACCCTAAATTCTGAAATAACTGCATTTCAGCTTTAAACCTAGAAATGTGCCTTAAAAGGAAAAGGTATTAAGCACATGGATAACAAGACAGATGCTCAACGCTTTTGAAAACAGAAGCTGAATGGACTAAATCTGTTGAAGAATTTAATTTCAGTAATCAACTTTTATTAAACAATGAGAGGTACATGTAGATTATGCCCTGCAGGTGAAAGCATTGGGTTAGAACTGTAGGATTCTTTCTCAGTTGGGCCTTTACCCTACAGATTCACACGTCAGCAAAAATAATCTACCAGAAGACCTAATCTGACAACCACCTGGATGGGTTCACCAAAAATCACTGCCTTCTAGTGGTGGTACCTTACTGTAGAAGCTAATCTGAGGCTTGAGCTGACAAACATAATTTTGTTGGTCCTGCTTACCTCTGTATTTATTTTGAGTGTTTATAACTAGGATTTTTTAACACTTGTTCACTTAGTAGGTACACACAAGAGCTTCTTTCATGTTGAAGATTTTCTTTTTTTAGTACTGATCTTGGATACATTTTTTTTTCCTCTAGTCTTTTTAAACACTGAATTTTAAGAAGGGTGCACTCTGCAGTTTAAAATAATTATTTAAGAAAGTTTCACCTGGCCATTTCTCAATAATGACTGTGCATTAACATCAAATTGGCTTCCTCTCATTGACAGGGCAACAGTCTCTAACAGTATCACTTTCTTAATATGCAGCACAGTCTCCTTAGTACTGCAGATAAAAAGCTAAACCTAAAAAAAAAATAAAAAATCAAAGTTCAGAAATCTGGGTCTGGAATACCATATAAAATGCTTTAGAGGGTCAAATAAAGAGGCCACCTTTAGGATGAATAATGTTGAGGACTGGCTTTCTCCGGCTGCTAAAACCATTTGGCAGCAGCATGGGCATTGACGAGGCTGCAGGTAAGCTCCCTGCTGATGGGAAGCTGGGAGGAACAGCCCAGCCAGCTCCAGCACAAGCTGCCATCCTCCCTCCATGCCTGGAAAAGAGCCGGTATATTTGTCACAGGGCTCAGGCTGAGCGATGAGACTCTGAGGTGTATGGAGGCATGTCAGAGCTTCTTTAAAATGACTTCCAGATACGCTAGGAACTGTCTGTTTGCTTATTATTTGCTCTAACAAATATAAAAGATTAAATCTAGTAGAGGGAGTCTATTTGAACAGGTGGCAGTAGCTGCAGCACTTCTAACCACCACCTTCGCAGGCCAGTACCTGATTCCTTTCACACCGTATCTCCACTCTCAGTGCATTGCTTCGCGAGGAGAAGCAGAGGAGCCAGAATGCCAGGACTTGAGCAGTGCCTCTCCATGGGCAAGAGGCTGGTGCATACCAGCTATGACTGCTTTGCCTGCTAAAAGCAGTCAAGAGAAAAGGGTAAAGAGGGGGGAAGCAATTTCCAGTTCCTGCTGCTGGGATCAAGAAGGAGCGAGAAGAGCAGTTGCTGAAGGGAGCACATCCCCAGCAGTACGTACTGACCCCAGACCTTGAGTCAGTTCTCCGCAGCAGCCACCAGCCCAAGAGTGCAGGTTATTTTAAACCACCTCGGACATGGTACTGCCTGATTTTCCTAAGCCAGCACTAAGTACAGGAGAGTCCAAAAAGAAGACCTAAGAAATAAAATAAAGTCAAAGATAATTCTGGAAAAGTTCTGAAGGAGGGCAAGAGGAGTGGTCAGCTGAGATACATCTCTGTAAGGACTACCTAGGAGAAACAATGCTGTGACAGACACAAACTGTTAGTTCTTTTTTTTTTTTTTGTCTTGGGCACTGTTGTGTTCACACTGCTAAAAATCAAGAAAAATAGATGTTAAAAATATTGTCCAGTAACAGTATTCAACATTGGCCTCAGCTCCCTGAGGAAAAATTTAAAAGATGTGAGGGTTGCTATGAAATTGCCAGTATTCAAGCAGTTGCCCAAAACCCAGTTTAAAAGTAGCAAAACACCCATATTCTATCCCAGGAGTACTAGGGACACCTGACCAAATAAATGAGAATATTATATATGAAAAGACCAGATTCCAACTGACTCAGTTTCTGACTCCAGCGGTCAGATACAAAAATGGTGCCATTTTATCCTTACATGAACCTCATGAAACACATGAACCTCGTCTTTCCAGATTGGGATGATAATCTCAGCCATGCACTCTGTTTCGAAGTGCACCCACTGCACTGCAGCCTAGGCAAAGAACAGAGATCAGAAATCAGTCCCTCTTGCCTTGTACGCTGCAGAAAGAGTATTCCAGCTGAAAATAAATAAATAAGACTACGGTATAATTCTACAAACAATTAGTTAATGTGACCATGTATATGCTCATTACTTATAAAAATCTCTCTCTTTTAAAAAAATCTCCTGCTGAACTCTCGACCTCAGTGATATGTATTAGACTAGTTTCTGTTTTAGAAATACACAGCAAGGAGATGGGCCACCGACTTCAGGATTTGCTTGCCTTCATTTAAATTTTCAAGTCTGAAAATATGCGCCACCATACCAAGGGCAGGATTCATGTATCTAAAGACAGCAAATCTTTTCTTCAAAATTTTCCACAGCCTCAAAGACCAGACTATGAGGAGTTTTAAGAATACATTTTCTTTTTCTTTTTTTCCAAAAAGAACTATTTTTGTTAATGTCTATTATTCTGTCACACTTCTTCCAGCTGAATTTCATCTACCGTTGTGCTCCTTAATCCCTCAATGTATTTAAATCCATCTGGAATTTTTCTAAATCCCCCATAGTTCTTCCTAAAAGAGACAATTTGCCCATGGGGTACCACTAATCTCTCTACACGCTGAGAAGCAGCAGTTCATGACGAATCTTCCTCTCCTGTCTCATAACCAGTTCTTAATCCGCAGTGACACCCTGGCCCTTGCTCTGTGACTCACTCTCCTTAAAGTCCCTATGAAGAGCATCCCATTTATCTCCTGTTGATTTGAAGGGTAGGTACAACTTGCAGTTTTGCTGATACAGCAGCTTTTCTCCCAGGAGAGTCTGACGTATCTCATCAGAAGGCGCTTTGCTCCTGAGGGTCTTCCAGGTGCAGAGCTGCCGCGAAGGAGAAGAGAGGGTCCCTGGCACTGCCTTCTGGAGGCCGAGGCTCAGTGGCCTTCGGATATAAATAGGCAAGGCTTAAAATGTGAATACTAGCTTATCGTTGATGTGGTCCGAGAGCTGGTGATCACAGCACTGCTCCACCTCAGAGAAGCTGAAAACAATACTAGGAAACCTTTTATTTTAAGGACACCGTTTATTTTTTTTTCTCTATTCTATTTTTTTTTCTTCTTTTTTTTTTTCTGCTAAGATTAGTAAATATTTTAACAAGCAACATAATGGAAAACTCAGCTACTGAAGTATGAAATAGAAGGATGTGAACCTCTTTGTCTGTAAATTTCAGTAGTAACTGAACTATGGAAGGGCTTCTGATGCTATCACAATAAACAGACATAGCTTTACCAAGGTTTCTCAAGAGATTTTCACTCCCCTCTTCCCACTGACTCCCATCTCCTGGGAACTGGCTTCACAGCACTTTCTAGCACACCAACACCACTATTCTCTGACCTGAAAGGTCACTTACCAAACCTGGCTGATTTAGCTACTAGCTACCAATACCTGAGCCACATGCCCTGCAATCCAGAGGAAAGATATCACGTTTGCCCGAGGAGGCAATAAATGGTAAATGGTGTCATCTACACATGTCCCATGGAAGGAGTGAGGGCTCCTGCCACCTTAGGTAACACAGGGCATGTCAGAGAAGACATGGCAACACAGTGACATGACTCTCCCATTCTCATCAGGTTGGCAACCACCAGTAAAAAGCTATTGAATCCAGCCTTCTTCAACTCCTACTTCTCTTTTTCTAGACACAAAGGAAGTCTCACTCATCACAGGAAAGATGCATTTTATCCATACGGTGGAGAAGAAACAGACATTAGAGTGGTTTGCTCCAGGTCACAGAGGAGGTAAGTGGCATAGCAAGGACTACTGGGAATGTTTTAACATCAAAGTAATTTATAGTGTTGCCGTTAAATTCTTTGAGCCTACCAAGCCTAAAAAAAAACATTTAGACACCAAAATTGTATTTATTTCTCTTGTCTGGAAGTGCCCCTGAGAGTAACTCATCCAATAATCTATAATGAAAGTCCTGGGCACTGATGCTTCAAGTCCATGGCATTACAACAGCCTCCCTTGTCTGCCTGAGTTTGAGTCTTTTGTCCGTGTTTCAGTGTAGTCTCATATATCTTGAAGCATACGTCCCTGGTAAAGACTTAGAGAAGGAATGTATTTCAGCGCTAAGTGGATTTAATTTGGTTTGAACACAGTCCGTGCCTTAAATTTAGTTAAATAATGATTAATTTTGTAAATGGTTGACATTTATTCAGGATTCATGAAAGCAACCAAATAACTTCTGAGCACAGAGCTACTCACCAGATTGTTTGAGAGCTGCCTGACTTCACAGCACTGTTATTGTAATCATTCTAAAGACACTGCAATTTTATTGCATTGGGCTGCAGTTTCATTTTTCTATGCTTGTTTCCTCAAAGGCTTTATTAGCCATAAAACCTTTTTAAGCTTACTTCTGTTTTGACAGCTCAGCGAATTCCCACTTTCCGTAATTTTTTCCCTCTTTTCCCACCACCAGTAAGTGTGAATTTAAACCTCTTAATACAGACAGGTTCAAGTCCAGACCAATTTGTAACACAAATGACACTTTCTAAAAATCAATGGCAGTGGTCAGGCTATGAAGGTCAGAGGAGATAACGGCATCATGGAAACACAAGAGTGATAGAGAAGTCGAGAAGGATCAAGTCTCTAGAGTTATAATGGAAGTATGACACTGTGCCAGCCTGTACTTGCATTACTTCAAACACACACTACCTCCAGCTGTGTTAATAGCAACAACAAATTCATACAGATGCTTTGTCGCTAGCATAAGCATGGAAATAATGGCAATAATTTGTGCCATAATTGTGATGTCCTCCTTTCTGAGGCTGAAACGGACCCCACCAAAATACTCCCTAATGCTTTTTAAGCTGAATGGTAGAAACAGTGCTGGAGTCCCCTTGTCATGAACCCTGAATCTCTGATGCAAAAAATACTTGAAGATGCAAAATTGTTCTTTCATATCAAATTACTCCTTCATAAAAATAATTAATAAATGAGATTGAGGACAACTGATCATACACATTTTAATGCACTTCCGACTTTTCATTCTTTCCCTTCCTTCATATCTTCCCTCTTCCTTCAAGGCAGCTTAAAGCCCAGACCAATTTATAATGCAGATGGTTTAAATTAAAAATGACAAAGAATATCCAACAACCTACTATTAAAGAAGCACAAAAATTTCTGTAAGAGATCCAAACTTTAAGGATTTTAAAACTGACTTTTTATAAAAATCACTCTGCACACTACTAAGAAATTAAATTTATTTTTATAGCAGATATACCTAGTCTTTAGATTGTGGCATACCTTCTTCAAACAAGTGCCAGTGGAAAACCAGAATATCTACTTGAAAGAAAAATTAAAATATTTTCTCTGTTCCGATTTATTCTCTGTGTTCTGAATTAGTCCTCACTGATTTTCTCCTTAATAAATTTCATTTGCGTGAAATAAAAATGACTTAGAGTGAGATTAATATTACTTCATTCTAAGTGGTCAGGCATTTACATTGTGTACACGTTATCCGAGTTAAGAAATTCCAAAAAAATTTCAGGTGTGAAAATTAAATGATGGCATTTTTATATCTGAGCTTCCCAGGATTGGGCAGAACAGCACTGATGAAAAAGTACTGGTAGATAATAGACTGCATTATGATTCAGTTTGCTGCATTCCCGGGAATCCTGATCTTTGGCTTTCTCCTTCTCACTCATTTCAAAAGCTTAAAATTCACCACTCTCTTATAATGAACTACATGGCAATTACCCGAAAAACACTGTGATACACTAAAAGTATTGACCATATGGTATTGTGAGATATTGCAGCATCTCAGGGTTTTAATGACTACCGCTGTTTATAAAAACAGAGCACAGCTCACAGCCCCATGCCTGGTTTGCAGATACGTAACGTGCAGCCTCAGCGGTTAAAGGTCTATAGCCTGGAGACAGTAACGCCAACCTGCTCGCACAGAGGTTGTGGAGTACCTGCACCAGCCACTCTCCCGAAAAAAGCCAGCGCCTGATACCTGAACAAGGGCTGCTAACGTGGCACAGAAGGTGTGGAAAGACAGAAAGGGGAGTGCCTGGGAATGGCTGTTCTGGGAAACGAGGGGCCAACAGCCACATATGTGCAGCTAAGTGGAGAGATACAAATGGGAGCCAGTCCTTGTGGCACTACTGGGGACTCCAAGCGCACTCCTACAAGTACCCATTGCCTTTCATCAACTCAAGGGACCAGAGTGATTCCTTGCCATTAATGTTGCTAGTGAGACAGATCGACTGGTCACCAGCTACATCAATTCAAAATTTTTCTCTGGATGTTCCTCTAGAGGTAAAAATGCACATCTGGTTCTGATGGAAAGCAGAGGAAAACATTTGGGGAAGTGAAGCCCTAGGAGGAGGGAAAGATGGAGCCTTGGAAGGACTTTTCTCTTGTAAAGTGATCTACATCAGCAGGTGAAAGTCATGTTCAGGGATAAAATATTTCAACCGATTTTGGAAGCACAAAAGCTAAGGGCAACAGAAGTAGAACAGACTATCATCATATCTCTGCGTATACAACAGACAAGAAATTCAAAATATTCAAAGCTGAACTCTCATATTGAAAAAAACCACACCAGTATTTATTGGTCTCTATGGTCAAACTACAGTAACTGCTGTTTTTCTGTTATTTTCTTGTGCATGAATAAGAAGCATGAAGTATCATTTTCCTATGGGAATATATAATGTCAGAATTAAGGCAGTGGAGCAGTAGACTGGTGTGAGGGATATGATCTCTCTCACTTTCTAAGTATCACAAGGAAACTGGAGGATTAGAGAGGGGGAAAAATGTTTTTTATGTCTAGAAAACTCTAGGCAGTGTGAATAATTACACGTGAAGAGTTAGCCAAGGAAGATTCTAGATTTACATCTCCACCAGTAATGGTGCTAAGACAGAGTGACAGAATTGTCTCCACTGGATAAATTCATAGGCAAATATTTTCCACCTGTATTATTTAGGTAGGGGGTCAAGCTATGTTATCAGAAGCAAAACTTTTGGCTTTAAAATCAATGATGGACATTTATGGAATTTATTTATACAAGGGTAGAGACTGCTAGGGAAAGTGACAAAGTGGGGGATAAAAATTTTACATTTAACCTTTTTTTTAATGTGAGCAGTGCTGTCCCTTGCTGATTTTAACAGACTTTAGTAGCAAGAGCTTTTCTGTTTTATGTATGTTTATAATTTTTAGTTTTTAAAGCCAGCTGTAGAAGTGAAGAATATGCGCAAATCTTTTTCCCTTGATAAAGTGCACTTGCAGGTAGAATAACAATTTCAAAGAGGACATTGAGATATGCAGAGAAGGTCAAATCAGTGTTTCTGTTTGTATATATGTATTAAAGGACAAGAACATTTTGTTATTATTTTCTAAAGAATAGCTGAAAAGCCTCATGCAATACAAAAGCTCAGCTTCCAAGAAACATCAAGACAACAAAGAACAATAAAACCTATCAGCCCTGTTTCATCGCTGTAGATATTGTGATTCATTTTCTCCTATTTATTTTAAATTTCATTTTTAAATGCAATTAAAATGCGCTAAATATTTTAACCTGCTAGGGGAAACAAATAATGACGATCGTAAAAATACAATTCTTTAATGACTTGCCTAGAAGAGCAGAAAACTTGGGGAATAAACCAAGGGTTCTGTACAACCCAGCTTCAGGGTCCTAACCTGAACACCATCCTGCGGAAAGTAATCATTATATGTAAAGCGGTATCATTTTTCACCTTTGTAAAGGTGGAGATATAATATCAAGCATTTGGAATTAACCTAACCCTTCAGCACGTTAAATGGTCAGACTAACAATATTCCATAGCAATTTTATACTATGAACACAAGATCTGTTTTCAGCTTTTTCACAGCATCTGAGCAGAATACCAGCTACTTCAAATTAGATGCATAGAAATGCATGTATGATCCAATTAAGTTAACGTGTTGTGAACAGATTTACAGCCTATATAATTTTACATAGACAGTCTGGAATTGAGAGTTAACATATGACAAAGCAGAAAATATCCAGGAATTGACTAATACAACAATGCCAGAAGTTGGCTCACAAGCTAACAGAGCTGCCGTGAGCTGTCTGCAATCCTGTATTTATACGAAGAACTTCAAGCACATGCTTTCTGATAAATCACCAAACAGGACAGGTTCCTCTGCGTGGGGTGTCGAAGCATGGCTTCAGAAAAGCACAACTTGACTTTGAAGCTCAAAAGACTGGGATAAGCAGTGAAAAGAGATGAACTTTCTACTCTCAAATTAGGATTTTTCTTAGTGCATTTAAGTCTAACTACTCAATCTCACATTTAAGAAATTGCACACCAGCTTGACTATTTAAACTGCTGAGCATGCAGCAGCTTGCATTTAGTTTTACTGGAGGTGGGAAGAACTACATGTTCTGGAAAGTCAGGCTTTGGGTTTCCTCATGAGAGATTCAGGAGGCTAAACATTATTTAAATATTTTGACTGTGGGATGTTGGCCCTCAGAGCATATCCTGCCAGAAAAATGGGAGCGTTGGCATTTTTTCCAACCCAAAAAGCAGTTTTCCATATTTGAAGAACTAGAATTTCAGAAAATAGGAAAAGTTCTTCTGTCCAAAGGCAAAGATTTCTCTGATTTGAGAGCTCACACTGATGTATCCCCACCATAACGGAGGAGTATTTTATAACTACGGCCAAAGTAGCATACAAATGAAAATAACATCCTGTAGGTAACTTTGTTTCATAAGATTACTTTAGAATTTCAGAGCTAAAATTAGTAGAAACAGTTGAAGGCAGTTACACTAAGAAAGAAACAAAACTCTTTCACGCAAATCCTACAGTGGTAGAATACCAATTTTTTGAAGAAGAAAAAAGTAAACAAAGTAAATCACCCAATTTGATTGGTTTCTCAGCATAATAAAGTGCTGAAGCAGCACAGTGGAGGATTTGCTGGACAATTTTCTACACTGAAACTGTCAATTCATTCCACAGCTTAGCACTGATGGATATTATGGATTGGTATGGATTGCACTGCTCCAACCATCTGAAAGGTCACTTGACAAACACAGCAGGAGTGACCTATTGTTCTTGCCATTGACAATCAGACTGCCGTTTTGACAAGTCTTTAAACTATCACAAATCTTTTCTTCAAGTATTACATCGAAATGTTTATCTTTGCTTTGTGGCACAATTAAAAGCTGGCATCTTAGGAGTTCACTGAAGCAGTCTTAATACCTCCTTTGGATCACACTTGCAAAGCCATGGAAGCCTGAGAATCTAATAGTGAATGGATCACCCCTGACATCTGTCAACTATACCACTGAGTATAATCTTTTCAGTTCCATTTTCAGATCAGAAGGTGAAAAGAACCCAAGCTATTATCCCCAGTGTACAAATATGTTGGACTACTTCCCTTTCTCACCAAAAGACCACTGTTTCAGCTGAAAATGAAGCTTCACTGCTCCAAAAAATCATGGCCAACAAAAAGTGATGGGTTGAAACTATGGCCTATTACTTTATGGAGGAAGAAGAAAACCATACAAAGATGTAGCATCAAAAAATAAGTAAGTAACTTTTGTGTTACATTTTGGCATTTCATTTTGTGTGCACAAGTTAAGAGTGGATTAAAAAACCCCACCTAAATCCTAATTTTAGGTTTATAATCTTAAATGTGATAATTGCTGCAAGAAGGATACTTCACAAATGAATTTGTCTAACACTCAGCCTCTCAGAAAGATATATTTCATGCCTACCTTTAGCTCCAACTTCCTCTCTATTTAAAATAAAGAACTTTAAAAAAGCATAAAGATCTAAACAAAAAGTCATAGAATCACTTAGGTTGGAAAAGATCTTCAAGATCATCGAGTCCAACCGTAAAATATCAAAGATCGGTTGTGAAATCAATTTCCTGAGTACTTACAGACTACAATCACCTCTCAAACAGGAGTGATTTTAGACTAACATAGATTAAAGATCTGACTAGGAATAGTTCCAGCCCCTTTACTTCATTATATGAATATAAGATGCATGTACAGTTATGTATAAATGTGTAGCATACACCTAACCCATTTCTTAATACTATTTATTTAATGCAAACAGCCAGTAAGATTTTTGGTACAAAGGACACTTTGTACCAGTAACAGGACGCTTACTAAAGAAATGTTCCTTAAAAGGACATTAAAATTTCTCTTCTGTGCAGTGATAGTTAACAAACATCCCTTTCTCTATCCTCTCTCCCCCAAGAAAAAAATACAATTACAGCAACATTCACGAAAACAACTCCTTACTGAAACTCTCGGCTATACTGATCCAATTGCTCTCTAAGGCCACTTTATGTACTAAATAATGGTTGTGGGAAATACTAGAATGTAACAGATCCCTCAACTGCTGTGGAAAGCTTTTCACTGTTCCTGCAGAGGGGACAAGTCCATTTTTAGCATGTGGAATTTCCTGAACAGGTTTTGTTATTCTTATAAAATTCCAGAACATACAAATTTTGTTTTGCAAAATACAAGCTTTTCATTTTGCTCTTACATTTCAGATAAACTTGTTTGGCTTGAACAGGTCTAACAACAACAATAACAACAAAAATGAAACCAGTATATTTTGGAGTTGAAATGCTGAGGAGGGCGAAATCACTGAACCAAAATCCGTTTGCTGCAGATTGAATGCAACGTAATCCTGGTACAAATGGAAATGTTTCTTTAGTTCAACTCAATCAGCTAATTCTCTTTAATGATCAACTCATTCTAGATTAGGAACAGGAAAAAAAGCATGAAAGCTTATTCTCTTTTTCTCTATGACTTTGGAGAAGATGACATCTAGTTGTACTCAAACTGCTAAGAATGTAGTGAGGAGTTACCAGTTAAGTTTTCAGAATACACGTAGTACATGCTTTGTGTAATGAGCTGGTTACCATTAAAAACTAAAATTATTTTGATAAACTTATATTTTTTAATTCAAACCATTTGAAGTAGTTTCATCTAACTCATTGCGAATTTTTTCTCATCGTTTCTGAGCATTTCTAACAGCATCCCGATGTTTAGCTAAAAGCATCTTGCCCAAAAGTTACTAAAATTGTAATAATCTAGTATATAAGAAAAGTACCTTTTGTCCTTCTGGTATCAAAAATGGTAAAGCTGAACAAATCTATGCTAAATTATATTTGTGTATATGGAGTCCTCTAGGACCAAGAACCTTTGGACAAATGACCTTCTTCAGCAAGTTTCATTGAAGAATAATAGACATAATTTGGGGAAAAACCCATCAGTGGGGACTAGCTAGGAAGAAAACCAGATAAGATGGCACAGTGAAGAATCTACATGCTGTGAAGACTGAAAGTCAGAACATCTCCCACTACATAGACCTGTGAAAGCTCTAAGCTCTTAGAGAATTTGAGCCAAATAAGTCTGGATGGCCAAGGGAGATGGTGTCATTAAGACACTGTTGGATGTAAAGGTGCCTTCCAGACTGATGTGAGTTAAAACGCCTGGGGGAAGTAGCGCTTAGCTGCGGAAAAAAATAGCTTCTATTGCTTCACATAGCATTCATAGGCAGGAACCAAGAGGTGTGGTTCAACTCAGGTATCCCATCAATTTCTGGTAGACTGGTTTCAAAAACACAGAAGGAGACTCCTGAGTGCCCCCTTGGCAAAATCAAATAGGAATGCATCCTACCTGAAGGACTAAGGCATGACCTAGACAAAAAGCTGTAAGAATATTCTAATAATTGGCTTTCTCCTGGAGCAGGTTCTTGAGAATAGCGAGCCTGCTACAGGAACCACTCAACAAAAATGAACATTACAGGGGAACAACTGAAAAGGGCAATGGCAAAAGCAGTTTAAAACTGGTTAATTAAATCCAAGGCACTTGGTCATTAAATAACGATTAACAGTGGTTATTGACACACGGACAAGTTAACAGAAGTATGAGGACCTCAAATCACTTGGGACTTTCCTTAAAGCAAGCATTCCAAATCTCCCCAAGGTCTTTTCTAAACTCTAGAGCTGAGTGTCTTTAGAAAGTGAATAAAATTTAACACTAAAATGGTAAAAATAAAACTCAGGATGGGACATGATAGCAATGCAAGGATCTGTTAACATAACTCTCATCCCCACCATGTCCTCACAGGTGAGCCCTTTCCTTCAGCACCTCTCATTCCAGTAACTAAGCAACTTTTATTTTCTGCAGGGTAATCTGAGTCCTTATGAAATATATTCCTTCCATTATCTCTGAGGAGTGCGTGTTTGTTCCCTACTTCTTGAGAAGTCTCTGTCTCTGATGTTTGCAGGCTGCTGAGCCTCAGTTTTCACTCTCCTCTCTTCAGCCTGTCCCTTCACGCACTGTATAAAATCTCTTCCCCCCACATGGCATCCTTTCTTCGTGCTCCCATCTTTCTCAAGTGTAGCCCCTGGGAGAAGGCGAACAAGAAGCTGTCTCTGATACCCAGCCATGTGCATTTCAACACAACAGGGTGGTAAAACCTAGAATCCTCCACAATCCTATTGCCTTCAATCCCATTAATAAATTTGAGACAGTCAAAAGAATCAATCCATGCTACAGAAGTTTGTGTCTCAGTTTCTCTATAATGCTGGGCAGAGGTTTGTAAGCCCATCCTACAAATTCCTAATTTCTCACAGAAGATGAGTTGGGATCACTAACCAAATATAATATCGTTCTCGCAGGGGGGAAAGGAAACCAAAAGTGCCCACATCGTTCTAAAGTCCCAAATGTTCCTGTAATAAACTGTGTACCACTAGGAGAAAAAAAGCTGTCTTTTGAAAGTATTGTATTAAATGTCAAATTCATTAGTGACATGACCTGAAATCATTAGGTCTTCCTTTCTAAACTAGCTGCATATGTGATGGTTGGATTCCTATATGTGTTATTTTCAGATCAAAATGAAACCACAGAGAAAATATTGTGCTTTATTATTGTGTGTCATTTTTTGAAAGAATGACTCAGGCATTGATATTTAGGCTACTTTCAAGTCAAATATTTAAAGCCCACATCCTAACCATAAGCACACTTACTGACATATTGGAAGGTCACTGGAACATGAGAAGATAGAGAGAGGTCTAAGCAAAAGACCTACAAACTAAATATCTTCCGCATTGGAGGAAAGGCAACTGTAAGAAAATGGAACTGTTTTCTTGTATTTTCATCAAAGTACCAAACAGGTTCCAAACAGTTTCAGATGTATTAAAAAACAGGCCTGTGGCATTTTCCTCTTGTACATTCATATTTCATTAGGTGCAATGACTTTATCTTTTCTCCAGCTAAAAATGCCATTCAAATTGGCTGTTATACTTACTCTTTCACCGTCACAATATAGCCGTATTCTTTCTCCTCTGAAGACTTCACTTCAAGTTGCAAGCCTTGTCCCATACTTTTCTGAGGCTCTTTGTAGGAGTTTCCATCCTGCATTAAAGTGTTCTTAATCCAGTAGTGGATCTCACTCAGGTCTTTGGAGTCAGATTCACTGTTCTTTGCAGCTGTCAGTTCCCTTGAGAAAGTCTCACTTTTTACATTTTCCACACCAGCATTTATTTCTTCTGAGGAAGAAGAGTCAGTGTCTTCCGATTTCTTGGTTTCTGTCTTAGTAGATTCTTCAGGTATAAGGTCTTTAGGCTTATTTTCAGGTAACGCATTCTCGTTCAAGAAGTTAACTAGTTTTGCAGTGTTCTCCTGTATTAAAAGAATATTACTATTTTTAAAAGTAAACACAGGAATGTTATACTGAACCAAACTTGGACATAATCTTTCAAACTCATATTGATATGGTAGACTCTATTCATACAAATGTTGCATGGTAATTTTCTTAATTTCTATATGCTGCCAGACTATGTAAGAACATAATGTTTATTCAGTAATAATAAAAAAGCATTTAATTATGCCACTGTATTTTTCAACAGTTTTAATAAGGGCAAAGAAATTCTATAGTTAACAGTTACATTCTTCTTCAAATATCACAGAATCCAGATAGCCTTTTCTCTGTCTTGAACAGCTAGAAAAAAATGCTGGTGGTATTTTCATAGTGTTCATTTTCATGTGTCTGTGTGATTAAGTATTGATGAGAATAAAAATTTGTTATCAAGTAAGTTAATGAAAAGGAGAAATAATAGAAATATCCATCAATATGCCTAAGTGTTAGGACTGGAAACATGCATACCTCTTGCTTCTCACGAGTCATAACACAGGAAAGGGAACAGATATTATGTGACAAATTATATTTCACTTATTCATCTCTAGAAATTGTGACAAACTGTTTGTGAGTGAGCCACTAAGCTAAACATATGATCACAGAAAAAAATCTGTCTAATAAACCAAAACAGTAAGCAAGTGAGAAAAAGTCAAAACACATGCCTGGAACAATTCATTAGTTAGTTTCATTACATAAGTTTATTGCAGCCAAACATTTGGGAGGAAATGATGGCTAATGGGCACTTTGTGCTCTGTGTCACAATATATTTTTTTCTATCACATCCCCTATTCAAACTGTCACTAAGAAACCTATACATGGAGTCCTCTCTAAGTCTACTGTGAATGTAGCACTTCGTTCCTTGAAGAATTTCATGTGTGTGGTTAAAGCTCCTGCCACATTGTCCACTTGTGTGTTTTCCTTGCTTGGTAGAAGGGCAGCTACTAAAGAGATTTTACTGAACACAAGAGGCTTTGCCCATTTATGAATCTCAGCTGTTAGCTTTTGATGGAGTATATAGTAGGAGAAGTTTCACGGCTGTTTTTAAGAATATTTCTTTGAGATTTTTCTGTTCCATGCAACCCAGAAAAAGAAAGATGAATATACCCCCCAAATGGCTGAATGTTGGACATAAGTCTATAGGATATGATTCAAAGCAAATGAGGAATATTGTAAAAGTAATCTAGATTAAAATCCCAAATTTTAACCACCTAGGCTATGAGATGTAATGCCTAGTGCTTTTGAAATACCTCTGATATTCAATGATTTGGAGGAATTAAAGGTAAAGTGAAAAAGTGGAGAATGACAGATCCCATGAAAGGAGAGGAAATTTCAAACCCTCCCACAAACACATGCCCTCAGAGTGAATACGTTTACTCAACTTCTTCTGAAAAACAGAAAGATTTTCTGAGCAAGGATGCTTACATCCCCCAGAACTAAAAGGCAAAGGACAGGTCAAAGAAGAAGGGTGTTTTCAAGAACACCTCAATACTCAAAATTACTAACCTGAGGAAAAGCCTGAATTTGTCTGAACTTTGGGATCTGTTATGAATTCTGTCTATTCATGAATGATAGAAAGGCAAAACAGGACTTGATTTTGGTTTTTTGAACTCCAAAACTCATTTTGGTTAAGGTTTAAATAAATGTTCATTTAATATTTCAAAGCATCAACAACAACATGCCTCTGCTGTGATATTGAATTATATCCACACAAAACGCAAAACAAGTCTTACATTTCAGAAGTGTGTTTTTGACCTTCACTGCTTATAAACCTGATATTCTGAGATGGAATACTTGTTTTTTTAAAATACTGGTACTCTACCTCTTTATCAATTCTGGCACTGGCTTCACGCACTCCATTGTCTGTAGGATATGAAAAGCACAAATACGTAGTTATGAAGGGAAAACATCATATATGAAATAAACACTGCTTATAGGCTGCTTTGTAGTGGTGGCCTTTTCATGCAATTTAAACATTAAGACATCAAAGCTGAAAGGGCAGAGTAAAGAGCACTGTATAATTCAGTATTGTTATTCTAAGCCCACTTCGATAGCAAATTAATGCAAGATCAATAGGCAGAGTACTTCAAGAGCCAATGTAATAGTGTTATTTTGCTAATTAAGTGTCCAATCTTCATATCAGTTTATCAATATATAAGAAAAAAAGCAATAAAATGGCTCTAGCTAGCTGAATGGACATTTACGTTAAAGAAAAAGGAGACATATACATGCCTCATATGCATTTTGGTGGAAGATGACTTATTTCAATTGATATTGTCTACCAAAAATCATGTTACAGTTTAACTACAGTGATAATATGCAGTCACATCATTAACCTCAGTCAAATAATGCTGGCTTTTTGGTTTATGAACTGAGTCTTATTCATTTCTCTCAGCATGATTCAAGACAAACCCTCAAGTCTGCTCATTTTAATCTACAAAAAGAATTGGCAATTAAAATAACCAGAGTATCCCTATCTAGTAAGGATTTCAGTATATCACCACGAAAAAAGACAGTAAGTTAAAATCACTGTTTATGACTTATAGCATATTGTGCTGGTTTTGGCTGGGGGAGAGTTAATTTTCTTTATAGTAACTAGTGTGGGACTGTGTTTTGGATTTGTGCTGATAACACAGGGATGTTTTCATCACTGCTGAGCAGTGCTTACCCAGAGCCAAGGCCTTTTCTGCTTCTCACCCACCCCACCAGCGAGGAGGCTGGGGGGGCACAAGAAGTTGGGAGGGGACACAGCCGGGACAGCTGACCCCCACTGACCCAAGGGATACCCCAGACCATATGACACATGCTCAGTATATAAAGCTGGGGGAAGAAGAAGGAAGGGGGGGATGTTCGGAGTGATGGTGTTTGTGTTCCAAAGTCACCGTTAGGTGTGATGGAGCCCTGCTGTCCTGGAGATGGCTGAACACCTGCCTGCCATGGGAAGTGGTCAATGAATTCCTTGTTTTGCTTTGCTTGCGTGCACGGCTTTTGCTTGAGTTATTAAACTGTCTTTATCTCAACCCACGAGTTTTCTCACTTTTACCCTTCCAATTCTCTCCCCCATCCCACCGGGGGGGGAGTGAGCAAGCAACCGTGTGGGGCTGAGCTGCTGGCTGGGGTTAAACCACGACACATATGTTTTTAGTGTCCTAGATATCATAACATTCCTAAAATAGAGAACGGGTGAGTGGTAACTTATGTCTTACTGTGGTATCAACTCCTTAATGGCAATTACTGCAGCTCCTGAATCTGCACCACCAGGAAAACACGTGTCCAGACAGAAGCAAATAACCATAATAACTCTTTTATTTCCCTAAGCAGGAAAGGGAAAGTTTTCTACCTGTACCTAAGACTTTCTTCTGCAAGTAATTGCGGTACATTGAAGAATAATTATCTGTAAAACATAATTTTTATCCCTATATATCTTGAAAAACATTCTTGGAATATAATAATTTTTCTTTATCATTTTGCTTAAACATCTCATTTTCTTTCGAGAAAGGGAAATTAGACCACACATAAAGCAATTTGTATTTTAATATAATTGGGTATGTAGGTTTATCTTGTTTGTGAAGCTGAAAGGCCAAGGGTTCACAAACAGCTGCATTTTTGGTAAATAAAGTACCTCTTGTCAAAAGAAACCAACAAAGCTAAAATTCTGCAGCCTTCAGCGAAAAATACAGAAATTTTCCTCTTGTCTTCTTTAAACCTGATTTTTAAAAGTCTAGCACTAATGTGAAACAATAAAGGAAAATTAGGGTAGCTATCTTTTGATGTACTTAACTATTAGAATTAATACCTGGTATATTAACACTGTTTTCCATTAATTCATTCTGAACCTCTGCCCTTCCTTGAGCATCTCCTTTCTTTATTTGTGCTTCTGTTTTGTCTTCTTTAGTTTTTCCAGCACCCTCTTCTGTTTCTTCCTGAATGCCAACGGTTTGAATTGCATTGGCGATAGTATCAGCAATCTCATCCAGTTCTGTTGAGCTGAGATTCTCCACATTCACTTGGTGTTTCTCTAGGTCCTTCAATACATCTTTAATAAGTACCTCTGGATCACAAAACAACAGAAGCACAAGATTTAGCTGCGTACATGAAGCATGTGTGCTTGTATCAGTAAGTATCTTTCATTTTTCCTAAAAGATATCTTTTCCTTCATGAAGAGTGTTTTCCAAAAGAGTGCATACACAGTCATGCTGCCACCTTTACAGAAAACACAGTAATATAAATGGATGTTAGAGTTTATAACAAGAGAGCGCAAACAACGCTACCGTTTATTAGAGATCAGGTTTCTTTCGTGATTTGTTTTTTGCAAGGTAAATAGCTATATAGAGCTCTGGAAAAAAAAAAGTCAGATATTTTGTCTTTCAAAAGGCTCCTCTTCAGTCAGAAGTGGATATGGATATATGTCCATTACATACATGGATATGTAATGAACAAATCTTCTAAATTGTATTGATTTCTCTTGGAAAATATGTATTTTGTCAAAAGTGAACTTTACTGGTTTGGTTTGTCAGCTGTGAATGTTTTACCGGTCACATTGAGGAAAGAAATGTTAAGATGATGTTCCGGGCCAGGAAAAGCAAATGGACTTACTTTTAGGGAAAACAAAACAAAACAAAACAAAACAAAACAAAACAAAACTCCACAAAAAAGCCAAAACCAAAACAACAAAACAACCTTGATGTGAAAAAAGTTTTGAAGATGAGGAAATTCAAGGACAATGGATATTAAAGGTGAGTTAGATAATGTAGCATAACAGCTCTTCAGGGAAGGTACTTTTCTGACTGCATGTATCCTTCAGTACCATTCTGTGTAACTCTGAAAAACTCGGCCTAACGTCCCTTGGAGGATGAGATGCTAAATGTAGGGCTTAGTCTAGCATACCAAAACCATTTTCAATCGTGCCTCTGTTCTGCTTATTCATGCTGATCAGGAATTTAGCATGCATATGCATGCAAGAAAACTCTTTTACATAGGTAGTATTGTGTAAGAGGAAGATATGGACTGCTTTCAAATCTCTGTTGAATGTATAGATTTATATATAAGCAGTTTGAAGGCAACATCCAATCTTTTTTCTTACGGTAACATTCTTCCTGTTAAGCCCTGTGGCTGGACATGTTCATTATCATCTGTAAACAAGACTTTGGGACCATGCTGAGAGCTTTCAGGTTTACATGAAAGTGAATTAAAAAGTAGGTGCACAAAGGGGAAAACACTACCGGAAAAAAGGCTAAAGAGAAGGTTTTGCTTTTCACAGCAAAGGAGGAAGAAGTAGTTAGAGACTAGGAAATAAGAAGAAGATGTAGTTAGAGACTCTTCTGCTCCAGGGAAGAGGCAGCAGAACACTTGTGATTTTGCAGGGAGACAAGAATCAAGGATTATTTGTCATTGGGAAAAAGAGGCCAAGACCTTAGACATGTCTGTCATTCTTTGGCCCCCACAGTGTTAGCTGAAGAGGTTAGAACCTGCAGCTGACCATCAGCTTCTCAATGCCATTTCAAGGCAGAGATTAATTTCCTCTGACCTGACCCATAATTCACCAGCTAAACTAATGCTGTTTTCCCTAAACTAATTAGTCAATATAAACCAAGATAACTTAAGCAGCTTAAATAGTAGGTTTACTGTGAATCAGAGGGGTTCGGCACATGGGGAAGGTGGTACTTTGATGTACTTGCTTTTCCAGGTTAAAAGGATACTTCTTTCCAATAATGCCCCATGATGGTGTTACAAAATTCTACTGATTTCATTATAATATTCAGCTGAGGTTGTATGCTGTGAACTTCTGAAATTTTCTTAAACATAGTTTTAAACACACTTAAGTGCTACTATCAATAAAGAAGGTAAGTTAAATCTATGATGCTGCTTCAAACTATGGCAGCCAACAAAGATTATGGTACCATACTGAAATAGCAGAGTGCTTTCTACAGGAAAGAAAGTGTTCAGTAATGAGAGTCTAAGACTTAATCTTATGATCTATGGCAAACTCTCTGAGATATTTGGAGGCAGCAAAATTAGGACTGAAGTTTGATGGAAGCTGAGTAACACTTCACAGAAATCTTTGAATACTTTCCTTTCTGCATTTCATTGTATTGTACCCATCCCCTGTCATGAATTTAATATTATAGTAAAAATATAATGACCAAATGCTTTTGTTTAGGAAGGTAATCTACAGGAGCAAATTGATCCAAACTGCAATAAAGTTTTCACTAGACTTGATCAAACTGAGTTCAAGAAACTTTTTCAAGAAACACAACAGCTACCAGGAAGGTGGCCATTTGGAGAAGATGTTACACATAGCAGCAATGCAGGAAATTAAGCTGTAGGAATACCAGCACTGCCAGATTACTGGAAAAGCCTTGTGTCTGCATAGGTATAATTTCTGTTCTTATGTTTTATAGAACTATTGGGCAATAACCTGACAGAAAAACCTGAATTATTGAAGCAGAGCTAATAAAGTCAGCAAAGAAAAGGCAGAATATATGTCAGTTCCAAATCAAAACTAAAACTTTTCAACTAAATGCATAAAGAGACATTGCAAGGCACACCACAGTAGGAAAAAGTGTTCTTGGAACACTGTTTGATTACCTGACATCAGTGCGCCTACAAAAAAAAAGAAAACTGTGATGACTTCAGTGACTTTTTTTTCAAGAGTGTTTGCCATTTATCCACTGATGTGAATAACCCATGATGTGTAGCAGCTAACAATCTATGAATGAGATTTCGAAGGGTTTTGCAACCGTCTGGAATAATATTTGCAAATGTTCATAATTATTTTCAGTGCAGACCAAGAATCCACCTCTGTATTTCTAAACCCCTTGTAAATGTGGAATGGTCTTAGAAAACATCTCTGTCAAGAATGAAAGGCTTCTAAGTCACACTAACATCATTCATTAATATTTCATTTTAGGCAAAAGAAGAGAGAACATGCCCAAAACAGCCAGCTGATTAGAGCCTTGAACATGAGTTTCCCACAATCCAGGTTACATTTCCTATTAAAAGGTACTGACTGCTTTAGGATCACTTGCTCACTTTCCTACAATATTTTTGAAGCATTTTTTATTTATTCAACTTCAGAACAGAAACCACATTTCTCTTCCCTTGACTTGGAACCCTTGCTTTCTAGCCATAACACATTGAGGAGAATGTCATTCAGTTACTGTGATTTTCAAGCTATTAGGAAACATCTTACCAAGAAATTCGATTTATGAAAAAAAATTCAAAAACACTTACATGCCTAGTAGCACCATTTTTTCAAAATTTGGACTCTCAGGTTCTCAAGTTTACTCAGCATTAATGTTACTTAAAGTCCTGACAGTTTATCTATTTTCTGAGAAGGGGACCAAGATTCTTAAAATGCTTCAAAAGAGTGGTGAGTAACACTATGAAGTTTTTAGCAAAATGCACAGGGAGGTGTTTCAAGCAAATTCCAGCAAACAGCATAAAAGCAATTGCGTCATTGACTAAAAATTGTACAATGTTCATTCATTTATGATAAAAAAGCTAGTTCGAATTACACAAATTCAGCAGCAGATTCAAGTCAAAAGTAGCTCAAAATTCTGATCTGAAAAATCAGCAACCTGAGGTTTCTAAGCTGAAAGCAACTTTTGAACCTCAGAAAAATAATTTGCTTCTGCATTTGCCTGTTACATTTTATTCAAGCTAGTCACGGGCCATTACACCAATATTTGAAGACAAAAGGGAATTATATTTCAGGACATATATGATTAAAAGAGCTATATTCATGTAGCACTACTAGATTTTTGTCTATTTCTGTTGTTTCCCAGCCACCTGTCAAGACGAACTAATGAGCTACTCAACAACACACTGTCAATATTGCCTTGTCATTTCCATTCCATTTCATTTTTTCCAAATTATCTTAGCCAAGTCTTACCTCTTCAGTCCACTTCCACAGGTTCATAGTCAATAACAAAGCAGTCTCAATCTCAAACAAAATGGAAATGGGGGAACGGGGCAAGGAATCACATGAGAAAACATATGGCCACAGGCCCTACTCCAGATAATACTAAGAGGCTCACTGCAGGTCCTCCTAATTAATTAAATAAACGTGTTTCAGAGGAGCCTCCTGCTCCTGTGATGCTGCTATTCCTGCCCTGGTCAATGCCACCTGGGCACAGTTCATCCAACAAACTCCTAAATACTTGTGTCAACATGAGAAAAACTTAAGCATTATATGCTACCTTTACTGAACAACTGCAAGTGTGACCTAAAATGTCAGGGACCAAAGACGATAACCAAAGCTAGTAAGTATGAAGAACATCATGTTTTCAGTACACTAGGAGGAACAATCACCAAAATGTCTGTAACAGCCTGGTGAAATGGAAGTCTACACAAAGAGATTTGCTAATTTCCTGAGGTTACTGATATGATGTTAATACATGCCCATGTTAAATATGGATGCTTCCACTTCTTGTTATAGCACCTGTCCATGTTTGTATATCATTTGCATATTATTGGACAAGGCTGATACACAAATGAATATCAGTGCATCTATTTACAAACACCTTTGGGTAATTAAAGGAAATTATGATTAATTTATTAAAATCAGAAAATATTGTTGGAGAAAGACCAAAAAGCAGATGGGTACAGCAATGGCACATCACTTAAGCAGCACATGTACTCGAACATGCGTGTACCTGTGCACAGCCGTTATACTCTCCCACTGACCCCTTCTAAATAGAATCGGCAATGCTTGCCCATGATTCACAGGGCTTGTACTGCAAACCAGACTTCTCCCTTAGCTCCGGCTTCTGAACTGAACAAGACAAGTTGCCTTTCATAGTTGCCTTGGAACCATGATGACAGTAAAGGCACATATATCTTAGATGACGCAATTTTTAATATCAGCTTCACGAGTAGGATCCCCCTAGTTGGTAACAAGAGGAGCTTGCTTGACAGCCCAATGGTACGGCAGCAGTAACTTTGCTAGCAGTCCCACAGGGTGGTCTGTCTTCTTCTACCCCATCACCCCCCCTGACCACACATTAGCTATCCTCAGCAGCTGGGCGCCACATGGACTGGTGACCACAGCTTTGCAAGACAGAGAACGTACAAAAATATTTTTGCTTTACAAACGTGGACGTTTGTTATTTTTTGAAAAAAAGACATCTGAATTACTAATTTTGTGACCTTTCCAAAGCAACAGAGAGATGTATTCTGTAATATTTAATACACCAAAAATAAATAGACTAGAACATATCACTTAAAACTGAGCCAAATCCTAAATACGGCTGGTGCAGAAGGCAGATTAACCATTCCACTATAGCACAGTGACTAGAAAGGCAGTACCCACGCACATCATGCTACTCCTAGAGGTAACAGTTTCCAAATCTGATAGAAAAATAGCTCCGCATTTCCTTCTCTTGTATTTCTCCTTCAGGGTGCAGTTAGCTAATTTACCTGCCACTGTTTTGCAGCAATTCTCAGTGTTAATCTGCTCAGTACCTTCTGGATTGTTCTCCCAGTCAAGTTCCTTTGTCTAATCCTGTATCAGATGCAGCAGAGAACTGAGCTCATGTGACTGTACCCCATGCTTTCCAGTTCCTGAACAGTTCTGTGGTTTAGAGAGCGCAAGAGCATAACCCACAAGCATACAAAAATCCTGAAGCACCAGAGAGGTTGAAGAAAGGTTAAAAGCAGAAAGAGATGGCGTGGTCAGCCTGGCAAATCTGAATCCAAACCATCATCATTCCAATGGACAGCATTTTAAACAACGAATACGCTGGGGTCTGTCCTCACCACTTCCTTATGAGACTGTTAAGTGGCTCAAAAATACAAAGGAAACTGTATTATTTCCTACTCAAACGATTCATAATTTTATGTCTATGCAACATTTAAAAGCTAATGCAATGGAAGAAGTTCCTACAGGGCACATTATGTATGTGAAGTCAAAGTAGCACAACCCAATGAATTGTGAAACATGTTATTCCCTCTAAGTGTTAAGCATTTTTTTCCCAGTTGGCTCCTACCAGGAAAGGTGAAGTGGAACAGCTGGAGGATAATGAAACCAGCATGTGCCTAGTTTGTTTTGAGTCTAGCAACAAAATTGTCTAACCTGTGCAAGAGACTTACTGTGCCACCTGGATTTGATTTTACATTATAGTTCATTCCTTGAAACCTATTATCTCTGGGCATCATACCAAGAATGCTTTCACTTCTGAGCATCCTTTAGATTGCAAGCATTATCCTTCCTCTGCTGCAACTTTGACATTTCTGTGTGTTTGGTTTTTAAAAAAAAAAACCACACCAAAACAAATCAAAGAACATTAAACTCTACGGATGATAATAAGTACAGAAGGGATTCAAAGGAACCCTCTTACATATCACCAAAATCCATTGGGATAGTGGTGACTACAGTGTAACAGATGTAACTGCTTGGCAATGGCTGAGGATCAATTCTTTCATTTTTCAGGCATTCTGAACCACTGGAATAACATCAATAGTTAGATTAGTTTAAAGAAACAATAAAATGAGTGACAGTTATTTTCTAAACTCTACCTGATCCCCAGCCATGCCGTGAAGACCCATCTTGTCTTACAAAGCAGCGCTTAAAGGGTATCACAGGGTCCCGTGAGATGTTACACTCCATTTCCATTTAACTATTTGTCAAACTATCACATACAAAAGAAATCAGGATTGGGTCATTGTTAAACAGCATTAGCAAAAAAAGGTTAAAATCCAGCAAATGGGTTGTTTGTTATAGAATGTCCAGCCAAAACTAGATGTAATCCCACATTCCTGCAATATTCGGTGTCCATCTATCCACATAATTGACAGACTCCTCCCCTCTCTGTGTTCTGCACCAGAATTTATCTTAGTGTTAATTTCTGTGTCTAACTTTGAATTTTACCCATGGTCCTTGAATTTCTAGTTAAATACAGAAAAATGGAACAAAACCAGGCATTTCTATATTACCTATATATAGTGTGGGATGCATGCATAAAAACAGATTTGATAGCAAAGATGTACCCATAATTACGTGTTGTTTGTAAAATACTTTGAAAATATAACAAGTTACATAAATGCTACATCTTACTGAGTGCCATATATTTCTGCATGCATATGGAAGGTGGGTTGAAGAACGTGGGTAGATGTTTGCAGGGAAAGAGTAGTTAGAATGGTGAACATTATTACTGAGAGTATTATGGTAGATACAAATATGCCAATAGTAGGAGACATATCAGAACGTCTACTTTTTTAAAATTTTTTTCTCAAAAATGCTCAGTGAACATAAGAGAAACTTCAGAGAAGTTAAAATAAGTAAATATCAACTTTACCATCCACTACACTCAGAGGGTCCTTTGGATCATCCTGGGAAGCAGACTTACGATTCAGCATCTCAGGGGTTGGCCCCAGCACTCCGGATGCAGGTCTTGGCTGGAACAGCTTCTTCATTTTAAAATCTGCTTTTCCTTTGGCAAAATTTCCATCAAAAGGACTGACTTGCGAAGGGTAGAATCTATCAGCATAAATGTGAGACCCTTTAGTCCTGCTCTGAGAGCTTTTATCATTGCTTTGTGCTGACAAGTTCCGAGTGATGTACGTATGCAGTGCCGCCATCAGAGTTTTTTGGTCAAGCCCCATTTCTGACTCTGGCGAGAACTTGTCTGGCTGAGGCTGGTTGAAGGTCCTTCCAAGGAGATTTTCCGTGTGCTGTTGACGGGATGTTGATGCATGGGCCAAAGGAGGTGCTCGCTCTTTGGGTTTTTGCATCATGTAGTACCTGATGGGATCATTATAGATGTAGCTCTAGAGAGAGTAGAAGGTGGAAAAAAGGACTGGGTCATTATTGCTTCGTGATGATTATTGTTATGCAGGAATCACAGGCATAACCCTTAGTGTTTTACCAGGAAAACAGTAATTAGAATCTGTAATGCATATGTAGATTGCAAACCTCAAACTAGTAAGTTTGCTTTAAAAAGGCACTATGACTTCGGTAAATTTTGTAAAACAGTTTATTAAATTATTAAAAAGCAAGAGAAAGAGATTAGAGAGAGAATGATACAATTCAAACTTGATGTTAACTATGTATGCACTATTTGTATTCAGTCGGACAAAGAAAATTTAGTAAAGCCACTTTCCCTTTGGTTTTTACGAGACTTGTGAGAATAACTTTTTTTGAAGTTACTTACCAAAAACTAACAATTCAAATAAAAAGTGTCATTTTTTAAAGAACACCAAGAAAACAAAACAAATCTTTTGTATATATGAAAAACCTTGTTCTATTTTAAATGAAATCTCTTTTTTTTTTCACTAAATTAAATCTCTAATCAATATGTCCTCTGACAGTATAAAGAAATGCAAAACCAGCATTTAAATTGGTTTTTAATTAGTTTATTATTTTTAGGTAAAACAACTCAGTAAATTAAACAAGAATGTAAAAAATGTTTCAATCAAACTAAAACCACATTTTTGTTGAAAAAGTGCTGGGAAAAAAGTGGAAAGGAGGGCTGGCACTAGAGTTTTCTATTTTCAGTTTCAGATTTTCAAGGATGCACCACCTGGGAATCTAGCATTGCAAGACAATATTTATTTTTTTTCATTGACCTTTTTGTTGTTGTTGTTGATGAAATTTAGTTTTGAGGACAAATTCTAAATTCCCCTTAAGGACTTTAAGCCTCTATCCAGCACATGAAACAATAAACTCATTAATTAGTATTACATTTACCATAATTTAATCCTAGAGATATTTTTCTTATGAGCACAACCTGAACACAGGACTTTTTGTTTTTGACAAACCGGTTCCACCCTCCTAAATAATTTAAAAAATATTTTTTCTTCACTCCCTGCTAAATACAAATTTGAACAGAGAGGTTTACTTATATTCAGAATTATTCCAATTAGATTCTTTGTTTATAATTCCTTCAGGACATTGCTGAAGTTGCATCCCATACCATATGCGTGTTGAAGAATGAGTCCTGCTTTTCAGCTGCGGTTGCTTGATTAAACTGTCATACAAACCACATTAGAATGTGGGAAACTTAGGACAGGGATTATTTCAGCTCTCACTGCTATAAATGATAGTGGGTCACTGGTGTCCCTGTGCACTGATAGCATAATGGTTTGGGACAGAAAGAGCTGCAAAATACATATAGAGCGCAGAGACTATACACCTCAGAGGATAACAATTAGTAGAACTTGGCCAGAAAAATCATTATTTATATATTTCCTAATGGACTTTGTAAAGGCAAAATAAGTAAGGCTGATGAGCTATTCCAGAGATGAATAAAAACTTTTAGATTTTATCTAGTTCTTTATTTATGGACAATAATTTTGCTCTCCATCTGAACAATTTTACTTCTTCTGATAACAGTCAGCTGATTTCATAATATATATTCATAAATCTTGTTTTCCAAGGGGGTTATCCTCCCCCTGAGAAATGACTGAAGAGGTTCATTCCATGATTCCATATCATGATTTGTAGATTTATGGCTTATGCAACTTTATTACAGAAAAAAAGGCACTTTGGATTTTTTGGCTTGTGATCCATCAGTGCAAGGCTTTTGACTTCTGCAGGTGGTCTTTAACATAGAAACGTGTTTTGTTAATGCCAAGAAATTGGGCTAGAGTAAGACAGTGTCAAAGAATACAGAGCTAGAGATCAAGCAGCTTTGTGTATGAAAAATTTTAATGTCCCCTGGGAACTGTATCAAACAACAGCAATGTAGCTCTGGTTCAGTGCACCAGCTGCAGGGTATGCACTGCTCTGATCAACACCAAGAGGGGAGCCAGTTGTCAAAATACAAGTTGAACACTGTTTACATACTTAATAGCAAATCCTAGATGTGAAAAACTACTAGTCGAGTGTATTTATCTCTCAATTTCAACGGGTCTTTGCATGGGGTAATTAACTCTCTAATGATACTTACTCCCTCAAAGGAACTGCAGAGGATGACACAAAGCAGTCCCAGAAACACCAAGTAGTTTACAGAGAATTCATATAAACTGCCATTTGCCTTTCCCACCCCTGTACTCCCTACCTTGCCACCATTTGAAGGCCTTCTGGGTACAAGGGAAGGAAGCACAGGGAGCTGGGAAAGGGGGAAACATGATGGGGGGAAGAGGACATTGCCCATTCAGCCGTGGAAAGACACTAAATCAGCTCAATGCCGCTTGTGAACTATACCCTAATTTGGATCTCTGTTCTACATCCAGCTGCCTCTTTTGCCTCTAAAGCTTTACTAATAAATCAAGTCTTAGGGGGAGCAAAACTGCTAGACACTTTCAAACCACTTGTGAAAGATTAGGGTGAGGAGATGTGGGCTGGCTTTTGATGAGCTATTTAACAAGTCCAAATATCCTTTAACATTAAGAGATCTGTGATTTCCTGCTCTTGCAGACAACAAGCACACCAAGAAAGAAAACACAACAAAACCACCAAGTGATCGTACACAAATTGGATATAAGTAAGTGCCAGTCCTGGGCTCAGAGCTGCACCTCTATCAAGGAGCTGTCTCTCAGCAGCTTGACAGGTCACACTTCGGGTAGTAAGGGATGAAATATTAAAAGTTTTAATTAAAGTACATCACCAACAGCTCAGCTGTCTTCACAGGGCACTCAGATACCAGCCCATCTGATGTAGCTTAGTCCGACTTAATTAAAGGGATCTCACAGCTGTATGGCAATCCTCAACTTGGAGGAGAAAAAAATCCCCTTCCTTGCCACCCCCATCTCAAACAAAACAGCACAAAAAACATAAGTGCCAACTGAAATATGCAAGGTGAAATCCAAGTAAAATTGCAGCACAGATAAATACAACCCTAGACTATTGGTTTGTCTAAGTAGCATGGGAAAAAAAATAAATCTGTTTTTTACAGAAAAAGATAGGACAAAAATACGTTATATGTAGCTTAGAATCCAGTGACAATTTACATCCTAAGTTATTAATAACAATTGCAGAGCACTGTGATAATCTTACTTGAAGTGTTTTTGCAATCTAACCTCCTGAACATGGACATTGCTAGTTTGACTTACTTCAAGGTTAACTGACATCATCCATGATCAGTGAAAAGAAGAATCTGTAAATTCCCTTGCTGGTGCCTTTGGAGAAGCTGCTAACATCATGGAGAAACAGAGGAAAACAAGGAGCAGGAAAATTTTAAACAGAAAATGAGTTTCTGCATAGCTTAAACTGGATTTACATGAAGTACTGCCAGTAAGAGCAAAAAAAGACAAACATTAAATGAAATGTGTGGAACTAAAAAAGAATGCTCTAGTTACCATATAGATGGTCTATACTGAATAGGGTTAGACTACAAGTCCCTATTACTATCAAGGAAAAAAATGTTTTAATAGGTAAGTTACTGTTCAATTTTCTCATGTCACTGATACATCTTTAAAAAGTACTCTGAATTGCTAAAAAACTCAGTTGAAAAAAAACTTATTTCTCCATCTGCACAGGATTTCCCTCTCTTTCACCACCTTTCAAATAAGCTATCTCAATAATTCACACATTATCAAAAAACCCCCCACACTAACCTTTCTGAAGATGGAATTGTTGGGGCAATGTCTCGTATGGTTTAGGTATGTAAGTAACTGACATTTTCTGCATGAAAGTTCACAGAAGGGCACATTAAATTACACTGTGCAGATGCACTGTGTAATCATCTATGGACTACATGTTTTCTTAAAAAAGAAAAAAAAAAAGAATTAGAAAACAGGGCAACATTGCATACATACAACCCAAGGCACAGACAAATGCTGTTCAATTTATCCACCAAGGGGTAGATTGATTTGAATGTTTCACCGAAATGCAGAAAGAATGGAATTAAATTTATGACAAAATACTTCCTTTCTTGAGGATATATTCACTAAATCTTGAAGGCATATAGAGCTAACAAAAAAATCCCTTAGGAATGCCTAAAGAAGAAATCTTCCTCCCTCAATTTCATTTAGCTTTTTCTGTTTGATGCATTTTCAGATGTTAATTCATGTTTGCTACCACCTAAATTTGGTTGGACCATGATTCCACCTACAATACTTAATTTACTGTGCCTATTTGAGATAGTGGCAGTATGTTCTCTGAAATTAGAAAATAAAAACACAACAAACACTGGATCCAGGCTCTCCCTCACCAATCATGGGATAAAATAAAAGTTTCCAAAGGCTTCCAAAAAATGAAATGATCTCATACTTTAACTTGTGTGGAGTGAAAGAAGCTTAGCTTTTTCTACCAGAAGCAGTGTAGATACTCTGTGACCCACACACACTTGCCTCATGTAAACTCACTACATGGGAAAGACATGGACTCATGTGAACCCCTAACTAAACAGGAGCACAAGTGCCACTGCCTGCTCGCTAGATCAAAGTGTGGGCTGTGAATTTGTACACATCAATCTACCTTTACTTTGAGAGAAATCCAGCCAACAACGAAACCTGAGAGCCAAATGGATGTCATGGACTACAGTGCAAAAGTCCCTGGGGTGGAGGTGAGTAAGGAGTACAGCTGTGTCCTTAGAGCATCACAGCTAAAGTAGCCAGTCCCATGCCAACAAAGCCTTAATTCTTTCAGCTGATGAGCTGCTGTTCCCATACAGTGCTGCGCTGTCAGGAGGGTATCTTAGCAGCCTTCCAGCTAGGTTCAAGCTAGCTGAAAGGGGGAACTTTGCTTTACAAGCCTCTGTGTGCTATAGATACGATGTTATGCACTCTGCAGCAAATTCAGTGTTAGGTTTGTCTGAAAATAATAGGTAAAGCCAAAGAAAGAATTCAATTTTCTGAGCAATAGTGGAGCAAAAGCCTTTCTACCAGCTGAGAATGACCTTTTCACTTTCTATAGATAATGATATTATACCATGCAAGAAATCACTGCATGAGAACCAAGAACTTGGAAGACTAACTCAGCATCCAGAAACTGGTTAAGAGGCCAAACCAGCGCCTCCTGCATGATGGAAAAGCATCAGGCCATGATCTTTTGACAGATTCACAGGCTTAAGGCAACAAGAACTATTACAGTAATCTCATCTGATCTATTATTTCACTAATAATTTTCTGTAACTATCTCCTATTTTCTTTCTGAGAACTACAACGGCTTTGAAACCATTTAAGAACTACATCAGAGAAGTAAAGATGGCAAAGATTGTTAATTAACACCCTGTAGTTTGCAGTGTCAAAAGCTTGATCAAGCAAAAGGGGTCCTCTGAGTTTCCTTTGATCAAAACTAGTGATGACTTTGCTTCCTAATTCTGGTTGTGAAACTGCACTGTAACAGGATCGTCTGGGGTCTGACTGTGTACCATTCAATAATCTACACCGCTGTAATTTCAGTTGACAGAGATTTGATTGTGAGCAGCATATTCTACGACTCTTAAACAAAACAACCCTCCAAAACAAAAGAAAAAAGAGAGAGGATAAATACATTGGCTTCTTTCATGTATAAGTTACTATTTAAGAAATTAACTTCTAAGTCTCAGATGTTCTCAGCTGTTCTTGATCTCCTTTGGGATGATCTTAGCTGCATGCCTACCTTTCAACCTTCTCCAACAGGCTCTGCTGCATGAATAATTTTTATCGTTAGTTATCGTTTCTTGTACTGCTGAGGAACTCGCTAGCATTAGTCTTCATAACTAACTGCTGGTTGTTCTCTCTGTTTCTGACAAATCTCCATCCTAGGAGTTAAAACAAAGTTTCTTCTTTGTTTCTATACTTCTTTGGTATAGAAGGAGCGCTGGATGATTTCTCCTTGGCATTCACCATTAGCTCATCATAAACAAAAAATGTTAGTTTTACACATTGGGTTACATGATAACCTAGCTTGCCTCCACACGTAAAGGATAAGATAGGCGGAGAGAAAAATGACGGGTGGATGAACCCCAATAACCTGATCTGTGCCAAGGGACCCCAGCCCCGGCTCCTCCCAAGGCCATCACAGTGAGCTATCAGCCATGATGTCCAGGAGTGCCACCCACCAGATGGGTCGACAGGAGAAGCTCTGTGGATCACCCCACAGATTTAAGGGGTTACTGCCTGCAGGGGTGTGGGACTCCTTATGGGATGCCGGGAAGACCTTCTTGGGATTGTACTAGGCATATTACGGGATGTTTAGAGACAGGACCAGAGAGGGAGGATCCAGGTGGACTGGGGAGCAGCTCTGGTAAAACAGCAGGAAAACAGAGTAAAAGAGAACAGTAGCATGCAAGCAGGCTGCCCACTATACTTGTCTGACCATGCCTTGTGTTTGCTCACCGCAGTCTGTCCTGTCTTCTCAGTAAACTCCATTTCTAACTATTCTTCCCGGTGAGAAGCTCTACTCTGTGTGCGTGCGTGTGCATGGTGGTCTGAGTGCCAACAACCGGAGTCGGACTGTGGGTCCTGTGGTGCCTATTGGCAGCACCTGCTCCACCTGGCTCCTGGTTAGATGTGGGGACACAGACCTGAGGCAGCTTTGCTTCTTTCAGGCTACTGCGTTGAGAAGGTCCCTAACACTACAAGTAGGAACCACAAAGTGACAGTCAGCCCCCAGCGGATGGTAGAAATTGTGCAGCATGGCGATCAGTGCCGATAGATATACCGGGGTATATCAGCTTCCCTTGTCTGGGAACAGTTTGCTCATATGTCAATAAGTCTGTTACTTAAGGTTTCAGTGAATGATGTTTAAACACATTTTCTGTAGGCATATGCTGGTACATTGAGCTAACTCATTATCTAAAGATGATTTACATAGAAACATGAAGATCTTCATCTGCCAAAAGTTGAGCACATTAGCACCAATTCAATATGTTTATAACTCTAACATATGAATCCAAAGAATACTTTATACCCAAAGAAATGTGAATGAAGAGAGATCTACAGGTTCCATGTCTCCAACATTGCTTTACAACCCCATTGAAAGCAACCAACCATTTGCTGGACAGCTGCTGGAGGTAAGGTGAGGTCGCCCCCCCCCCCCCAAAAAAAAAATTCGTTGTTGCACTGTCCTGAAATGTGTACACCAGCACACTCACACAGAGGTTAGATAAAATAAGTTTATATTTTCATGAGCTCTACCCTCTCATTCGATGAGCATGATCTAAAAATAAATACGGAATACATTTTAAAATTTGTACCAGCTCATCATCTTCTACTTACTGAGCCCAGTGTACTGAAGTGCCATGAGTAAATACTTGCAAGACAAACAGCAAGCTTGCAGGAGAAAGGACAGAAACAAAAGCTCCAAACACATGGTATTTGGCAAAAAAAGAGTAGATTTTGAAGGGGTGGGGAAGGATCTGAAAAAGAAGCAAATCTTATTGTCCAGTCAGCATTTGAGATTTTAAAACTACCAATCTATGTTTCATCTATGAATTACTAGAAATTAACTGCCCTTTTAAATAAGCCTCCAGATTTGACACACATTCTTTATAATTTCATTTCTACAGCACTTGTATCTTCAAATCGCTATAAAAATAATTAATCTTTACAGGATAGCTCTGTGATAAGAGAAATTATGATTTCTATGCTAGATGTGGAAATTCTGTCACTACTTCATACATAAACTGAGAGGTTGTAGGTAAAGGTAGGTGTTAGGTCTAAGACTTGAAGAGTACGATACTGGCACTAGAATCTTCACTTGCCAAATAACTAATTCAAAAATTAAATCACAGGTCATATTAGATCACCAGACTGCATATTTATGCCGCAAACAACCTGATTGTAGTTTTGATAGGCTTTGTAACCATAATTCTGTTAGATCTTCAAATGTATGGGTACCAGTCCACCCAGAAAAAAATTGCTATCTACACCAGATTCATGCAGCATGGCCAACAGGATAGAATTTACAATGTCTTATTTTATATATTTAAATTAGAACGGGTGGATCACAACTTGAAAATTCCTTTTTTCCCTCCATTGATCATAAAATGAGTTTAGGTTGACTTGAATCAATACAAACACCTATATTTGGTCAAATTAATTCTGCTCCAGTGCTTATGGAGTTTTGCTTGTTTGTTGAGATTTGGGGTTGTTTTGATTTGGTTTTGTGGGGTTCTTAAGAGGACTTTAATATTTCTATTTTACTGAAAATAGCCATGGAGGGGAGAATGATCCAAAAGATGAAATACCTTCCTGGGATTTGAGGCTTAACTTTTAGTCTACACTCTACCAAAAAAATATTGCATGACCTCAGAAAAGCTATCTAATCTGTCTGTGAAGTAGGGGTATTAGGTCTTCCCTACTTTGTAATGGCACTAGGTAAATAAATACATCAATGCTTGTGGCACATTCAGATATTACTCTAAAGGTTGTTGTATAGATATACCAATAGACGGGCAATTTTGTAGCTTCAGGGAGACACTCCTTTATCAATTATTCCTGATGTTTTTATGAAAGTGTTTATGCACAGGGTGAATTACATTTTTCTTACTTATACATAATCCCACATATATGAAACATTAAAGTTATATTTATATAAGCAGAGTTTAAATGTATACATTGCAGAAAGTTTTTTGGCTTCTCAGCAGTCAGCCATCAAATCAATTACTGATGATCTTCATTCAGTACTGTATTTTAATCAGTGTTAGATAAATAAGCGTCCCACTATTTTGAATTAAAGCTCCAGATTAAAATGAGCAATGACTGCGTAATTTCTTACTAGTTAATCACTAGTAATTATTATTTGCAGATAAGTTCAGAGTACATCTTTGAGCACTCGTGCACTCAGATTTTCTAAAATAAATAATAATCTTTTTTAATAATTATCACACATCCTAGTTCTTTCAGGAGATCGATTACAAAGCATCAAACAACTGATTTTCAATCCAGCAAATATATGAGTACTCTTCCCTGAATGTGAAAGGGAAAAATAGGTGGGAGGTTGCCTCTTGTACCGAGGACTAAAATATAAGCTTTACGAAATGCCTCGTCTAACCTTCGTACCCTTCTAGATTCCAGCAAACTGACTCCGCCACAACAGTTTCTATTTGCACCTTCTCCCCTTTCAGCACACCTGTACTGCTGGTCTAACAACCAGCCATACCTCTCTGCCACTAACCCATCACTTTATCTGTTTCTTTTTCCCTTCACAATTCTGCAGACCCCTTTAACTTTATTAGTGACTTCTTTGATGTAAAGATTCTGGTTCCTTTGCTTTAAAATTTATAAGAATACCTAAGATTTGGAGATTTCTGCAATGACAACATTTATATGTAAACTCTGCCTTGAAAATGAATGTAAGTAATTAAAACCAAAGAAACAGAAACAGCAGAAAAGGGATGAAACTCCCTGAGGACACTTAGACAATTTTCTCTTTTTCCCTATACTACCTACTAGGGCCTGAATGGCATACCAGCCTGAGGAAGACCGTAGCAGCAGGCAGGAGCCATGTCTGAAGACCCCAGAGGCCAAGTCAGGGGGAAGGAATATGAGCAATTACCCGAATCTTCTAGCCATAAACCCCAAACCCTACAACGGAGACCCCTGCAACAAGGAATGCAGCACCAGCACAAGTGGAGCGGGGGAACTGCCTTATTCCTACAGCCTGCCAGAGGGTTTTGTGATGGAGCGCCCAGCCCCGGAGTGGAGGTGGGAGATGAGAAGAGTGAGGAAGAGATGCCCGGCCATGGGGTGCGCTGGACGTGAGCGCTGTGTGCTATAGCTGCTGTGTCTGAAACGAGCCCAGTGCAGTGCTGTGTTACCAAAGCAGTGCGCTTTTGGCAGCCTGAGGCATTAACAAATTCACAAGTTGGGCTACCGGAAGGCAAGAGGATGTATCAAAAATGATCGCTAGTTCAAGGAAAAAAGCAAGCAGTTCCGGGTGAGTTATTTTTATTTTCTTCTGATTTTGAGGTTTTTAAGTACATTTGGATCACATTTCAAATCTTTCCTCTTTCTATGATGACTAAAAAATTGTTCTCGGTCAGACAAAAGCAGTATAATTGAAATCTTCTGTAACTATTCAACTGCAGGCATTTCAACTTTAAAAAACTATCATGTAAGATCATTCCTCACTGCCTTGGCTACCGGCTGGTGAAAAGTAGACAACAGGAGTATTTGTTTCTACACTGATCATTTTTGCTGCCTCTCTTTTTTGCTTTGTTGTAACAGCCGCTGTGGACATAGCTATTTTTTTCTTTTTCCACCTCCTTTATTTAAAGATTTCCTCAAGGCTTCCCCCATGCCCCTGCTATGCAAACGCTCACACAGAGCTCACCAGCAGGGCTGCCACCAGCAGCAAAGCAAGCAAGCTCTCCTTTTACAGCCGACTAGCTTTAGTCATATCAGCCAGGTGCCATCCCTTCGAACCCAGCAAAACTCTGCTTCTCAGTTTCTGGGGGAATGTCAACAGTGTAGTGGTTTTTTCTGGGTTTTGGCTTTGGTTTTTTTTCTGTGAGAGGGGTTTGTGCTAGCTGGAGGGGAGAAGAGCAGGGGAATTCACACGTGATTTGAAACCTCTGTATTTCTTGCCTCAGTAAATAAGATAAACCAAGCTTTCTCAACATGAGTATGTGCCTGGCTATATGTTATTTTGCATACTAAGTCAAGGTTTGGTAGAAGGGAATCACAAAGACTGATAATGCAGCATTTTGTGAATGGTAAAACCTTCATTAAGCCCACGCGGGGGAACAAAAAACAGATGCGAAAACCCGCTAGCTAATGCTTGAGTAACAAATGCCACCAAGTGCCCATTTTCTTAGCAACTTTTTTCAGCTGAACTAAAGTGAAATGTTCTTTACAACTGTAATCCTCAGGAAACACACCCACCAAATCTTCTGATTTACCGCTATTTATCCACTGGCAGAGTCATTATCAACTGGCTAAATTACAGCCTGCAGCAGATGCTGTCTAACTACTGAAAAAAAATTCTAAGTTAGTGATGAACTTCAAGTGCTTCAAAAAATTACTCAAAGAAGCTATTGCAATAAATGGTAGACATTAGAGGAATTCTGGTCCATCACATGATTTAAGCTTAATAGTGTTATTTCTGTCACTGTTGTGTCAAGCGTCAACCTGACAGTTGTTTAACAAGGGAAATAGGAAAAGAGTTATCCGGCTTACGTTTTGCTGTATCTTATTTTACAACCTTATGCATAAGTGTATGTGTGCTGTCTACTTGGTAACGTTGGAGCTCTGTGCTTTATTCTGATAATACATGTGGAAGATAGTGGGAAAACTAAAGACCAAAAGTTTGTAAAACAGTTTGATTAAAAATATTTATGTTAAGATACTAAATAACACTCTTGGAGTATAAAAAATACTTTAAAGCCTCTTTTGTCTTTTTTTCTTCCTTTTTTTTACTCTTGGCCAGAGTCCTCTGATGAAAGTTTTGGAACAAATCAGAATCCGCTCAGGAAGTCTGCCTAGAAGGACTAAATTTCTGTAAGATTCAGCTATACTTCATAGCAGGTAAGTTATCAAAGCAACCAGAGCAGTGTTACATCTCCTACTCCCCGGCAGCAAGAATGAAGTGACAGAGGTAAATATATACTTGAAGGAGAATTATTTTTAAGAAGGGCAAAGGCCCAAAAGCTGCAAATCTAAGTTTAAGTAAAGTACCTCTGTCTTATCCTTATTTTTAATCAGGAAAGTGCAAGCAAATTAAAAAGATAAGATCTTGGTGCAATTACTTAATGTAGGTTCATAATTTATCAATATATGAAATACAAAAATAAGGTACCAAGATTTTGTTGAGGCATGCAATTAAAGTGCATAAGAGAGCCATTTTCAATTTCAAGTGGTATGACCATATCAAAAGCAGCTCTGGCAGTTACTTTCCTTCCTACTCTTTTCAAATCATTAAATTTTATGGTTTTTTCTGCTTTCTAGAGTAGCAAAAATCCTGGTTTCTCTTTTATTTAAATGTTATTCCATGACTAACCCAATGAATCAAGGTACAAATACAGTGTGTCTCTCTTCTTTCTTTTTAAAGAATAGAATTTCCATTTGATTGGCAGAGGATAGGGAAGTGTCTCGAGGATGATTTAAAATTCATGATTGATTACTAATTTTAAAGATAATTTTCCTTTTTTTAAAATTTTAAATTATAGGTAACACATCTGACTCAATGTCTGTTGTCTCAGAATGCTCCTTAGTAAACAGAAGTGTACAGTTTCCTCCTGTACGTGCTTCATTTCCAGATTTTCTCCTCTTTATCCCACTCCCCCAGGCTTCAGAATACCCATCTCCATGACAACACTCGATAAGGTTGGTGGGTGGTGTTATCACAGCAGGCTTCCTCACAGAAGGTCTCAGCCATATGGATTATTTATGAACTTGCATGACAGCACCAGACCCACTGAAATATTCCTTGAGCAAGTTTTCTTGTCTCTGAAAGCCAGTGATTCAAAGCAGGGCATCCTCACTGTAGTTAGCGCCCAGGAGTAGAGAGTGGAGGAAAAGTACCACGAAGGTGGTCACTCATCCATCCCCAAAGCTGCCTTGCTGCTGCCTGCAATTTTCTCTTACCCCAAATGAACACCTAATGACATACGCCATAAATCATAAGTGTTATATATACCAATCAGTGAAACTGGAAACTTGCGGCTTCTGACAAGAATAATAACATTTCAGTTATACCATGACTAAGTAGCTGATACAACTGATACTGTTGGGAGTTGCTGTTGCAGATGCACTGCAGTAGTTCTGTGTCTCTGTTAGTTCTGGGAAAAAACTAGCAGTTTGGCTTTGACCCTATATTTTCTTCACCTGATTTTTTTTATACTAAAAATATATTTTTATACTTTTTTATACTTTATATTGATTTTTTTATACTAAAACCTGAGTATATTTTTTAGCTAAGGTTGTTGCATTTACACTGTATTCATGCAAATAGCACGTACCCATTTTTTTAAAAGGATCACTATAATAGCAGCCTATTTCTTTAAAATAATAGAGTGCTTTGGATTAACACATTTTTTGAGCAAAAGATATACAGCTATAAGGGCCTGTCATATGCAACCCCTTCATCCAATCATTTTTACAAATGTATCAAGCTCCGTCTTAGAGCGAGACAGATTTTCCCTAGGAAAGAAAAAAATTGTTTTAGTCCTCAAATAGGCATTTGTGTAGTTTTTTAATACAGCCAATACTCAGGATGTAATGGCTGTGATTTATCTTCCTAGCTACCTGTATATTTATAATGTATACATATGAACTTTAATTGGTCACGATAGGCTTCCTTTATGATCAATAAGAAGTAGGAAATGTTGAGGCACAATTTGTCAGATCCATTATTAAAATTTGCTCAAAGACTATATTAATTGTACTTTAAGCGCCATAAACACCAGCAAGAATTCACAGGGTAGTTCAGCCAGCTTTCTGGAGAGGAGCAGCTCAGATGCTGTAAGAAGGGTTTCAGATCAGCCAGTGAAGATATCACCTCTATCCCACTCTTCCTCCTTCCTCACATACAATGGATCCCTAATTAAGGTAAAATGCTCCAGATTAGAAGAGCTCTATCCTTTACAACACTGAAGCTCGCCCATCTCATTTGGAGAGAACTTGGTTGGTGCAGTTATGATAATCAATTGGAGGAGGCAGTAAGAAACAATGTCTGGTCTTGAGACAGAAGGGAAAATTGAAAAATAAGGAGAATTCAGAAAAGAAGGAAGCCAAAATCACAGAATGTAGGAACCACATTAAAAATACTACCTTGACAGAAGCTTTGTCATTTGTCTTCCTTGGATACAAATTTGTAGCTGCAGACTGGGAGAGAATACTGAGATATTTAAGATATTGCTGAAGAGACTTGGCCAAGTTCACATCATTTTCCAGATCATAATTTCTTTCATTATCTGCATTCTGTCCCAAAGTCCTGCACAGCAAAAGCAAGGAAAAGCAAGTTACCAGCCTGTACAACATACAAAGCGCCCAACTAAAAAGGCACTGCAAACCACTGAAGTTAGTTCCATACATAACAAAAAAGTCACTCAAAAGCTTAGCAACCACAAAAGTATAGAAAATTCAATGTTTCAGCAAAAGCAGTCAAAAAATCTCGCACTATTAACAATTTATTGCATGAATCAAAGTTAATGATCCAACAGTAAATCAAATAAAATGCCTACATCAAGGCAAAGCCATATTTGAAAGAAAAGAAAATGTTTGTAAAAAGAAAACATGCATGATTAAATCGCACCCCAAAGAAATATGAGATAGTTCTAAGATTTAAAAAAATTGCTGGATGGTGATGAGTTTCAACATCAATTTGGCCCTGCACCAATTTACAGAATGCAGTGAGACTACTGGATGTGCAGAAATAACTGAGCAAGTCAGCCTCAGCAAAAGACTTGAAAAGGGAATAATGAGATGGAACAAGTATCTCTTCTGATCTTCTCATGTGCCTGGGATTCACAGAATAGCAGTGTTTCCTGACTGGTTTAGACAGATCTTGGTGACGTTTGCAAAGAAAAGCTAAAAATGCGATTAAACAACAGCAATGTAGAGGTGTTTATATGGGACTCAGAGCGCTGTGGGCAATGAATCTGAATTATTACTGGCTCTCCTCGTCTATCTCGGCAAGTGTCAATGATGATGATAATTTAAGTGTCAACACCAGTAGCTATTTCATTCCTTGTGCAAGAAAGCAGAGACAGGGTTCCCAGTCTGCTTCCTTCCCTATGAGTGACACAGTCTTTTGAGGGAAATCACCTTTTCGGTGTCACTATTTCCTACCCACAGGCCCACACACTTGTTCAGTGAAGAACAATTCCAGGTGGAAGAGCTTTCCAGCTCAGGGACATGAGGCATCATTTGGCTTTCAACGTCTCTGTGCCCCTGTAAGCAAGATTTTATTCTACTAGCCCACGTCACGGTGCTTATGTAGGAGCACAGCTTGGGAGAGTACCATTATGGCATTTTCTGAATCTTGGGTTTAATTACTTTATGCACAAAGTAACAGACGTCCTTCCATGCTCACAGTTGTATCAAATGCATGTCCCGACTAATTTAATACCAATAAATGTAATTAATAATCTAATTTACTGTGGTGGCATTGCAACCAATGGTGCTCACAGCGTTGCTCACTTTGAAGTACCAGAAAAACCCTCCACCTCTCCCCAGTGTAAAACAACCAGCTCCCCGTCAGGCACACAAACTCTAGGAAAACAAAGGTTTACTGCACAGAGCACTATAGCGATCTTCATGTCATTCACCACAAGTCTTGCTTCCTCCTCATGCTGTTTGTATTTTTCTCTTATTCCAGAGCTGTAAATTCTGCCTTATGATGGAGGGTGGACATGCAGGTAATATTATCCACCTCCTTTTCCACCTAAAGCCAGACTAAAACGGTTCTGCAGTTTTAGAAAGAGCTGGGCAGTAGACTTTCTGCTTCAATAGAGATGAACTAATCCAAAGAGGCTCTCATCACAGAAGGTATCCTAGTTTCAAACACTCATCTTTCATTCATCAATTAATTCCAACACCTATCTTTTCCGTTCTTCGCTAACTTTGAAAAGAAAGGGAAATGCAAGTACCAGACCAAATTCTGCCCCAAGGATTTCTACTGGAGCTAATGGGAACTGAATGCACAGATAAAAGACAGTATTTACCTTAGCTTTTCAAGCCATTATTTACAGTATATAATCCCTCATACTGGTGGTAGAAGCAAAATCTGGGGTCTAAGATTTCTCATTTTTCTTACGGAGACAGTAATTGCACTCAAATTGTGTGTAAATTTCACATTAGATGTAGTATCTTATGCTATAAACTTTTAAACAATTAAAATGTAGAAGTCTGACAAAGCATTACAACTTCAATAAATCCTATGCATACACTGAAAGATTTTTTAAAATTTTTGTAGTTCACCAGTATATCACTGTTGTTCACCCTGTTAACACAGAAAGTAAAATACATTAAATGAGCTATTATTGCAACTGAATTAAAATATTTCTTTCAAATTTGACAAAGTGATATTGGAAAATGGATGAAAGACAAATATATAAAAGCACCTGGTGAGTAGGAGAAATGACTGTCAGCTGAGTTCTTGTTGTGCACTCATTTGGAAGTATTTTCAGTTTTAATTTGTTCTGAAAAAGGACTTTGCATACAATGAACTTTAGGGTATAAAGACAATAACATATATAATTATTTATCCATAGAAATAATCATGTATTTCCTACAAAAAACAGCGTTTTAGAAGCTTTTGTGTGGAAATCTCAGTCACTGCACCTCAGATACTTCTAGAATATTCTCAATTAATAGATACCACACTTTTTAGAATAAAGTTTCTTCCTTTTAAATGCTGTGAGAATCTTATTACTGACTTAATGATGGTTTTATTATAGAAATAATGCTATACCCCATTTCATATATTGAAGTTTGCTGGAAACGTTTGTGGTTTTGCCTAATTGCACCAATGAACGCAACTGACATTTATTCCCTGTGTGCAGAATGGACTTTTTTCCTTTATCTTGGATCCTCTTTCAAGAGTGGGTTTTTTTGAAATTTAATAAGGGCCCAGGAAATACCACGTACACTCCAGTTAGCCACCAAAGAAAGAACTTTCATCTTGAAATCAAGCTCCCAGTTTCAGCATTTTTTTTAAGATGAAATCCATGTCTTCTGTTTCATCAGATTTCATACGCACTAATTTAGCCTAAGTCAATTTACCTTTCAAGTGTCTGAGTCTATTTTCTTGCTCTCACTAGCTCTGTGGGGATTAATGACTCATTAGTATGACTTCATATTGTCTTATTACACACTTTACCCTTAACAAAAGGTCTTCCTGCCATAATGTTTCTTTGATAATTAGATACCTACACTAAGTTGCTTTTTTAATTATTTAATTATTATCTGGTAAGATTTTAGCAAGCGCATTGAGCACACTGAGCATATAGCAAACTTGATCAGAATCTGCAAGACACCGGAGAAAAAGTTCCTACTGTTCTCTGACCTACAGAATATATTGTAAATGGACAACCAGAAAAATCAATTAAGGCTTTAAACTGTTGGCACATAAGATAATGCTTTCAGAAGCACAGCTTGGTAACTTCAGAAAATCTATCCACAATAGGAACTGTTATAAGTGGAACGCATTTGAAATTCTGATGTTCCTGAAGTGTCAATACACAAAATGGGTTATTTTTTTTAATGTACAGTTCTGGATAAAAATGCAAAACAGCTCAAACCTGATCACAACAGGAACTCCTAAAAGTGATCATCTGTTCTCTGTCTAAAAATTAAATTATTTCTTATATCTTCTTAGACATTTTATTTTTTTATAACTGTGAATCTGGAACGCTGCAGAATACAGTCTTGGTCTCATGGAAATCTGGCCTATTTTATCATACTCTCATGAATAAAAGTTTTAGACACATTCATTCTAAAAAAAAAAAAAAAAGCCTCCAGAAGAGATTCAAAATAATTTCTGATACCATGTGCAGAGAGTAATCCATACAGTAATGGCATTTTGTGTATCTAAGCAGTGAAAACATGTTTATGGATTCAACCACATGTTGTTATCGCCTTTATGATAATCTATAGATCAGTATCTTCTTTAGAAGTTAAGTTTCTACCTTACTGCACTCCTGAAATGTATGGTGCTGTGATTTTAAGGAATGCTTTTGAATCAGCAAATATGTTAAATACAGGGTCAAATTCTACGAATTAAATCAAAACATACTGAGGCAAACATAGCTGAAGCCACTGGGCAGTATCAATTACACAGCATTTTTATTTCCATAAAAGAGCAATCTAGAAAAGAAATGGTTCTGCAGTACATGCAAACTACATACTGCAGTACATGAAGATCTAAAGTCCAACAGTCAACATCTTGCCCATCAAGGCTAAAAGCTCAAGCTTTGTCGCACTATGAAGAAAGTTTTCTAACAAAAAGCACTCTTTTTCAATTTCACTAATTTTGAGATTGCATTTCTTAAAATTATGTAGGAGGAAGCAAAATTTACCATTTATAACATTCCTAAAATTTTATGCATTTTAAACTTTCCTTCTGGGGTTTGTGTGGTTGGGCTGCACTTAAAAACCTGTAGGACAGAATAGACCAGGTAAAAGAGTACATTTATGTGTGTATCTGTATATGAAGATGATATAATTGCAGGTCCTACATCCATATGACTCTACAGAATTATATATGTTGTGTCTCTTGCCACCAATAACTGCTAAGTCACCCCTCAATATCTTTCAAGCCATGAGGAAAATGGCTTCTATAATGCAAAGAATAGATAGAAATATCCCACCCTTGTTTTCTGTCATGGGAACTTGCATGAATCTCTCCTTCCTGGACAAATTTTGCAACTAAAGCCAAGAATCTATGGACTTGGAATCAATTACAGCTTTGTTTTGGAGGAATATGAATTTGAAAATATAATTAGTTGCTCAGAATGTCATTCAATACTTCTTTTTGGTTCTTTTTACTGGCTTATTCCAGAATAAAATATCTCCTGTGGATGAGCTACTATATAACTCTGCTTTTTTAAGCCAGTCATAAGTAGAGTTGGCCGAACTGACACTTGACACTGCATAAACTGAATAAAAGACCTGATGTTTTGAATTCTGACATCTAGATTAACAAAAGAAGGCATATTATCTGAACTTGATGATAATCAGAACAGGGTTGAGTGTTTTCATTCATTCTGTTTGCTGTTTTTCTACTGGTGTTTTCAGTGCTGTCGTACGACTGGTTTCCCTTTATCATATAGATAGTGGGTTTGGTGATGTGTTTAATTCAGCTTCAGTGCCAATCTATTTCTCATCATTTGCAAACCCTCCCAAAAACCTACTAGGCAAAAAAACCATTGAAGACTTACCTTCCTGTATCAGATCCTTCAGACGCCAATATATCAGGGCGTCTGTTGTGGATTTTGTGAATGGTTGAGAGTTCCTGACCAATAACATGTTGTGTATAATCATCTCGCCAGGTAAAACCTAATAAATAATGAAAAAAAAACCAAACAAACAAACAAAAAAAAGAAGAAAACCCACTCTTTAATAACTTCAAAGTTTGGCAAAAGCGTGTCCTAGATAAGCAATATTTTTAAGAAAGAAAAAAGAAGCTCTGTTCAATTGGAACCCAAGAGTGAACTACAGATTCTTCTCTTCTGTATGAAATTTTGTTAATCAAACTTTCCTTACAATGGAAGGAAGACAGTAGATGATGTGAGGAGATTTTGAAATACTTTACTCTTAGCAGAATTTCAGGTAGTTACAAATTAGCATTAATGGAGAAAAAAGGGTTACTTTGGACAGCTATGGAAAAGAGTTACCTCACCAGCTGGTATCTATTGAAAGGTTGCTCCACTTCTTCCCCATTCACAGCACACTGTCCTTTCTCTGTTTTCTCCATGAAACTACACTTTTAGAACACTAAGGAGCTAGTACTGCAGTGGAAGTATTTTGAGTTTTAGTATAACACATGTGGAGGTCAATTTATGTTATCTTTATACTTAAATGTTGTGACAAAGAACTTTACAACAAGAGGGAAGTGCAGCTATGAAGGCAAATTCCAGTGATTGCTCATTAATTACATGCACTGCCAATCTGATGGTAATTATACTTGAAATAATGATATAACTCCAAACATAATTGTTACCCGATTTCTAGATTTTAGATGTTATGGTAACACTTTAGTTCATAGAACTTGCCCATGTAATTATCTAATAACTAAATATCACATAATTAAAGAGAATTTCTGCTTTTACGTCATGTGCAGTAAAACACCACAAAACCCTCAAATTAATATCGATAAAAGTTCCAGATATGGTTATCCTGCTAATATATTCCTGTAAGAAACCACCTAAAGAAAAATCCTCTCCAGCACCAGATGGATGGGGATGTGTCTAGTTGTTAGAATCAGCCTCGGGAGGGGGATGTCCGGTTCAGCCCCTATTTCATACACACATCACAAACTTCATCACCTTTTGTAGTCAGCATCAGATTTGTTGGTATAGGCAGTCTCTTATGATGCAGCTAAAACATCATCAGTCTCAGCAGAACCCAAAACTTCACCGCCTCACTCCTTGGATGAGGGCTTTATCCAGTGGACTATTAAAAAAAAGGGATGCATTCTTCCGATTTTTCCACTGTATTGAGGTGGATTTCATGGTCTGTTTACTTAAGCCCAGAATTAAAAAAGAAGTCTAAATAGGAGATCTGCCCATTCTGCCAAAGCAGACAGTTCTGAGCATACAGAAGTAAAAATTACTTTATCAAATTTTCAGCCTGAGGAGGAGATACTTAAAGAAGTTGGGTATAAGATTAAACAGTCCTAGGAAGTATTCAAACTGTGCTGTTGTCTGGGATCCAGACAAGTTTTAGGAAATAAAGTCCCCATTTGGGCAAGATTTAGGTGGACTGCATCCCAAACTTTGTTGTTGTTGTTGTTAGTGAAAATAATAATAAAAAACAATCTAGAACCAATGTAAGTATGCATGAAGGCTTTAAGAAACAAAAAAGCTCTCTGACACTTCTCTGACATTCTGCTTTTGCTCCTTCTTGCTCCTTTTCTTAAATGAAAATGTTACTCAAATTTATTGAGGAAACACTTCACCTGAAATCATGTTAGATGTTAATGGCTACAGTAAATGACTCCAGACCCTTGGGAGGGGGAAGAATCTCTATCTAATCTATTTTTAGTTCTGATTCATCCTTTTCAAATGCAAATCTCACCTTTTCAAATGTGCCATGTAAGTAGATGGATTCAACTAATTTCACAAATCTCAATCTAAGGCTGCTCAGAGCATGTTTTTATGTGAATACCAAAAAATGAGTCACCATGCACCTATGATTATTTTGGTGAAGTGTTATTTAAATGATTTTTACATGAAAGTTTTTATGTATGTATATGTATGTTTGAGTTTACTTCTCTGTTGCCTAGCACTACACATTTCTGTTTGTTTTATAAATTCATGCAGGAGAAAAAACTAAGATAACATTCAGTTTAGAAGAATGTGCAACAAAAAAAGTTCAGCTAAAATACATATATATTAAAATCACTAGCATAGCCATAAAACTACTAATTTATGAACTATGTGTCCAAAGTCACTACAGTTTCACTTTGTAACTCTAAGCCAATACTAGCCCTACTAAAGGCTCAAGAATACAAACTAAATAACATAAACTTTGAAGAAAAATACACAGAATTACTCTGAAGAGTTTTGTTCAAATTAAAGCAAGAAGAGTTTATCTGCAGTACCTCCGTACAGACAGGAAATTCATCTCTCTCAATCCTGAGCATTATATATGGCTGCAGACAGAGGGGTCAATAGTCAGTTATGTTTTTATGCCTCCACAAAACAATGTTTTTGGTAAAAGAGCATGAGAAACCATTGCAATCTCAGTTCTCTCTGGTCATGATAACGGTGTATCTTTTGTTAAGTTCAGTATATTTTCTTTCTCCTGCAGCACTATTTTAACATTTTCTTCCTAATGCATTTCAAGCCAGTACAGGTATAACATCCTTAATACTGCAAAAGAATACAAGTGTGGCAGTAAAGGAGAGCAAATAGATGAAAGAAAAACAGAATACTTGTTATAGAGCTTAAGAAACTAGAGTTAAGGGAATATGCTTTCTCAACTGTATCTCCTAGCACTTCTAACTCACATAAGACTTAGAACAAGACATGGATGAAAAATGCAAATCTTAACTAATTCAAAAATCCCCTCATCAATAAGTTCATATTGCTGTTTCTTATGCAACTACCTCAGGAACTGCAACGTGTCTAAAGCTAACCTTATGCCAATCATTTTCCAGCATTGTTTCAGTTTCAAAAAAAGCTCTCCCACACACTGAGCTCAATACAACAGCACATTCAAGAACCATAATGCCACGCTGACAGCTGCAATCAAAATTAAGGTTGAGAAGGAGCATATGACGCCGTATGGCGATTTCCTGTTCCCTTTGTCTCTGCCGTCACACCTCGCGCCAGCTCCTGCCTCACCACCCAATTATTACAATTTATCTCCACTGGCTGAGCAGGATCACAGCGGTGCTCTTGTACACATATTACTTCCATGTCACTAACGGGGAACGGTACGGGAGGACGCCCAAGCCCTGATTAACCATCCCCCCTGCTGCAGCTCTGCCCAGGACCTGCGTCTCCCAACCGTGAATTCCCACAGACGGGCAATGCCACTGAAAGAGAGGAGGAGTCCAGCAGACACTGGAGTGACGCAAATACTATGACAACAACAGCAGCAGCAGATATAAAATTGCTCTCAGTTGAAGAGCATTGACAGTAGTAAGACCCCACGAAAAATAGGCACTGGTACAAATTTTCCCCACAAAAAGTAGCACTTTTCACTGGTGTCAGAGCCCAAGGTTTAATTCTTTCTTTATTTTAATTGAAACTCCACAACTTAAATGTATGCGAAAAGGGAATGCTAGCGTAAAGAGTGAAGACAAGATATTAATACCTTTAGTAAACCCAACCTGCACATCAAAACCAATGGAGGTGCTCCAGATACAACACAGTCTTTCCTAATTATCATCAGGTATCTCCCTGGATCTCTTCTTTCCACAGCACAATTAATTATTATTATTACCCACAACTACAAAAAGAATAATGAAATTATTATTGTCTAGGTCCCCATTATGTTCAACACTCGGCAATGACTAACGTCAACAGAGCGTATATGTCTAAGAATTATTTTATTAACTGAAATAAAATCAAAAGCAAGCAGTGTAAATGGTGATGAAAACATTTTTCACAGATTCACGCTGGTGAAGATAATACTAACTTGTCTCCAAATTTAAAGTCGAAACTGTTTTCACATTTATCATACAATTTCACTTTTAACCTGCCTAATTTGCTTGCTGCTATACCAATTACCCAGAATTATTGAAAAATAATCAAAATTCAAATATGTATTTCCTTCTCTTGGCTGTTCAATTTTTCTAAGTAATGGCATTCTTTCCTGTGCTTTTGATTCTGTTTTTCACCTTAGAGAAACTTGATGCCTCTCCAAATATACCTGACCACATCTTCAATGCATGTAAATTATATTAGCAACTGCTGAAAACATTCATCTGCTACTTCTCCGTCTCAACTTATTCTAGTTCAGAATTATTCATACAAATAACCTTCGCTCCCTCTGAAGGCCTAAGCAAGAAACACAACAGCTTTTTAACCTTGCAGAGGAGTTCTGGTGTAAATCAGTAGAGCCCAATTTAAGTCCTTTAAAGAAACAGCTCTCGCCACCCCAAGATTTGGCCGGGCAAACCTTCCTGCTTGTACTGCCGACCCTTTTCCCGACTAGCCTGGCTGAGGCTGCACAGGGCTCTGCAGGCAAGTCCAGCGAAACCTGTGCCTGACAGGATAACACTGTGAGACTCTTGCAGCTCTATGGGCCAATCGAAATCCAAAATGATTAGTTCTGCATCAATATATTAGCAACAAAATTATTTTTACGTACCAAGTCCATTCAAAGCGGACTTGAGATTATTATATAATGGCAGAAACCTGTATACTAAAACTTGATTCTTCTCTGTCAGGAAAATCCCCGTATAAAGGCCAAAAAACCTCAGCAGAACATGTTACTATTTTTGAGTTGTGACTTTATTTTTTTCCCGGTTTTTGGTAATGTTATCCATTTTGTCCCTACATGGTGAATAATAAAATAGGTTTTTCTCTGAGCTACTTTCAACTGCTACTTCATTTCAGCCAGGAAACTCTCAGCTGCAGAGCTCAGAGACTTTCATCCCCCATGCCATGTGTTGCAAATTGTTAATGCCTACTTTAGCTGTCAGAACGTCTGCAGAATTGGGAATGATTGGCTTTCTTCCCTATTTTCACAACAGATAGGTCAACATATAGACATGCCTTTCTGCAGGCTGCCTTTCCACGTTCTCCAGAGGAGCTGCACTTGTTCTCATCTCAGACCTCCATTTTCAGAGCTCAAGGACATATTCAATAATGTTGACAAATTTCAGTACTGGCTAAGTCAAAATTGCAGCTTTAATGCTGAGGTTGCCATGTGTATAACAAAATTCCTTCAATTGCTATATTTTCTACCTGAGAACGCAGCCAAATTATAAAATCCTGATGTTTCCTTTTACGATAAAAGAAAACTAGAACTTGTTCAGAAAGCAATTTTGCAGTAAAACTCACAATGGCAGATAATGGTAAAAGCAGTAATAGATAAGTTAAAGCCACCTCTTAAACCACAACCTTTTAATTCCCCCGTATCTTTGGCTTGGAATATTCCTTTGTTCTGAAAATTGTGACTAAAGATGGTTTCTACAAAATTGGAAGAAAATCTGCCAAGATGGTTTTGCACTACAGTTCCATGAAAGCTTACTCCAGTTAGATTGGTTTGCTCTGGTCAAACATTGCATTGTCTTCTAGATGAAAAGAAAATCTGGTACAGACTGTCTTTGAAGAAATGGCTGGGAGTTATAAGCAGTCATCACCAATCACCACTCTTGTTCAACCCATTTCAGCAGGAACTGTGGTCATCCTCTCCTGGAAGTCTTCAGGAGCTTTTGTTGTTTCCTCCCCTTTTCCACTGCATTCCCCGGCAGCAGTGTCAAGTACCAGATCTGCATCAGCAAATTTGTTGCCCTCTTTTGGAGCTTCTAGTGGGATCTTTATAATACGCAAGAATTTCAGTCGCTGCATTCAGCAGCGATTCATTCACACTCACTTGCAAAGAGCTTCCATTTGAATGAACAGATGAAAGGGCTGCCTAAGGATTACGGTTTCAAATTTTCATATATTGTTTTATTATACATAAAAGTGATAATCTCCATAGAATTAAATTACCAGCATGATCTTCTTACAGCCCTGATTTTAATTTACTCTAAGTAACTATCCCAGAAGGTGGAGGGAAGGCTTTTCTCTTCAGTTTTTGGAATTTCTGTTATTTGAAAAAGCCAAATGAGTGCTTCATTTGCCAAGGAGATTATAAAATGCTCTCACAGGAATCAGTGTGCAATGTTTCCTTACCTCTGTTTCAGCTCTTGTAGACAGCTACAAATAATTGGTTTACACAAAAGAAAGTTTCTATGCGTTACATAAGATTTTTCTGCCACTGGAACTGAGAGTAATGAAAGAATAATATGATAATGCAAAATATATCATCTAACTTGCAACTAGAATAGGCTACTTTCCAAAGACTAGAACAGAATGGATACACGAAAAATGCTTCCCAAATGCTTGACATAAATCCCATGCTATTCACAATGTCATATAATCCTTTTCACAAATCGGTGACCCTCAACCTGAAAGCAGATGGTTCTGTTCACAGCGACGCTTTTTAGGAAGGAAGATATGCAAAAGTGGGCTTCTTGCGTGGTTTCAACTTTATATTAATGTTCAACCTTAATTTAATTCATGGTCCCTTACCCTTACGTCTTTAACTTGACTGGCTCTCTGTGGTGTGTAGGCTGTGACATATTTATAAAAAACCAATCAAATCTAATATATGGCGACTAAAGGTGCATCTTCTATTCCTCCATTTCCTTCTGACCTTGAACTATGCGCAGACATTTCCCTCAGTGCTGTCAGCCCAAGGAGTTTTCGTGAACATGAGGAAATATTCACATGCATCCAAAATAGTGATACTAAAATAAAGATGAGACTGTTTTGCTTGTTTCACCGAGCTTTGAACCCACCTGTGTTAGCTGACAATCACATCAACGTGCATGTGACTATTCCAGATTTAACCCCAAAAGCCTGACGTTAGGTCTACACTGCAAAACAGCTCTCTTTACTACATTAATGTTCTGCAATCTCTTTTTAGAATAAGTGGTGGCGGTCTTCCATTTTCTGTCAAAATATCTTTCATTTTTTCTGTTCCCGTCTCCTTCCTTTTCTATCTTATTATTTGTTTCCGAGGTGTCTTACACTACTCTAAACTTTCATTCACTCGTCTCATAATGCAGAATCTCTTTAGCATGCAGAAATTGGCTGTAATGCTAGACTGTACAATGCTAAGAATGGACATATTGTCCAAATAGTAGTTAACAATGCATATAAAATTAGCAGGTCTTCCTTCTCATTTTATTTTATCCATTTCATTTGATGCTAACAGTAGGATGACAGCCTTATTGTCATGAAAAATATGGTTCCTGGGAAAGGACTTTTGAAGTGTCTTCAGTCTGGGAATTAAAACATCACCTGTAAAAAGGTAGAATTGGTCAGAAATGTCCTGGCGCTTAAATAAGTATAGAAAACTAAGTGGATATACGGGTTACACATATTCTAGCAAATTCTTCTCAGAACTACAGTTCTTCGTGTATTTTTAAATGCCTACAAGCAGAACTGTTCTTTCCGCTTTGCATAGTGGTTCTCACCCCCATTTTATGTAACTTCTGAAGTCTCACTGATGTTTGTGAGAAATCAGTTTTCGGCTGCCAGAGGAGTGCTTTCAATTGCACGTGCAAAGTCAATACACAGGAGTGCCAAACCGGGCAGCACGGCAAAGGTTGCAGATGCGAATGCACCTCCACTTTGTGGTCTGAATGTAAGTCTTTAAGACCAACGTACAGACCACTGTATCAGCAGTGTGGAGGGAACGTACGAGTCAGACCAAAGGCTTCTGCAGGATATTCACAGTGTATCACACGGGGAAATCCGACACACTTGAAACATTTTCTCTAGCAAAGGCCATTGGTCTCCTGCTCACCATGCTCTGTCCTGCATCAAGACCAATGCAAACTAAAGCAGAAAAAAGGTGGGTTTTTTTTTTTTTTTATTTTAAATGAGAGGCAGAAAGTCTATATATAGTTTGTGTGGAACCATATCCTCCGTTTTCCACTTTTAAGCCACTTCTCTTGGGCTGTAAATTCCTCCAGGAAGAGGCTATTTATTGCATGCGTTTGTACAGTCTCTTTCTACAGCAATAAAAACAATAATTGTTATTGTTGCTATTATTATTAATAAAAACACAGCAGTTGCAGAAGCTAGGGTTCCCTTAGGAACCTTGTAAAGATCTTGGTGGCTGAAAGCCAGGAGTTTTCCAGGGAAATACATTAGCCAAGTCAGTTCGCCTGAAGAAAAGACGAACAATCTGCAGGTCATGTTGCTCCCCCAAAAAGGTGATTAGTGCTCCTCAGGTTTCATTTTGAATTCACCCCGTGTACAGAAAATACACACCGTGAATTTGTTCAACACTGAAAGGCAGCGTAGCATTTTCAGCTGGAGGAGTATTTGAATTATATTTTTTTCTATTCTCCTGTGCGCCTAAACTTTTTGGGTCTTGAACTTCCAACAACTGCAACAGAGAATGCAATGCACTTTACTGTACATTGCATGACAGATATTTTTTCATTTAAGTATTTTTAGTCTTTGCACCTCAGGGCTCTGATTTACAAGCAAATTACAATTAACGACTTACTGTACCACATGTCAGCTAAAGTATGGTGTCTGCCCGTGTATTTAGCTGGTGACCATGGGTAAAAATGAGGTTATTTGACTTATTTTAGCCAACAATGTAAAGGATTTAGTGAGAGAAGTTCTGACTGACATGATTTCCTACCTGGTGTTCATTTTCCCTCCCTCGTTCCACAGAGTTAATACCTCAGTGAGCTTTAATAACATTTTTGGACAATTCATGTAATGCTGATTCACAGATTCACATTGATGCTTTGTCAGCTGCACACACTCAGATTTCTAGTTCTTTCTAGCTTCTTTACTGCCTTCTGAGCTTGATCTCTCTGAATATTTAAAATATGCCATGCTATGAGCTGTGATTCAATTTTACCAGAATGTATCACGATACTACTAAAACCAAGATTTTTTTTTTTTTTTTTTAATCTCTGAATGAGTTTTGAGCAAGACTGTTGATGAATTAACATGTTTACAGTGGAAGAACTGGAATAATCAGATATGAACTGAAAGTCCCTAAAATTTGAGTCTTTGTGAACACAGTTCCAGCTGATGTCCATTCATCACTTCATTCAAAAAGCTCCTTCATTTTTTTGCTCATAATCACCAAGAGATGTTAGTTTTAAATGTCATTTACTGAAAACTCTGACATTAACAAAATACCTCAAAACATGTCATGATGACATAACACTGAAACAAAACATACAGAGGGAATATAAAATTCCTCTCCTTCTTGGGAGCAATTTTACCTTTACACGTTCTATGCTCAGCTAAAATCTTAATATTCTGAAATAGCTCCCCTAGCTTCATGCCACCAAGGTCCAATATAAACTGCGCAGACCTGCTGCACCCACTGTGCTCAATATGAACCAGAGAGAACTTCCTCTGGGCAAAGCCCACGATTTGAGACGTAGCCTGGACCTGCAGGCTGAGCCACAGGGGAGTTAGCACTGGGGGGGGGGGGACCGAAAGCACGTCCATCTTCTTTTGAATCTGCCCTTCAACTTATAATGCGACAAAAACCCTGGGATTCACTTCTCTATCTGCAAGACAGTTATAATGAAACACAACTTCAGGGGTTAAAGCTGTGCTGCATTTTGTGAGGCATTCAAATATTTCAGAACTGGGCTGGCATAAACTAGAAACAGTGGACAGAATCCACCAGGAGCTACTACAATGTGTCACTAACCAAGCGGCACGTAGGTGCTTTTCTTTCTTAACTTCAGTGTATTTGTACTGTTTAAGGACTAGCAATTAATATCAAGGAAGTGAATATATTTTCAAAAATACCATTTATTCCAGAAATTTGTCCATCAGCAGTTTTGAATGGCATACAAAGCAGCAAACCTCCTTTAGAGCAAACACTGAAGTGAACCAGCAATAACGTTAAACCATTTCAAAAACATTGGTGGTGTAGTTCATATTTCAGTCTTTCACTTAGTATTGTTACTGAAGACAAGTCTTCTGATCAGTGGCTGTCAGCTTTAAGAAATAGTGATATATTTCTAGATAATCGACTGCTACCTATTACCACACTTTTCATGCGGTGGAACATTCATGTGCGTTATTTTCCACTTCCTCAGGGTATCCTGGTTAAATGTCACATGCATTTTTCTCCCATGTTAAGAAAACAAAACCTGCATATTAATTCTTTTTAAGAGAGGCATAAATGTAATAAGAAGGGAACATCGATTATTCTATTCATCTATAAACTACTCCAATAGACTTATAAATAATACTGGAAAAAGTAATGCAGCCTTAATTATCAGCAGTGTTAGCCTTCTGTTTATAACAGTCATGATAGATGAAACCTGCAGCAATCAATCTGATTGCTCTGATAGCAGTTTAAGCTAAATCACAACAAAAGACACAAAGTTAAAAAGCCAGACTATTGCATGTATTTTACAAGTATATTGTTATTTAATGTAAGATTTCTGTTTCATTGACCAGATTTCTGCTCCTTAAGAATGAAATTATGAGCAAACGTCCCTGTAAATGTATCTGAGAGCTAAGGTGTCCAAGAGCTCCACACATTCCTCCCTAGCTGTTCCTAATACCAGAATGAAAACACAAAGAATTGCCCTTTTCTCACTCTAGAATGCTCGTGCTTCAAGCTCCCCAAATCTGTAGCTCAGCAAGGCAATCTTCCTAGAAAACGTTTGCTATCGTGGCCCCAAATGCACAAATCTTGGAAAGGAAAGAACAATGAGTGAATGAACTATTGACAATGTCCTGCTTACCCATTTACATGCTACAAATCTGGCCTTCGTCTGGTACTCCCTATTCACAGTACCTCACACAGTGTTACCACTTTCGAACAGAAAAAAATACTCTCTTTTTTCTAGAGAAACAACCATTTTATTTTACACTCTAGGACTATTTGTTGCAAGGAGTAAACTAGAACCTAGGATTAACTTGTTTTATTTACTACAACAAATAAAACAGAAACATGGGGCATTGCAAATTCAACAATTTATTGTTTATTTGCTACTCCTACATGCCATTTACTTCTATGTCTATATATAAGCTAAACTATATTTATAGATATAGATTTTACTTTACTCAGATTATATGACATATGAAAGAAAATATTTCCTTCTATCAATTACTTCTTAACTAAATGCCAAAGGTTCAAACGTATAAATTGAAGAAGCCTGTCCTGACAGCCAAATAAGACTGTAGCTTTTGTACTTTACATTATATTTAGCAGTTAGTCAGATTCGATTCATTTCGCTATATGCAGTACCAAGGTATGCCCTTGAATCTTTTACCTTTTTAAAAGCGAAATGTATTCAGTGTTTCTCAGAAAGATAATTTTTGACCATCCTGTTTGCTTGAAAGTACATTAGAACTGGTCAAGATTTCCAAGGTTACAGCAAAGATACTCCTATGCCACGTTGATATGTCAGCAAAAACAATTAAGTCTCTTTCCCTATCCATTCTGTAATTAGAAAAAAGATCTGTCTGGTTGACTGTGATGTTTATATACTCTGTGTGTGTATGATGTTTTGTATTAATCTGTGATCCCGGATTACAGCCGAGGCTAAATAAGGTTGTCTCAACACACCAGATTTCAGCCACCCGAGCACCAGCACTGCCAGGGGCGATGCCGTCACCAGGCGTCCCTGCTGCCGAGCCGCCTGTCCTGCACATTCAGGTGCCACCCAGCATTCCCCCAGCGGTACCTGGCACAGAAGCAGGGCCACTTATTTTCCGTGGCTTTCCTAGAGACTGAGCAGGTTATTTTGTCTGTTTATTCTATGTGGATAAACACTCTCCAGTAAATCTTTCTCTCCATCAGTACTGGTGAAGTTTAGCTAGACAGTCACCCAGAACAGGTTTTGCCCCAATTCTTTGTGTAGCCTTTGATGGCTTGGGGCTTTGCAGGATGTGGTTGGATGAACCGGTGCAAGAAAACGCTCCTGAATGGGAACTCACGTAACTATTGTACCGACAAAAATAAAATAGACCCTTTCCCACTCACCCCACACTACCTGACCTCGCATTGCTAACGGCAGTACATATTTTTTTATTAATCCTGTTATCATTCACATTAATGCAACATCACACAAATCTGGTAGTCCAAATGAGGATCCTAATAAGTATAAATCCTATTTACTTGTAGTGTAAGTTGTTCAAATGCCACCTGAGCAATACAAAGCGCTTTTGTGAAAACAAAAGTTGGGCCCATGAAAGAATAGCTTCTAGACAGACACTATGTTTCAGTTATCCCTAGCTATTATACAAAACACCCTCACGTACACAGCCAAGATACATCCCTTCTCCTATTATTCTTTGCATTATTTTTGTTAGCCAGAGAAATTTTCCCTGACATAGTTTTGACAATTCCACAATTAATTTGTCTTCATTTCGTTGTGTCCTTAATAACACTATGTAGGCAACAGATGTCAAGTCCCTCCAAGTGGAATGAAGCAGAAGTGAACTCACATCCCTAATAAATTGTTTATTGAATATTTATTTTTACCTGGATGACAAAGTGCTAGTGAATCCGCTGGTAGTAAAGCCCATGCTTACATGCTACAGCACAACATTTATTGAAGCAGCTATTCTTGCCAAATCTATACTGCATTTATAAATCTTCAAAACAAGCCTTGGTAAATGTCACTTCTTCTTAAATGCTTGGCAGAATCAATGACAAGTGATGCTGCCTTTGCCCTTGAAGAATTCACGTGTTTGGATCCGAGTCCAAATTCTAAAAACCTGTTCAGAAACACACGCAGTGTAAACACACACGCAATGTACCAGAAGCACCGAGGAAAGAAAGGAAAAGTTACTCTAAATGCGAAAGCTAAGTACAAACAGGAAAGCTCGTTTATTGTTTATTTAGACTTTCATTGTAAGCTGTGTGAAATATGCTACTACAAAGCCCATTAATTTACTTCCATTCTAAATTGGAATATTTTGCAGTGGTCTTCCATATGGTACCCAAAAGCAATCAGTTGATTTTGACATGTTTTTAGTATCACAATAAGCACCTTCTGAAATAAATTTCAATACAAAATAAATTAAAAAATCAAAATATAGAGTTACAATACCTAATTCTAGCAAAATTTAGAAACTATTCTGGCATAACAGCAGACAATACTATATGCTGTGTATTTATTTGTGTTTCCTAAGTAAGTATCCTTTGCTTTCTGAATGATAATTCTGATTTTTTAAATTATATCTTCAGGTTCAAAGAGAAATGAAATACAAAAATTGAACAGTACAGTAAAAAATTTTGTATCTCCTCCAATTTCTTGAATGTCAGCTGTCAATTGTGGACCAGTCTGCTTGGTGTCAGTGGGATGCCCACTCCAAAGAGCAGAGCTGCTCTGCTAAGCAGCACAGTCCAGATTTGCTGCCATGCCTAACATGGCGCAACCCAAATGCTTTTCCAAGGAAAGCATTGCAACGTCCTCATTTTCCAGCTGTTTTTGTAACAGCCATGGTTTCAAAGAGTGTGGGGTAGTCTGTTCAGGGCTCTGAATTATACAGCAGATAGTATTCTTCAAGAGCATGTCAACTGGCTTAGTATAATGACATGTTTCTATGGCAGAGCTGCAGCTATATCATCTTTTTGCCCATGGTGGATTTCTCAGAGTTTGGGGAATTTCCCTGAGGAGAAATGCTGTCAGCACAGTGCAAGGAAAGAGACCAGATAAAGAGAATCCATGGAGATCCAGCAACAGAGAGTCTCTCTCCGTCAGAGTTATAATCCCCACAGCACCTTGCACCCTCCCAGCCACAGAGTCAGGGACACAGCAGCGCTCCCCTCGCTCGCTCCTTTTATAAGGATCTTTTCTTCAGGGGAGAAACTGGACCTGTGGTTCTCCTGACTTGACCCACACCTTCAGTGCACCTCCCTCACTAACCAGAACCAGCATTTCTTTTCTTTTTAGCAAAACCTACACTTCTTTCACTCCCATATGGTGCTTAACATGTTAATTAAACAGAAAATAGTTGGCAGAGCTTGTCATAGAAATGACATTTTAATGGTAGATGAAAACTTGGGGCAATATTCATTGATAAAATACAAAGTGAAATGGAAAAAAACATTGATTCAAATCAAGACCTTCTGCTTATTGCTGGAAGAAGTGATCACAGTTAAAAAAAAAAAAAAAAAAAAAATTAGTCTCCATCTATTGATGGCTGCCAGGCTGCTAATTGCCTTAAAATGGAAAACTGGATTTGAAATGGGAATAGTTCAAAAGCAAACAAAACCCCACAGCCTAGATGGTGATGATGAGCAAAAAAATGACTTCTGAAGCACACATCCAGGAAAATGGAGGATAAAAAGATTATGAGGTACTTTGTTACTTTTTACTTCCGAGTTAAACAAAGCACATTCACAAAGAAAAAAAAACAAACAACCAAAACCCAACCCAAAACGTAGTTCTAATCCTTTCCCATTTATAGTAATATTTGATAGAGACTGGTAGGATGAATAACTTAAGTCAGCAATTTTACTCTATTTATTGACATCCCTGGGGACAGTATGTTGTAGTTGGCATGAAGAGGTTTGTTGTGCTCCACAAGACTTTAGAAAATGTGATTATTACATTACTGCATTGTTTTATTCTAAATAAAAGATAAACCCACTGCTCTTACATTTTGGATTTGGGTTTGATGTCTGCATGCAGTGATTTGTAAAGCTTTAAAAAAATGCTTAAGCACATACCACTTCTTTTTCTCTAATTCCTGTATGCTTTGTTAAATAGTTATCTTAATGCAACAATAGCAGGATATTTTGGATCTTTGCAGGAGAGGTGGATTACATGGCAGCCACTAAATATTGGCAAAAACATCACACACTGTGCAAAGTTTCCAAATGTGTAATGCAAAGGATCTTTCATCTCATACACCAACCCTGAAGATATCTTAATGGCTGAAAGGAAAGATTCCAGCCCTCCTGTTTGAAAATTACTGAAAGCTAGGTGTCTAAGATGCTGGAAAGCTGCCCTTTCACCAACTCTCTTTGGCTATGTGACAGTGAACTGAGAACCTGTTGGAAGCAAGAAATGATTCTCTGGAAGTAGCTTCTCAGTTTTTGTGGCTCTGATTGCATACAGCAATAACTGACAGCCTTGACTTGGAATAATTTGGGGAAAATTTTAATGTTGTCTAAGTGCAATGAATTAAGGGGTTAGAATAAGGCGTGAGGGAAGAAACGCAAAGTGTTCGTGGTATGGATTAGAATGAAATCTAAATAAGATACAATTCCCTGTTACATAAGAATGTATTCAGTCATCTCATATTCTTCACTCTGCTCTCTGTGTCTCCGTACAAAATGTTTAGGGTGGTATGACAGAGATGAAGTATGACAGGTTCCTAATGTGCAAAACAATTGAAAAATGTTATTTTTTGCAGAGGCAATCCCGCATTCACCTGCTGCCTGATTTACAGTTTCCATCTAGACAGTTGGCAGTCATTCTCTACAGTTCAGACTACCTCGAAACGTAGCACAGAGGCTTTGGGCAAACTCTGATTTAAATATTCAGCAAGGGAAGAACAGGTTCTCACTAAAATCCCTTCCATTTTGAAATATATCAATCAAACGAATGGTAGTTTCATTTCCATTCTTCCAAAAACAGAAAGGTACAAAACCACTTGAAAGCTGAAATTATCATCATGGGAAGTTTGTTGTGCCCTGAATCTCTAGATATAGCCTGAAAGACACCCGACAGGTTTAGTCCATTCATTTCCTCTCTAGCCCTTCTCCATCTAGAAACAGATCTAATTAAGAAGATTTAAAAAAAAAAAAAAAAATTAAAAAATCCATGTAATGAAGAGAAGCAGCCAGCATCTCTAGAAACGTCATTATTTCATTAGGGACTTTCTCTGAACATGACTGTTCTTTGCATTACACAAAACAAATGGGACTGCAGTCGCCTTCTTCTCTTCCTTTTTCTGTTACCATGTTGTTAATTCCAACTGTGAAGCCACTGACCCTTGAAATTATTTTCACATGCCTGGAAAACACATGTGGCTTTTCCTTACCTTTATCTTTCTAGAATTGTTCTTTCAAAACTCTGTGTGCCCCCCAGAAAATATTAATTCACACAGGATTCTGTTAACAAATATCAAAACTTAGCCTTAGTTTTGCCTTAGAGACTTAAACCTCTAATGAGGGAATTCAGAGTTCAGCTTGCATTATTCCTCACTAGTAACATAAAAACAGGTTCAGCATATGTAACACTGCTGCAGCTTAAGCACAGCAAGATATACCCTGAACTTTCAAATCCTTGCTTCTTATTTGCACAAGCCAGGCTATGAAAACAGACACTTCTAATGAATTCCCTGAGAAATCCTTAGTAGAAGCAGCAACGGCAGACTTAGAGCTATAATATTTAAAGCAACTGCAAAATTGTGCTTTCATCAGGAAAGGAACAAAAGCTTTGTTAGTTTTGAAGCTTACATTTATATTCAGCATAATAATTCAAAGTATCATTGCCTGCCACTATTAGGAGACAGAGGTCAAATATGGCAAGTAAAAAAAAAATTACATTCACAAGCTATACAAAAGAGAAAATAGGCTCAAATTGTATGAAGTGCAGTGACATTATTTAAATGTCTTTGTTAATCAGGGTCCTGACATAAGAGATGGTGCTGAGAAGAATTTGCTCTTCAGACTCTTCTCAGCATGGGTCAAATCTGCTTAATATTCCAAACACTGAGTCTAGCTGAACCACGTTACCCCTTTATGATCTCTCATCTATTTTTTTTCTCCTTTGAATTCAAGATGCACTGGTATTTTCAGTTTTCATCACTGCTAAAGGGCAGGGAAGCTATAGTATAAACAGTGAAGTTCCTTTCAAGCCTTGTTTATAATGATTTATACATTATACAGCTGTTAGACCTGCAGAAATTTTTGCAGAAAGTCAGTACCCAAAAAAGAAGTTTGGGAATGTTTACTTTTGACCTTATTTATTTTTTCCAGTTCCTCGATGAGAGACAAAAATTAGGACTATCTGCTGATTCATACATGAGAAAATATGAGCAGTCTAATTTCCACCCCATAGAGCCACAACGATGTGAAGCCCATGCAAGGCAAAGAACGATGAAGCCCACAGAACATTTAATGTACAGATGCTGCCGCTTACTTATCTGCACCAACATCCCATTTGAAGTACGCTCATGAGGACTGTGAAGGATGTTTCAGATGGTCAATTGTCACTCTTTCATGGATGAATAAAAGATAAAGAAAAAGACCAAAGTCATATGGGTTGTAAATCTTAGCCAGTACATTGTTCCCCTCATTCTCTGGTGATGTTTGCGGAGAGCAAAAAAGGTTCCTTAAAACAAAAGGTAGCTCTGGCCCTCCTCTTGGCACCAGACTGTAGAGGATGCGCTCTGCAATCACAAAATCAAGAACTTGCGTTCCTCTATGGTTCCTTCTTCTCCCAGCACTCATGTAGCTCTCCCAGCCATCCACAAGCTTATCCCTGCCAGCTGCTTTCCCATCACCCAGACTTGCTTACCTGAGGGGTCTGGAGGCTATTTTTGTTTCCCTGCCAAAATACTCAGTCCGTAAAAGACCTTCTCCTATTTCAAACAACACATACAGCACAATGAGAGGACATGAAAGAGCAGCTGGCCAGTTTATTTTGATTTATTGGCAACATTATGGCATTGCCCAAAGGCCTTTTTCAGAGTCCAGTTGCGTTCAGAGTGGTTCCACCCTGCCTGCAGCAGTGCAAAGCAGTAAGATAGATGAGGTTCCTCTAGACAAGATGAGATCCAGCCCACCCGAAAACAACTGTTTTCACAGTGGGGATTTAGGAAGGGCGTACTACTATAAAGACCAACTGCACAGTTGTTGAAGATATTGATAGCCTGACGTAACTGAAAGATTTGAGAAACTGCAGTGACACAAATCAGACTGTCTGATATGATTCCTTTTCAGGCATTCAGATAAATGTAATAAGTTTTCACACTACTGACCAGCATTTGTTAAAAACTAGTTTCCAAAAAGTTCCTCTTCAGGATTGAAACCAATCCAATCCTAACTACTCACTTCAAAGAATGTCATACCCTCTATTTACACTTAACGGTTACTTTTCTTAATTGCAGATAGAGTGGGGAGTGCCCCATTTAATTCAGAAGGGACAAAGCTATTGAACTCAGCTTTGAGACAAGTCTTCACCAAACCAGTATATGTCACAAGGGTTTTCATCCATAACGTTGAAATAGGGCAGCATACTGATCAGGTAGCTAGGGTTATACTACAGAATATTTTTCATGTTTTCAATGGGTTTAATGTACATTTCATCATTTCTTGTCCATGGCTCTGATCCCTCTATGCCCACCCTGCTGTAGACACCCAACTGCAGCAAGAACTTAAGGGCTATAATTAGAGCCTTGCAAGTCAGGAGGAGACACCAAAAGTGTTAGAAAGGCTGAAAATGTTTTGATACCTTCTTCCATGATCGCCACGGACAGCAAAACCCAGGTGCTATAGCTGAGACACTTTTGGGAAGGGAGGTGCACTCTGCAGTGTATATAAAACATAGCATAAATGCACTGTGTTTTATTGGATATGGGATACTTGCACTTCATTTATTAAAAAAGCCCTCAGAAGAACAAAGTGAAATAACAACGAATAGATCACAAGGAGAAGTATGAGATAACAGGAGGAAGGATTTTGGAAAAGAAAGGGAGGAAAGAAGGTTTAAACACATTTCTTCTCTCCTTACAATTTTCTTCACAGTGTTTTTCTCTTTTTCAGGACCTGCTTCAGAAGGGGAGTATTTAAGGATTAAAAAAGAACTCTTCCCTTCCAGAGAACCGGTTTCACCAAATGTAATGTTGACAGGCACTGTACAGCTACGGTGTGTATTTGGGAAGACATAATAAATATGAACTGAAAAGGTCACATCTCACACAGGCACCTTTGACGACTCATGCAGACTCTCTCTCAAAATACAGCTCAGAAGTAGATACAGTAACACATTCCTTCCCTCCAGCATTCACAGTAACTCGGGTTTCAAAACCACTTAAATTTCCTATTAAAAATCTTGATTCAGGAATAAACCTTGCTTTGATTTAACACGTTCCTAGAAAGGCAGTTGTGCTCCTGTATTCCATGCGGCAGTCCAAGTTTGACATGGGATTATTTCTTTTTCATAATGATAAACAAGAACTACAGTTTTCAAAGGAAACACAGACAGCAATCCATTTATGACGACATCTCACTCATTCATGCTCACACCCTACTGACAATAAATATTTAATGATTAATGAGACTTCAAGTGGTAGAAAAACAGTAAATAACTGCAATGCTTTTAAATAAAAATCATGCGTGACTTGATTTCTCTTCTTTTTCATGGTTAGCTATTGGGAATGAATGGGTTAATTTATTTCCTGAGACAGAAGACCTTAGATAAGCTTGGTGGTTATGTAGGCATGTCTGGGTTGCTAGGAGTTTAAACTATCAGCTTGCAAATGGAGCTATTTCAGATCCCAGGTGATCCAAAGAATAGGTTCTCCTTGTGCACTAAACGATGCAGGGATTATGTGGAAAAAAATAGCATGTGATCATATAATCAGGCACTGCACTGTAACACACAAGCACAAAGACGCTGAATTAAGGCAGGAAATGCCTTCTGAACATTTGATCTGCAGTCCTCAGAAGGGTTTTTTTATTATTATTTTTATTAATCATAACTATTGTGTATAACACACGCAGAGAATATGATACAGTACTGGGTAATAATGAGACCTCTTGTGTGCAGCTCCTGCTTGTTAATTGTCCTGGTATTTTTCTTACTTGGACATGGATATTCCAGTGGTTAATGATATTATATCTTCTGTATATCAGCTCACTCATGCATATGAGCACTTGATTGCCTCACACACACTGTTTAACCAAATTATCATAAACACTGATGTCTCAAGAATTTTCTGTGACTCAAAGATCTGCGCTATTGAAAACAGGCATAACTCTCTAAGCAATTTCTGAGCTTGGTCACAATACAGTAAACCTGTGCCAGTTTGCTAAGTCAGATGCATCATTGATAAACACTGCTGAATCGGTTTCAACAATATTCAGTTATGCTATTGTTTGCATTAAAGCAAAGGCTAAAACACAGAATAAGAGGGGCAGGAGCTTTGGGGGCAGAGGAATTGCTTTTGTGTTTTTTCTTAATAGTTTATATAAGCATGAGAAACACCACAAAGTACTTAGTAAGGGGAAAAAAACCGCAGTCTTGAGTTTATCCAACAATGAAAGTAATCAGAACCTGTCACACAGTATATAAAATATGTTCAAACACATACTTGACTTTAATTTATTGGTGCTAAAGCTCTCACTGAATTAAACTGGAGTTCAGGGTGCTAAGCACCCCTGTAAATCAGAAGCTTCATGCACGTGCGATTGCAGTCCCAGGCTGCCTGTTTAACAGGAAATCACTTTTATCATTGCAGCAAGTCGAGGGGAAAAGCCCATGACCAGAATGCTATTTTTATCTACTGAATCTGTGACTCTGTGTAAACTATTTCTCCAGGAAATAAATATGTAAAGGTGGCATCAATTATTACAGTTTCAATTAAGGTACTGAATGGCAGGAGATGCCAAGTGTAGCAGAAATGACTAATTTGAAAAGGGAATAAGGTACATTTTTCAGATAAAGCTGAAGTAATTTTCTTTTTTTTTACGAATTTAGGCAGGATATTTATTCTGTTTTCAACAAAGGAGATGACAGTATCCATGCATGATAAAAATCTTCTCGCTTCCTCTTCTAGACAAAGGGGGAGACACAAGGCTAGTTTTCATATTCAAGCCCCTCAATTATTAGTTTTGCTACCTTCCCAGCCCCTGCCAAAAGCCTCAGTTTTCCTTTTTTCTTAAAGATCAAAGTAAACATCCTGAATATGTGATCCTGAACTGAGAAAAAACGCAGAGTTTAAATACACATGTGTGCACACATGTTCAGATCACCAGAAATTAACAGCTCGTGTTTCACCATGCTAAAACATCTTCATGATTGCCTGTGATACACGATTGTTGATTTTTACATGAAGCATAACAGCAAAAAATCTGATTTGTAATGTTTTGGGTTACTTCAAGGGTTTGAGAAAAAAGCAACGACAACAAAATGAATTTGCAGAAATTACACAGGAACTGATTCTGTTTCCAGCGAAACTGTTCCATGTGCTATTTGCGCTCCATTTAACCCACCTCCTAAAATCATCAGCAAAGTGGTTGGGAATAGCAGGGCAATCCCTGCAAATGAGTAATTGAAGTGATACTGCTGCTAATAACACAGTACCCTCCATTTATATAGTGCCTGCCACCCCCAAGGATGCTAAATTATCTAAACATCCTGTACAAGGTGTAAAAGTCATACAAACAGGGTGAAGTCCAACCTGTCAGTGTCCCTGGCACTGACTTTGGTCCAGGACAGCAGATCATTTCTCTCCAAAACCTGCAGGAAATTTTCCACTCAGACAAAAAGGGAATCTCTCTGATGTCTCGAGATACAAAAGAGCAGCCCGCATTTAACTTCACACAACTCAGACTCTTCTCATGCCTGAATCTTTTCCCTGCCTTATTTCTCTGCTTTAACTTTTCTTTCCCTCCAGTCAACTGCGAACATATATATGAAGATTTGATTTTTGGGAAGCACCTTCAACTAGATTCACTGCAGCTGAATCTTCAAACGCTCAGCCTCTCTGACTATCAGGCCATAAATATAAGAGAAGTAAATATCTGTACGCTGCAACCTCTCCCATTCTCTCTTTGTGACAGTGCTGCTCACAGCTTCCCCAGGGACTGATTTATCCACAAGACTGGCATTTTAAATTCAACAATATGCAATTCATTTTCGCAGTCCTCAAAGATAACAAATACTCAGTTTTAAATTATTGAATCATTCATTTAACTTAGGATGCCTGAAAATTATCATTTTTATGGAAAGTAATAAATTGTAATTGCAAGTAATAAAGATATAAGTAAAGAGAACACCCAGACATGCCACAAAGAAAATACCTCATTCTGTAAATGAGTGTGTTTAATTAATGATGATTTCTAATTGTAACACATTACTTACAGAATTAGCACTTTTTATATCTATCTGCTAACCCCAGTTTTAAAAGTTATTTCAGCTGCGAATGATTCGTGACTTTTTTTTAATAATAGTTCCTCTGAATTCAGCCTTCCTAGAAGCAGCAGGAAGCGATGACGGGCTTTGGCTGCTCCTGCCTCTGCACGGAGCATTTTCAAGCTGGCCCATAACCGGCTCTCCGGACTCGTGCAAAGGTTCACGTTCAGACCTGCTGACCGTGACGTGACGTAGTGACTCCTGAACACTACACGTTAAGAAAACGTTTGTATTAAATTGGCAGTCCAACTTACATTAATGTAACCGTTGGTTCAGTATCTTGCCGATATTGCAGTAACCGTTACTTTCCTGTTTACCTGGACGAAGCTGTAGTGTTGGACACAAGCTGGAGCACTAGCCCCATCGTAAGAACACAGACACCTTTCCTGGACAACATAAGCCTTCCCAAACAGTCCCAACTGGTTAAATCCAAAGGCCATCTCCTGCTTAAGGGAACAGAAAAGCCCCAATAGCATGGAGTAAGCTGATCACTCTGGTTGTTATAATACTGCTTGTACAAAACAGTGAAGTAGTATATTTATCAGTGTTACCGGCTGCTAGTCTGCTGTTATGACTGGTTACTGCAAGATTCAAAACTTCAGTCTAGATCTTCTCAAAATCTACTGATGATGATATTCTGTCAACACAGAATAATCCTTTGCACTGTTTGTCCTCCCCATTTATTTATCAAAGTTGGCAATAGTGATACTGTGCTGAGGGTTGCCTTATTCAAGCTGGAAAAAATTAGTATCTTGACTTTCATTTTTCATGAAGTATTACTCCATTATTAAGGTTACTTCTTTTGTTGTTTGTTTATTTGTTTCTACTTTCCCATGTGAATTCATCTGGATTCAGCTTCCAGCCTACTTCAGCCAAGTCTTGTCTTTCTCTGCTAGATTATAGAGGTAACCAATATTTTCAACACATTAAGGCCCTTCTGCACTGTAAACAAATTGCCTCTCTTTCTTTAAGAAAAGCAGAACAGATGGAGTTCTAAGTTTCTCACTGTAAGGCATTCTTTCAAAATTATTTTTCAGGCCTATTCGTTTACCTTCTTCAATTTGCCGACATAATTTAAACAAATGTAGACACAAAACCGAACAAGATATTCTAGTAGCTGCCTGACTAATGCAATACATAGAGAGAAAATCACTTCCCTCTCCCTAAGTCACTATTCTAATCTATATCCACAGTCCACATTAGCTCTCTTTGCCCCAGCTGTCATAGTCCCGATGAGCTGCTTGTCTGGTATAACCCTAACAACTTTCTCGAGTACAAACCCTCAACAGAACAGATATTGTCATTGCAACCTCCAGCTTGCATTGTCCTCATATGGTTTTTTTGAATGGGCTGTTGGCAATCCTAAATTCTCTGGTAGGACTTGATTACTATTCACAATTCCAATAGTCTATAAGTCATCTGGAAGTTTTTTTACTGGCAGCTAGTATAAGTGTGTCTCCAACTTACCGACAAAGTTGTGGATAAGAATTGAGCCAGCATCTATCCCTAAGGAATTTCATTAAAAATAATCTTACTTAAGTCTCATTATTATTTTGGAAGTGGGAAGCATCCTTCTATCCAAATAAGGAGCACTATTCATATATTAAAAAACACGCAAAGCCAGACTATTCAAGGCATAGCAAATGATGAGCTTCATTATACAGAAATGTAAAGGCCATGTATGAAAACAGCATGCACATATCAAAAACAGTGGTCCTTAAAAATCAATTTATTTTGAGCAAAAATCCTTAGACCTCGTGTTTTGCACAATTCAATGTGCATTAGAAGAACACAAAATAATACTGTACAAAATAAAGAATGTATATGTTTATACACATTTGGTCCACAAAGACAAGAAGTAAAAAATTTCAAATAACTGCAATACAGTATGGAAAGCACACTAGATGGAAGTACATTAATGCTTCCATAATGGTGATATTTTATTCAACACAGGCTCTGTCAAGGGTATAAATCCTTTCTGTCTGTTCCCAGAGTCCCCAGGCCCAAAATAATATAAGATTAACTTTCACGACAGACTTTTTTTCTTTGGGGAGGGGAGGAAGGCAGAGGGAAAAATGTTTTGTCAGTGTGAAGAAGGAAGTCTGAAAGCAGATACAAGTTCATAATAGAAAAAAAAAAAAATCTTCATTATTTTTCAAATTACCAGAAATGCAGAGTTCAGGAAAGCACTGAAACATGAAGCCTATTCATTCCTCTGGAAGCAGCAAAGGCAACTTACAGCAATGCTGAAATACTTCTCGGATAGCAAAGCTTCTAAGGGGCGCCTGCATTACTACTCCTGACTCCTCCTCAGTTCCTCCTCCTTTGCTCTCCGCTCACCAAGAGAGATGGTCAAGGCTGCACATCTCAGGATGAAATTTGTAATGTAATCAATAAGATGCCACAAAGCTGAATATTTGGAGCTAGCTTATTATTCTTATTGTGCTTCTGCAGGTTCCGTCTCCCTCCCCCCAACCTGCTCTCCTCCCTCTCTTCCACAAACCCCCTCCAGAGGCACAAACAATTCTAGCTCAAAAGTCATATTACCTCTCATTTTATGAAATTTCTGCAAAGAATAACCTTTAACCCATACTTTGCCTCCTCCCCTTCCCTGCCAAAAGCTTTATTCATTCAATTTTTTTCAGCCTCAATTACTTCCCATTTAACAAATGGTCGGTATAGCAGTGAGGCACTACAGTAAGAACAAAGGTTGGTGCTCCATTGCAATCTCTTCAGGGTAGAATTAAAGGCAAATTCTCTATCAGAGAAAGCCACCTCTCCGCGATTTTTCTGTCACCGCATTATTATTATACAGCTTGTCTCTGAAAGGAAGGCTCTCAGGGTGTCATGAACTCTCAGAGAATTTCTAGTCTACAATGCCTTTCAGTAAAAAAGGGAATGCTCCAGAGAGAAAATAACCTTTGTGTAAGGAAAGGTTTGTTCTGCAATATTGTCTGAGCATTGGCTTTACAGGGAAGAAAGGAGTCCTCGCATTTGCATTACCAGAGTGTAGAAACTGGTCCAAAAAAAATCTCTCTCTGCACAGCCCAAGCTATACTGCTGTCTTCCCTCTGACTGAGAGACGGAGAGACTTGGGTGGAATTAGGCAGTATATACAATCCCTCCTCTATTGATACATGTCCACAGCAGAACACACGCAACTGAATTCAGAAAACGTGAATCCTGTTCACTTCAAATGGTATTCTTTAATTAAAAAAAAGCCATGTCACTTACAACATCTCTTTTCTGATCTCGTTTGAAGGATGAGGGAAGAATATATTCTTAATTGCCATTCTTCTCCTTCCTCAATAGTTCGCTCATATTTTTTTTCCCTGATTTTAAATACTTTAAATGCAGGCATAAATTCCTGCCTTTTGCTGGCATGTCTATAGCAGCAGTTCATGTCAGCAACAGGACAGCAACATCCTCATGGAGACAAATTAGCGATACTCCAGAAGAATCCTAAACTGTCTTGTCTAGAAGAAATAGACTGCTTATAGCAAGTATCATTCATACATACATAAACATACATAGAAAAACACACGTTCTGGCACAGGAAAGAAGGGAGGACACACAAAAGTGACAGATACTCTTAAAAAAGGGAGGAAATGGGAGGACAGATTCCAAGCTGTGTGGATTGTTAAATGCCCATTGAAATAAATGGAACTCTGATAATTAATTTCAGCTAAGGATCAGCCCCTGAGAAATGAAAAGTGCCCCTCAAACCTGCTCACATCCTGCTTTCCTGAATTATTTTAATTACACAAAAAGTTAGGGCATTCATTATTTTTATTTCATATAATTTTATGTCTTCCACTGGTCATTTTAAAGAATTAATTTTTTTCTATTTTGTTTTAAAGTGGAACATTTTCTTTATCTAAAGGAGACTAGAGAAACAGAATGTTGAAATGTAAAAGGAAGGTGAAATGGTTAATGGAAGAAATAACTTATAAATACATAGGAAAAAAAATATAGAACAGGAAAAGTAAATTTTGTAGCATTCAGATTCAGGTTCAAGCTCAACAAGAAGCATGATCAAAATGTATCCTCCCTTGAGAGTTACAGAATATTGAAGACAGTGGCACTTCATATGCTATTCTTAATACTGTTTACAAATTACATCTTTCTGGGAGGTGTAGAAAATAAAAATTGTACTTTAAAGGCATGCACGTGCATTATTAGCTAAAGCTAATGGCCACCATTCCCACATATCTGAAAGATTTATTTTATTTTCACCTGAAAGAAAAATAAACCTAAGAAAAATGGTATCATACTTGATGTTCTGCAAACATTTTAATAATACATAAAGTCTGAGTTAGAAAGGAAAACAACTCAAAACCAAATCAATAAAGTCTGTAACACTAAAAAATTTCAATTTAGCCTCCAGTTACTCTATGTCAGTGTTTACTGCATGTCGTACAGGCTACTTCACGTACCTGCATGGATATTCTTAGTGCTGTGAATCCTTTAGATGTATCCCAAATGCTGAGACAACGCTATTTAATTCTCTGGAATAACAAACAATTAAAAAACCCCACTACTGCTGCTATTCAGTTATACTTTAAAAATAGCACAGCTAAGCAGGTGGTGAGTAGCTATTACTGCGCTTGCTGTCACTGATTGACTGCAGATTGTGCACACAGCAAATCTACGCCAAGATATCTAGTTATTTTTGTTACTCATCTTCTTCCTTCCTACTCATCAACTTTACCTGAAGGTGTTTTTCAGCTGTAACATGCTGAGTTTTAAACTGTAGAATCCTAAAGGCACGGATTATCACTCTAAACTTGGTTACTACCTGTAGAACAGGTCTTAAACTGTAAACTAAATCTTCAGCCTAAGACTTTGGTAATCACTCAATGGCATCTTTGGAGACAGACTTGACCCCATAAGGGTAAATATGAGCAATAAAGGGTTAAGCCTTTCGGTTCCTGAAGACTTTTTGAAAGTGTTAAATGCTGAAAAAACATAAGGAAACCAGGATTTGGTATGTTAGTGAAAGGAGCAAGCTGCAGGTTGTAAAATTTTAGGTTACCCATTTGTTAAATTACCATCTATTTGTAAAATTATTTCAAGTTTGAATGATGTGAAAGACAAAAATACAAGTAAATTAAATATACTGCAGCTACCTGCAGCATTTCACAGTTCATTTCCAGAATATTTTGGGTCTTGTATTCTATGGCTCTTTTGTATAAATGGTTAGTACACCTGGCCAGCTCATCATGACAGTACTTCTTCAGTATGATGCAGGAGAAATCATAAGAGGCTTTTAAAAGGCGGGGGGGGGGAGGTTTTCAAAACCATCGTCAAAATGAGGGTCCAGAAATCAATTTGTAATTATCTGCCAACACAAATCTAAAGGCTTTTCTGTGATAAGGGTGGTAATACATAGGGCTGTAATGTGAATTATTTCAAAGAATAAAAGACTGATTGTCTTCATGACCTATATAGCTTTTAGTGAGCTTTAAAACAAAATTACATTTTATACTTCTCATGAATGGCTTTCTCCCCGCTCTTTCCCCCTTTAAAAATGCAGGGGTTTTGTCCCATCTAGTAGGCTTTCAGCTTTAAATAGGACTCGGTTTCTTCCAATGTTGATACATTTCGTTCCACTGAAAGTGAAGGCTCTGGCTTTGCAAAAGATCTGAAGCTTCCCCTGTACAAAAGCAACCCTTTCCAACACGTTTAAAAGTAAACTACAAACCATATGATCGTGTTATTTTTACACAGAAGCTCAGCACTGGAATTATTTTTTTTTTTCCTGGAAAACTTTTAGCATAAAAATATGATAAATAAAATAAATATTTCAAAAGGTACAAAAATACCAGGGAATAGCTTATCTTAGGTTAAAATAAAGTCAAATGAATATGAGGGGAAAAAAATACAAGGTTGAGTATTTGCAACAAATTGAAAAAAAAAAGACAAAGTGCAACATTTTCAAAGAGTGTGACGGCCATATTCAGGTCACTGTACTTTATCGCCTCACCTCGCATGGCCTGATGCCAACAGAGCATGTAGGTGACTACGGGCCTAGGCTTTGATTGTTCAGTGGTACTGAACATACACTGTAGTCTTGCAGATCCAAACCCATGAAGATTTCTGCGTGGGATACCAGTTGCAACTTTCTTATGCAAAGTTGTCTCCACATGCTTTTACTTATGGTTATTGCCTGCTTGAAAATTGCTTTCCAGGAAGACATAGTAGTTACAGTGAACTATTATGTTAAAATTTTAAACATATTATACCATTAATATTGTAGAGAATATATCTCTACAAAACTATTTAATTTTTGGAGAGAATATTTGGGTTTGTTCTCTTGGCTTTATCCAGAGATTCAGAAGAATCAAGTATTACTTAAGTGTATAAGTCTGAAAGTGTTTTGGATCTTGATAAGTAAGAGCTCCCTGGGATAAACACATACATCCCACTCGTGTTGACAATAAGCCGGATTCTTAATTGAAGTACCTGCTGTCATGTATGTCAGGATTCCTTTGCACTAGCTAGATCATACTTTGGAAATGTGATAAATTTCTTTATCAATCTAAGATTCTTAAAACCGTTCCAAAATTAACTTAATTGTTCTGAGTTTTTAGGACAACTCTTCCTAAGAAAATAAAAAATTTCAATTGCCTGTTTGGTTTTTTCCCCTGCTAATCAACCAACTTTATATAGTAACTACCATGAAAAATAAGGAATGCTCTCTGCTTTGACCTCAGAAAAAGTTAGACAAGTAGTTCTTTCCTTGTACATAGTTTTAACCTTTGAAGGGTTTTCTAATCTATTAAGGTGAGATCTTTTCATTACTATATCTACCAATTTTTCTGAGACGTTTTTTGTAGTATATTCTTCCTGCTCATAAAACAACACATAATTTTTGCACTGACTCTGTATGTTCGTACACTGCCTAGAATTTTAAGGCCGTATTCGGAAGTCCTGCATGAGGCCTTTTAAATAATAAATTAAAAAATACAGTGCCAATATATCCCTGCCAAATTTTCTGCAATTGGCAGGCACTGCTCATTTAATAACTTTACTTTTCACTAGAGAGTAAACCTGTCCCCATAAGCCATATGTCTTTTTCCAACATTTGTTTCACTTGAACTTAATTTCTGAAGGGACAGTAAAGTACATGATGTCGCAACAACTTGCTGATGTATTTGCTAATGCTGCAAGCAAGGTTATCCAGTCTGTTCTCAAACTCGAAATGGTTTCTAGTGGGTCAAAAAGGTTGAAAGGAAGCAAGGTGGAGATCAACACTATTTGGTTCCTTCCTATTTCCCAACTTAGACAGTAAATTAATGGTGGGTTAACAAGATAATAGAAGCACAAAGTGGATGGTTCATCCAAGCTGATGCAAAACTCCCCAAGACTCTCTGACAAATCCTCTTCTGTGTTATGACTCCTTTCAATTGGCAGAAATTTCTCAGATAGCACACATTAAGGAAAAAAGATACAAAAGCAGTAGAGAATGCCCTTACAGCACTCAGCTGACACCCAGTCCCTTGGGAAATGTCATCTCCTGAACACAAATAGGAGCAGCTCTGAGGCTACTCTAAGCTACACCACAAAGGAAGATGTAAATACGTAGCCAGCACAAACAAAAACGCACAGAATTACCTTCAGCATTTTATCCTTCTCCCTGTTACTCAGTCTAAACACAGCACCTGGCCTCTGAACAAGCCAAATGTGGCTGAAGAGGCAAGTCCATAAAACTTCCAGAACAAACTTTGGTAAGAAGACAGAAGTAAAACTCACTGCACTGCTAATCAACTCTTATCTTTTTGGGGGGGGGGG
>NW_010972436.1:19599021-19722796 GCF_000737465.1 Haliaeetus leucocephalus | reverse complement strand
GGGGGGGGGGAAGCAAATGTAACATCATTAAAAAAATGAAAACTTTTAATGAAAACAAGAATTACTCATACTGCTCTACAGAGAATAAAAGATCTCTCTTTGGATTCCACTCTAATCTAGTTTCAGCGTAATTGTTAAAGTGTTTGAAATATCTTATCTCTCACTCCCCCCTGCTTATATTCTTGACTTCTTTAACATACAGATTGCCTTTCATTTGGTTGGTTGGGATGTCAGTTCTGTATAAGCCTCTCATTTAACTCGCAGTTAAATGAGCATTTCCCAAGAAATAACCTTCTGTCCTCTCTCTTCCCCAACATCTTCAGCCTGAAATGCCCATCACCGTTCCCATGTCAAAGGAAAATTTATTGTCTTCTCCTCACCCCATCTTGCAGGTTCCATCCCACAGATGTGCAAGAGAGTGCTGTCCTCAGACCCTGTTTTCTTCTCTGCTCATGGCATGACTCTGCTCAAAAGAGCCATCCTGCTCCAAATCGTAGTGTTACAACTTTTAGATCCTGTTTGGTTTCTCCATTTCCCTGATTCTCAAGAACTTCTCTGTGCTAAGTAGCTCAGATTTTCCCTTGACAGAGAGTGCTTACCCTGCAGAGTAAATCTTATGGCCTTTATGTAACTGTCTAGTATGCACACACTAAACTGTGTATACTATAAGGACTTATCACTATGAAATCTAGACTATAGTCTTGTTCACTTCAGTTACTTTTCTGAAGTTGTCACCCCTCTGTGCCTTTGAATAGCCCTATATTTTTGCATTATTTTCCAGACTGCCTTGAACCAGAGAGATCAGGGGAACTGAACCTTATGTGTCCCAGCAAGAAAGTTTCTCAACTTATCAACAATTTCCTCCAAGCAGTCACCTCAATGCATAGAAGCAGCAATAAAGGCAGCGTAACATATTTGAAAACATTTGTTCTTTTCTCTGGCGCTCTCTGCCTCAGTAGGAAATGATCCTAACAATACAGAACAGAAAAGCCTGGTAGGTCTGAAAATGTATCTTACAGTTTGGGGTCAAAGCCTTTTTGGCTTTCTTTTCCTTCACTGATGTAATGGACAGTATGTGGTAGCTCAGCATGCTTGTCACTAACTTCTCACCTCCAACTCTCCAGTTCATAGTAAGATCAAAGCAGAAGAACACAAAGGAGGATTCTATCATATGGATCATGGAGAAAGACCTATTTTTCATCCCCTTTGTATACAACAACGCTTCTGATTACTGGCATTATGTTCAGTTCCTCTTTGGTTTTTTTAAGTCTCCGCAATATTGATTGGTACAATGGCTACAAAGAAGTTAATTCAAAAAGGAAACAGACAACAGAAAAAAAACTAGTGATAATCAGAAGAAGAGCTGTAATAATTACCAGCGTTTGACTGAAACTCAAGTATGTAACGATACTTGAAGAGTCCATTGATTCCACAGTGACTGCAAAAAGGTAAACTATCCAACAACACCTAGCCAGCCTCAGGTTCAGCAGCATCTTCTGCACACTGACAGTACAAAGCAAGCCACCTTAGTCACATAAATGGTAAAATCACAGCAATTCAACCCACCGTAATCCTAATTCTTTCTACTGAACAATAAAAAAGCAGCATTTCTCTCAAGTCCCATTTGGTGGTAAGCTTTGTCTTCCTATGTTTTCATTATTCTTCACCCAAACCAAGTAGTTGCCTCTGTAACTCAGTCACTCGCAGTAATCCAGCCTGGCTCTCCACTGCGTTGAAGTCACCAACAGCACACAGCAGCAGCTGAGAGGAGTTACACCATCAGAGGTCATTATATGCTAAGATGATTCACAGCATCCTTAGAAAGGGGCAAATAGCAAACAGCCTTACTCAAGCACTCTGTCTTACTGTTCTCCTTCATCATCTTTCACCTTCTGCACTAAAACAGGTGTCTCCATGTACATATCTTTGCCAGCTTCACCTAATGATTATTCAAAGCTTTATATTCTTCCTCCAACAATCCTAATAATATGTTTTGACAACTTGAACTCCATGACAATTATCCTTTGGGAATTGAAAAGAACATCCTGTTATTATCGGGGAACATAACCTTGCAGAAAGTACAAAACCAGGATTGTCATCACGCTGTTTTTTAATGAAACATCTGATTGAGAACTCAAATAGGGACTAGCAGGAGGGACACTGCTGTTCACTGAACAGGTATTAGTGACCTGGGTAGTGTGTCTGATGGCACCACTGAGCATCTGTGGGCTTTTGGAACATCACTGTTATGACTTCTACTGTTATTTGTTATATAGTTTTCTTAGATTCAGTCAACGGGGGAGGAAAAATCTCTCATTATGTGTTTGTACCATCTTTAACACAAGGGTGTCCCCATCTTCATGCAAAAATTAACACTATTTACAGTAGCAGCTAAACTACTGATGGAAAAGAAGCTACCATTTCCTTCATCATCTAGCAAGCTTATTTTATCTTATTCTTTGCAAAGTTATGAACATTATCCTATCCATCTCAATAGGAAAATAGATAAGACTGGTAAGAATCACTGTAAATTAATGGAGGCTTTTAATTTTATTTAGCATTATTGTTCTCTTGACTTTCAAAAAAATAATAAATTCACAATCACATATTTTCCATTGATGTACCTGCATGACAACTTTACATAATGAATAATGACTGCTAATTTTTCATTTTTTCATTTTAAGTGTCTTAGATTCCGAAACAAAACTTTGGAATCAGTATTATTTCAATAGAGATTATTAAATTTGTTCACTGGTGTAAAATATCACCAGAAGATGCTAAATTTCAGGTAGATATCTGAATATTGTCACAAGAAGACATCCCTCCTGTTAATCAAGGGCAGAGAGTAATCACAGTGTTTCACAGCACTACTTTAACTGTTGTCAAATACTGCCATGTAAGAGTAACTCTGACTATGAAAATCAACACAGAGACATGACCCACACCCAGGTCACTGAAAAGCTAATTGCACTGCATCAAATTTACCAGAAAATCACAAGGGCAATCACCAGATGATCACTGGCCATACCAGAGTATGATCATTCTTCCTAATGACATCCCCAAGCCATACAGGACGTTATCTGTTTTGCGCAATTTCCAGACAAAATAGTTTAACCAATATTAATGCAATTTAGAGTTCAATGCTCCCTGGCCGAAACGCTTTCTCTCCCCACTCCAACAATCAACAATCTCTTCTTTCCATCTCATTTGAAGCAGTGATTTTCTATCAGAGAGGTATAACATACCTGGAGTAATTCCTCAGCACTGCTGGAGAATATTTCAGCTTTAGGTCTGTAAGATGCCTAATGAGACAATTCCACATACTGAGAAAAAAAAAAAGTTGGAAAAGTAAAGCCCATAGCTTTATTGTACTACTGTTAGCTTTGAGTAGACAACAGTGACTACTCAAAAGGAGGCATGATTTGAATCTTGTATTAGCTTAGAACTTTTCAGAGACAGGGGCTCTGTTTAGAAAACATTCTGGAAAATATTTCACAGCAACCTTCTTTCCTACCTATTCGCCTAGGAAGAAAAGCTATACAAGAAGCCCTGGGAGCTCCAGCCTGCCAGCAGAGAGCCAGGCAATCCTGGCAATTCTTCAATCCACAGGAGCTGAAACTCTGAGGACTTCAAATAGATGGTGCTTCTCAAGCCTCTGGGAGTTCTAAAATAATGAGTTATACACAGTTTATTTAGGAATGATCACAATTTCCCTCTATACATCAACCCATAGCCCCCAAGACAATGTCTTTCAAATGTTAGTATTTCTCACAGGTGAGAAATTCTGATGTTTCATTAGTTTTACTCTAAATCCGTTGTCCTGCAATTCGCATTGGCTCAATACTACTATTATGACACTCCTTAATTCATTTATTCCAAGTTAAGATAAAAAAGTGGCACATTTTCCCATATTACTCAAAATTTAAGAAAAATCTGCCTCAGTTAAAAAAAGTCAGTAGGAAACAGAACCATGTACACTCATTTCTCTTACATAATAATTTCTATTCTGGGCTTTTACCCTATCCCCATTTCACAGGATACCAATTCCTTTTGGAATAATGCTTTCTAGGCTTGGGGTTCCAAGATTATTCTCCTTTTCTTTCTCAAAAACAATTTCAGTACCCTAATTGGCATTTCAAGAGAAAGTCAAAATCCCACCTTTCCTTTTATATGCATGGTCTGCTCTTTGGAACGGTACTAAAGCTGAAAAATTGAGGTCTGAAAATAGAAAATAAGCCAGAAAATGATCCATCACGCTGCCTTGTACTGCAAGCAATTTGGTTTTGGATTTGATCTTACTAGTAAATCTTCGGAAAAAAACTGGCATTGAGCAGTTCTTTCATCTAACAATGTATGATCTTGCAGAAAAGCCTGTGGAATGTTTCAAAGAACTTGTTTAGATATATTTACTTTATTGCCATGCCCATGGGAGAAGAGAGCCTTTTTTTCCTGACACAGATTTCTGTAATTCAGTGTAAGGCATCGAGGCTCCCTCCTGCAAAATGACAAGCTGCTTCTGAAGGGAGCTGGCATTCTTCGCTCTGACTGGAGTTACCCTGTGCCTTTCAGAAACAAGGTCTTGCTCAGTCCCAGTCATCTCAATTGGCCATAACTTCTCAGCTGAGGAAATAAATATCTATTTCTGAATTAAGGCTGTAAAAGGGTAAAATTTTATATGTATTCATGCAGTTAGAGACGTTATCATGCATTTAGACACACATGGGTGTAGAAGTAAAATTTGAACGTGACATCCGTGTTGGCAGTGCCTGATTGCTTGCACAGCTGTTGAATGAACGTGATGTTTTGCAGCTAATGTGATGTTCATTTGTTACTTCTTGTGAAGCCAATCAGTTTTCACACAGTACTTTTTTTCTCTTAAAATGTATTTATAAATAGCTCTGGAGAAATAATATATATTGTACAATCATTTGTCTGAGAGTACCTCAACAAAATTCACTTGTGTCCCTTAAGGCAGATTAGATGAACTACCATTTAATGGTATTGATGATAGATGCAGTAAACAGCTTTAGGCCTGGGAATATAATCTATGACTCCTAGAAACTGTTAGTGTAGCAAGAAGCTCATTTGCAGCATTTAGACAGCACTAACTATCAGTCTATGCCATGTAAATGGGAGGAAAGAGGTTGTGTTTTGGGATGCAGAATGTTCTGTGAAAAGTAAAAGGGCTATGCCTCTAATCAGAGCATCTCCCTGGTGAGCACTTCAGATCCACTATGGGCAGTGCAAAGGCTTGGATCAATTATCTGGTAATAACATTATAATCCTTGGAGATATAGACAGAAGAACACTTATCAGTGGCAAAACTTATTTTTCAACACTCTTCAAAAAAAACCAAAAAAACTTTATCTTTTCCTCTCAGTTTAATTCGTCCCAGATCTACTAGGTAAAATTCCTCCTTGTGCACAGGGTGATGTAAGGCTTATATGCCTCTCATTTCCCATTTAAAGGGCATTCACAGCGAAGCACCCAATGCTAGCCCATTCACTTATAGCCGGGAGTGGCAAAAAGAGGTGTTTTAAAGGGCATCTAAAATTTGAATTACCTACTCACCAGAGATGGAGGAGGAAGATTATGTACTTCAGCCAAAATACAAAAGCCTAGATTCGCTAATTTGGAAAACATTGAATTCAACTGTTCATCATTCAGTCTCAGGCCTGTTCATCCACTGGCTTCTCTAGTGAAACCAGCTGCCAAGGCAGAGATTTTGGTAGGCAGGTTTTTGTAAACTGGACATTCTATATAGAACTGGATCACAGATCTTAAAGCCTACAAAACTGCTAGTAAAGAAAAGGCAGATAAAGCTCTTGCATGTAAACTCACTATCACACCAAATGAAAAATATCCTTGGGGAGAAATGCCAGACAACTGATGCATATGGTGAATTTGAAGATACTGGCCTTGTAAGGGTTCTACTGGCCTTGTAAGGGTTCTACTGGCCTTGTAAGGGTTCCTTGCATACAGACTAAATTTTACCCTAAGTGGTCAGATTCCCATGGTAAATTATCAATAAACTCAAAATTTTTCCTTTCTGAAAAGAGAAGAAAACCAGCAAACTTGATAAGCCTTTCATGTTGTAAGCTAGCTCATAGCAGGAAGTCCATATGCATAGGACTTGTTCAGAAATCTTTTTAAGCAATAATAGACAACCCACTCTACTTCTAATGATGAATATGATGAAATCACTAAAATTAAGCAAAACTTAAGTAAATGTAATAAACAGGGTAAGCACAAAACTGATACCTGAAAAATTTGATAGAAGTTTAAGGTAAGGGTTTAGCATTTTTAACACCAAAAAAAGGCCAAAAAAGAGAGATTCTTAAAGTGACCATAAATGGTCTATCTACACAGCAAATGGACTAAAGTGAAGTGATACTTAAGCTGGCACTAGCAAAGCTATAACATGTACAAAGCAAAGCACTGTAGAGCTTAGTAGGGCTAATTAACCCAGGAAAAGCACTATCCCGACACAGTTATATTGAATCCTATCCAAGCTATCTTGTTCACTGCTAACGAGCATGCAAAGACATAGAAGCATACTCTATTTCCCTAACAAAGACAAAAACATCTTGGAAATTTTAACTAACTATTTTAACATTACAATTTCTACCTGGATTCACTCACTTAAAGTGGCTGAGCGTGCTGAAAGCTGAACCTGGTGACCTGTTAATAAAAATATTTGTGTATTCCTCTCTGTGACAATAAGGGAAAGGAAAATCAGGGACAAGATGTAGCAGGAGAATAGAGACTTTATTTAGAGTGTTCTGAGCACTGTTTTGCTTAAATGGTATTTACAGTTTATAGCAAGCACAAGCAGGTACTGGATTTTCTCTTTCCTGCACTAATCTCACCTTTTCCAGCAGAAGGGAAGAGAAATAGATTAAAACTCCCAGCTGAGTCTTTCTTCATTAGGAACAATGAAAAAGGGAAAATAAATTGGAATACTCTTAATGACAGCTATTTACTTTATTGTGCTGTTTTATTTGCTATTTATGCTATTAGGTAATTTCTTACTGTGCTGTTTCTACTTGCCATAGCATGGTTTGATCTCTCACAGGCTCTAAACGAATGCCATCATACAGGTCAGTTCTCCATGAAGTCCCCCAGGTTTAAGCAAGCACCCTAATCTGGTTTGAACAAGATAACCAGAAGTAAGTGCAACAGCAGAATTCATTCCATAAACCTTGCAGCCCAATTGCCTGTCACAATCATGGTGAGATTTCATACAGCTGCCCGCTGCTCCTCACCTGGCCCTTCCCTGTCACTGCTCCAGGCAGAGCACCCTGTCCTGTCCAGGTGAGCCTGCCTCCACCTGAGGTTCAATGAGAAGGGGATCGGGTCCTTTCCAGCTTATCATATTTCCCTTCCCTTGCTAAAAGCAGAGTATGACACTTTCTCCCCTTCATGGATCTCTTCTCCATTCAGCCAGGACCAGTCTTGGCTCTCAAAGAACATGAGGTTTGCTGGAACTGCAACGCGATTTTGTTGTAAAAGCAACCGGGATGCCAATGAGACCTGGGGAAGAAGCTTTGTTCATTAAGTCCAATAACTATTATAAGTTCTTTGTACAGCTACATGATTACCTCTTTGCCTGCAGTAATGAGGTTAATGCCCTCGGTGCCGAATCCCTGGGCCCCATCTCAACCAACAGCTCACGTGCCTGTACAGCGCAGGCATCTTTCCTTACACAAGATGGGTTTTGTTCTCTGTTTAATATTTGATTTCTGTAACAGAGTGGGGAAGGACTTTTAAAAGCAAAATCCAGGTTGGGAGTTTTCTGTAACAACCATTGCCACAGTATTAATTTTATTTCTAAAAATTATTCTATATTCAAAATAAAATTCACAATTACATTTAAAAATTTTATAGACGTGAAATTTTTTTCCCCCCATTTTTCCATACAGGAGCTCTTACAGGCTTTAGAACAGATAGGTTTCTTTCAAAGCAGCATAATGTTCTTTACCACTTCTCTCTCGCAATGACAGGTCATTTTGAACGCTTGCTCATCCCTGCCTGTATCTGATGCTCTTGACACTAGACACATACATTTTAACAGAATTTCTAAAAGGGCTGTTTGAAAGAAAGGGTAACCTGACAGAAAGAAAATGTTACTAAAAATCTTTCAAAGTACTTTTCATGTGAAAATTTGTTGCGTAGCCACACCGAATCTATGCGCACTGTTACAGCTTCTAGTAAAAATGAAAAATAGAAGAGAAAAAAAACAGAGAAATCACTTGGGGGGGGAAGAGGGGGAGGAGTTTACAGAAGCCTTGAAGATAATATAACATTTATCTAAGAAAGTGATCACATTCTGTGTTATTAAATGTTATTGTACATCATGGAAAATAGTTTACAGTGAAAATATTTTGAAATAACAAGTATGCTATTTGGTTTCACTTCATATATATTTTAGTGTTAAGAAAATGAAAGGAATAAAGCAATTTCTATGGATAATGTGGGAATGAAAAATAAGCTGTTAGCCGGACTTTCAAAATATTGCTAAATCAAAAAGTATTAAGCATAAAATAATTTTTATTACTGTTACCAACAACTTTTAGTATGAAAGCACTGGAAAACTTTAGCTTTTTTTTTTCCGCTAAGATTAATATGTTGCCCTATGTGGGCTGCAATACAGTGCCTGTCTGACAGTACAAAGCAAAACTGGACAGCTGATAAGGATAACAATTAAATAAGTATAATGGATTTTATACAGGTGTGGAAGGAATTTAGGAAAGAAAATTGTCCAAATTAAGTTTGTGTTACTCACTGAAATTTATATTCTTCTTCTTGCAAAAGGTGTCTATCATCTTTAAAATCCAGAGGGGATCAAGGCATTATACTCCACAGTAGCATCTGTGCCTGAAACAGCACACTGCTCTTTAGAGCCATGCTGGATTATTGGTTTGATGTTAAATAGACTCAGAAAGAAGGAAAAAGATAAAAAGGAACAGCAACAAAACAATTGCTTTGTATAGTATCTTCAGTTCATCACTGGTGGTCTCCCATTCAAGAATTGACTGCACTCAGCTTCAATAATTAACTCTTACATTTTTATTGGTCTGACCTATTCAGAATTATACCAAAACTGCAACCCACCAGAACAATTACATTGCCTTTTCCAAATTGAAAAAAAATAACCAGTGCTGTTAAATCTCTTCCTATTGGTGCAGGAAATTTTTAATACTCCATACCATTTGGGGATTTCTCCTTTTTCCCCCTTTAAGAAATCCGACATTTTTTGGTTTTGACATATTGCTCAATACTTAATGAGAATCTCACCAGAAAATAAATCCATAGTTGTTTTCATGACAGCAAATTACATGCCAAAGTGTGACATTTAAATGTTGAATTTTAATGGCTTGTCAGCAGAAGTGAAATGCATTTAAAAAAATTAATATGTGAGAGAACAATGTGTCTGTCTATAAAATAATTCTGTTCATAGTAGACATGAATGGTAAATACAGTGTCAGACGTATTCTATTTCTCAAAGCACATCTTCATTTAGTAAGAAAGGAGCTATATGAATAGGGGTTAAATTCTCCTCTCCCGCTGGCAGAGTGGATCTCTGCTGCAGGCATAGTGGTTGGGAGATTCCTACCAATACCCATTTCCAGAAGGTTTCCACGTGCAGCAGAATTTTAGAAAAGACAATAAAAGGTGAACTGGGCAGCCTGGGGAGAGGGAGGAGTGTCCACCACCTCTTACAACCACTTGGTTACGACTGCCACACACTTGCCGCTTATCTTTTTCCTTGGACTGCAGGTACTGACAACACTGATTTTCAGAGAGTAAATTCAAGAAGTGATTGACCAAAAATATTCTAATCACATTTAGTCAAGTGCAAGCATTTCCTCCCTGCTGTTTATCTTAAACATTTCCATCAATAAATTTTTCACTTGCTACCACTAAAGACTTGTGTTATGTAAAATGTTGATATTTAACTTCAAAATAGCAGTAAGCAGAATTCCCTTTTCCTCCTGCAATTACAATGATATAAATAATGATTCTATTTCAGTGCTCTTGCTTACCTCTAAGGTCCCTTAGGATTTTTGGGTTATTTAATAATGGTCTATAAAAGAGGTGTGACAGGGGGTATGGACCTATTCACAGGCTAATATATATCTCCTCAGATTAAGGAAAATCTGAGAACATTGTGAAGAATCAGATTCTCGGCAACATGTGGGAATCTGAGAAAACAGAAAGTTAACTGCTTAAAAATGCAAATTTGTATACCTTGGACAAAATAATCTATGCCCATACTTTGTTGGGAGCCAATTTAATTCTCTTCTTTTGCAGGGGTGGGTGGTGGGAATAAATAGAAACCCTCTCTATGCGCAACTACGGACGATAAAAAAATTGCTGAGGAGCACAGGAAGGCTGCTACTAGTCCTAAAATGTTAAAATGTCTGAATGCCCTCACTAAAATACTCTGAGCAGTTTTACCCTGCTTATCTAAAAACAAAGGAAGAACAGGCTCAACACCAGACAATGAGAATGATTAAAGAAATAGAAAGCATGTTTACGAAGAAAGATTGGAATGGCTCTTCTTATTTATTCCTTTATACCTAAACCCTTTATCTCTTCAGGTACACGTCCCACCTTCACAGAAATACCAACTCCCTTCAAGTATTCTCCGTGGCTTTCTCCTGCTATTCTCTCCCGTTCTCCTTATGTCACCACAGGTCCTAACACCAGTATCTATTTCTCACCTTTATTTACTCTTCTCATTCTTCTAAAACGTTAATTCTCTTTCAGGTGCCTCCCTGCACCTTGTGGCTGGTTTCAAAGTATCTGCCTATCACCCAGCCAAACACATCACCCCAACCATGGAGTGGTCTCTCCCTCTGTAGGGGTATTCACTTGGGAGTCTCTCCTTGACCCACCCACCAATTTCCACAAAGTTCATGGATACTGAACATATTTGGGACCTTGCCTTTCTGTCAAATTGGCTAATAAATTAAAAAATTGTTGAAGGACTGAGCTGAACTAATGCCATGGGCAGGCAGTTCCCATCTTTACAATGCTATGTTAAAAAAAACAATAAAATCACATCAGTTAAATAATTGAGAGGGACTCACTGATACCTGAATTCACAGGGATCCCGGTAGAAGACTACCATTAGGTATTTGTGTTTGAGTAAATACAAAAAATATCCAAAGTTCTATCAGACAGGAGCAACAGACTTCCTTTGTAATGTAGAAGAAAGGTACCCTGCAGCACTTTTCCACTGCTAGTTAACATAGGAGGGGGAAAATGTCCAAATTGCAGAATCTACAGAACCACCAATGTCTCCTTCGCATATCTTGTCCTGGTACTGCCAGAAATAAGATATAGACTTAGATGAGCCAATAAGGAATAGGAATTTTCCCACCTTCCAGGAAAATTTCTCTGATCCATTTGCAATTTGCATTATTATTCCACATACAGACACTTTTTTTCATAACACTTACACAGAGCCATTCCTCCTCCCCCAGAAAGACTCATTTGACTTCTATCAGACTGTCAATATTAGAGGCTAAAACTTCACCCACAAAATAATTAGTGCACGGGAAACAGCAAAGCATAATTCCTTAAATACCTTGACCAATATGCCTCCATCTAGGAGCACATCAGTTCAGCTCCTATGCCTGTTCAACCCCTGCCACTTATACTTTAGAAGAAATGCTGACACATCAGAAAGTTGTCCTTTTTTTTTTTGCAAGTATATCAGGTATTACAAAAATCTTATTACCTCTTCCTCCAAAGCATACATCACTCGAACTGATATTAACTTAACTTTAACTTCTTTCATACTGCCCAAACAGTATGACAACTTCAGATCACCTGCAGTAAATCTAAGCTGGTTAGTCCAGACATGAAAGACTTGCATTCTTACTATCAGCACTCTAAAACATTTGTTCTGATAGATAACTTGACACTCACCCTTACGATGATGATAACTTTTATTTAGTTAGTTTCAAGGTGTATTTTTAAAGAAGACGACCACTAAGCTGTCTTATTCTTCAACTTTTGTCATTGCTATTTGTGGATGAGACACTAAAGTTTTGTACTCAGAAGACTATATAACTCTCTGTCTCCCTTCAGGACTACAGCCTTCACTTCCACTGCTGGCCTTGAAAAGCCAGCTAAAAAAAGGTTGCACTAAGATCATATCTGTTGGGTGGCAATGACATGAAATGCCTTTAATCAGTCAAGCTTCTTTAGAACAGATGAAATGAGATTTAAATTAGATTTAGAATTTGCAGTTAAAAATATTTTGGTCTGTCAATCAAGCCTCAGCCAATTATATGAACATAGAAATTTTATTTCTAAAAAATATGTGCAAACATGTTACAAAATTAGGCAAACCAAAACTCTTTATACTGCCAGTTTTCTAACTGAAGAGGAGACTTTTAAAATCATTCTGAATATCTATATACTGAATTTTTAGAAGTACTTAGACTGGAGACCACGTTCCACAAGTCATAATGTACACAAGTCACGGGTAAAGGCTGTTATTTAAAGAGTACAACTATTGGGCAGAATTGTTGAAAGCAACATTGTCTAATTAAGCAGCAGCAACCTGACAGAAATGTCTTCACTACCACTTCAGCCTCAAACATTTAGAGAACGTCCCGTTGAACAGTAACGTAAATACAGGCAGTTCAGCAGCGAGGATGAAGGGTTGTCAATACAGTGACATTAGCATGCACTTTTGATTTTCTGCATCTAAACATTATTAAACACTTAGTTTAATAAACTGAAACAATTTTACTGCTATAAGTGCTAATATCAAGATATTGGATGAAGGGAATCCATAACAGAACAGTAATGGGGCTGCAGTATCGAATTTTCACCATTAAAATCCCCAGATAAGTTCTCAGTTTTCTCCTTGGACCTTCAATGGAAGGAAAAATCAGCCAGAAACCCCAGCTATAACCTACTGATCTCCTTTCACCAATCATTTGGAAAGTACAGAAGTGACTGAACTGGGAAAAATGCCTTTGTATGTGTCAGACTTGAGGTGTCTAATATTCTTGCCTAAAGCTGTATGTTCAAGTCTTGACCTAGTGAATTGTTCCTGCAAAGACATATCACCCTTTCCTCATCTCCGTAGGGCTCCTGCCATAGCAAAATTACTGTCTACACACTGACCCACATTGTTTCACAGTTTCTGCATGCTGTGCTGATGCTCTTTAAGGGTCCATCTGTTGTCTCTTAACTTGTAGGTTCTCCAGAACCTGTCTGTGCTGATTCTATACTGTAGTAACAAAAACGAAGTCCGCAAGAAGAGCTTATAAGCACTATGATAATACTGCAGAGTTTGGTTAAAAGAATCACAATTCTATGCTTTGGAATTTATTTATTTAATTTTGCGCTCACAGCTTAAAAAAAAAAAAAATCTGCCTAATCTGCATGTACACAAGAAAAGTCTGTTTCACTTTTCATAATTGTGTTCACTACAGAAATGGAATTACTATATAGATATTGAATGAGTACTTATCTTTATCTTCAAGATAAAAAGGACTAAAACAATGGTGTTCTTAGGAGCAAGCCAACCTCAAGCTAAATCAGTAGCCCTGCATCATGTATTACCTTCTTGAACTCAGAGATTATATATTTGATAGCAGGCAGCTTTTTATATATTTTTTCCACTGTTTTTTCTATATTGTTTTTATTACCTTTCCTTTATTCTTTCATTTTATATTTAAAACAAAAAAGACTTTTTTTTCATGCAAGGGAAGAAAATACCCTTACTGTAACAATCGATATAATTATCTTGTTATCCTACATTTTGGTATTTACAGTCCTCTCCAGAATTAATTCAAGTAACCTTTGCTACCGTATCAACAGCCCTTACATCAAAGTAGAAACAAGAGACCTTATTTATTTATTTATTTAAAAATCCGATCTGTGCTCCCAGTCAGTGAAACTGAAGAACAGAGTAACAGTTCTTCATCACATTTTGGAAGGTGTTTTGACCTGCATGTTATTGCCAATACTGCAAGCGTCAGTGCACAAGTGACAAAAATAGCAGCAATATCTTTTTATTGATACTGTATTCACTTTATCCCCCAATGTTAAATTTATACTTTTCCCTAGAGAACTGATATCATATTCGCATCCCCATCATTACAGCTGTATGAGGACCACTCTTTAGAGCCAATAACAATCACACCATATGTTGTCCTGAAAAGCAGATAGCGCGCACAGGTCACCTTACCCTCTGACCTGGAGAATTAGAGTTTAATTATGAATACAGGCTCCACCTCCTTTGTTTTCAATTGTGCAATAGCACAAAAGAGGTTATAAATATTCAGAAATTTTCACTTTTACCTGATCTGTGCTTTCCCCTCACCCCTGCTCCAATTCTTCTGATACTGATTCTTTTAACAGCACAAAGAGATTTTACTTCTGTCCTGAAGCTGTATCTCCTCTAGCTTTTGATCCGACAGCAGCGGCCATCTCCCAGCAAGCACTAGATCACTTATAAATGCCTTTTTAAAGTCAATTCTGTTTTATAATGCCCAAGGCAAACAGCTATCAAAGCAGCTTTCTCTACCTCTGTCCCATTATGCTAAAACCAGCTTGGTGAGAATGGAAAGCTTAGACTTCACATAATCCCAGCAAGCACACAACAAAAAAGATGAACTCAAAGAACACTAAAGGGTTCAGATCCCTGTGTCACTACTGATTTCCTGTAAAATCTCAGCTAATCACTAAGGTCCATGACCAAAAACACATTTAAGCATCTTATATAGGTAGGAGACTTGCCACTGGTATCAATGGAAATATAAACATTTACATATCTCTGTGAACCTGACCCTGTAGTCCTTCCATGTCCCATCTGTAAAATGAGGATAACATTAATTCTTTATCTACCAGAGATAGAGAACACAAATACTGAAAATTAAAAGGTGCTCAGATTTCACTGTAATGGAAAAACCAAACAAACAAAAAACATTTTAAAAGGGAGAAAGCCCTAAAATCAGAGGAGGAGGAGAAAACATAGCTGGACTCAGTGATGAGTTAGTCTTAAGTGTAAACTTTCTCAGATACAAAGGAATGATTCTAAACTCAATAGTACCTTTCTCTTATTGCTGCTTTTCTGGAATACGCTGTCCTGAATCGCCCCGCAGATGCAGGCAGTATACGATACAGCAGGTGCTGAACCTTTTAAGTCTTTGACAGTCATGATTTTTTTCATAAATTATAACATTAAGCCCAACCACTGTGTTCCGTGTTTTTGCTGCCTCATTTAGATGAACCTGCTTCTTCAACAGGAACACAGAAGCAAAATAGCCAAACTAATTCAGTTTCACCTTATTTGCCTGGCAACATGTTTTTAGGTGATCCTGGAACATTTCTGAGGTCTCTGAGTTAAGGGAGAGAGACCTTTAACACTCCTCCTCAGCCCAAAGAGATACTCAGGCGTCTTCCATCAAGATGTGTATGCTCTGCTGTGAATTGATGCCACCTTCTCTATCATTTCTCTTAGCAGAGTTGAAGCAGAGTATGCCAGCAGGAAGTCCGGTTCTTCAGTAAGCTCAGCTTCTTCAAAAATTCATAGGGCAAAAATCTGATTAAAATACTTTCAGGAGAGCACCTGTTACAATTTATGCTTACTGCAGGTAGCCATCTTGCAAGAGAGTTAGTGGATAACCCAGAAGTGTCTTAAAAATGCATCTTGTCCAAAATAACACCTCATAGCAATGATTGCAGACAGAATATAGGTAAGACACAGCAAGCCCAGATCCTGTTAAACCTTTTTGGGGCAGCATCTAGAGGATACTGGCACACTTTTTCTGGCACACTGCTTTTCTGCTAATATTAGACTTCCAACAAAATTCTCCCAAAGCACCAGCCTTGATACTGCTTCTATACAGAAAGAAAAAAAAAAAATCCTTTTTTTAATAGTTAAAAATCCTTTCTTTTTCTATAGTAATGAAAATTCACTATAGAACATTAAAAATGAAACTTGATCCCAGAGATAGCAATGGGAGATGGGGCCGACAGCAGTGTTTCAATGCAGCTAGAATTTGATACTAATTAACAGCAATGTAAGAAATTAAAGGGTAAATGGACCTATTAGATTATCTACTAAATATACTGTCCATAAAGAAACAGCTTGTCTAACAGTCAAATGATGTATCATATGGCATAGTCACTCTGAATCCCAAAGCTGTCCATCTTTAGAGGCTGCAGCATTTCTTCGTGAAAAATAAGCCAACACACAGATTTCAAGGCAGATGGAACGCAGCTTCCAGGAACTCAGTTTGCAATAGATTAAGGGGCAAATAGTTGGGTCCCATCCACAGCTGGATCACAGTTAATCTTGGGGTGCCAAAACAGGATTTGAAATGGATCCATGGCAGATTCAGTTTTGCTCTTAAACTTTCCTGTACTTTTCCACAACACCATCATTTCAGCAAAATTAGTTCATCTGTTTCCCTACCCAAACCAGAAGGTGCTGATGTTTTCCATTAAAAGCACTAACACATGATGTAAGAAAAATTCATAATGAGAATCAGTAGTGATACAGCCGAAGTAAGAAAACAGAAGATATCATGGAAATGTCTGTGTGATATCCTGAAAAGCGAGGACGGGACAGTAGCCCAATGGGCTGTTACTGTGAAAACCTGAAGGAAGCCTCCTATGAAACGTGTCACTAGCGTGCCTATCATCACTTACAAATCTGACTTCAAGAAACCAGTTAACTTCATTTATTAAGAAAACCACCCTTTACTCCTTGTCGTGGCCAAAAAACATTAGGATAAAAATACTAGATCCAGGTTTCATTTACACCATACTGCACTAATTAGAATTAAGGAGAAAGTGTCCTCTGGCGGAGTGGGCAGGGGAGTAGTGTGCTCTCCCTGGGCTCTGGCACCAGCACAATGTTTGTCCTTGGAAATGCATAACTTTTCCAACTGTGGCTCTACTGCAGAATAACTCAGGCTCCTTTGAGGGATGCTAAGCAGTGTTCACAACAAGCTTTGGAAGCCTTGGTCGAAAGAGGGAACTATTAACTATTGTAGAAGTTATTTCAATGAAAAAGAGGACAGCCATCCCAGAAATGTGCTATATCATTTTCTTGAGAGAACTCAAGAGTCATTATGAATAATAAGGATTTTTTTGCTTGAGGAAAGGCAATATTCCAAAAAAATATTTCTAATATTCATAAACTGAATTTCAGAAAGAGACTGAATCTCACTGATCTACAAAGGACTTTTATGGGAATGCTGTCTACGCTGACTAGCTGCAATTATTGCTCATCTTTCCTCCTATTTCATCATAGGTCATGGCTTCTTTGCTTTAACATTAGTATTTCAGTTGCTTCAACGTATTATAGATAGTTTTTCCTTAGTAATACACAAGAATTGTGAAGTCCCTAAACCACTCAGTGTCTGAAGTCATACATGGGAAAAGCTTATTCTATGCTTGCTCGGTATCTTACACTCCTTCCCTGTATCCCTAAATATCTGCTACCGATCACTGTCAGAGGATGATGTTCAGCTAGATGAATCATCAGAATGAGCTAATACTGCACTTCTTCACCATTTACCAGCCCAGACCAATGGGTTTTTACACCTATCCATACTTTCTAGCTCCTTAAAACAGACAATCACTTCTAGATTTTTTCTTTCAATCTGCAGAAATATGTTAGCAGGCCTAATGGCTTAAAGGGGAGGGCAGGAACAAATGTAAAAATTCAAAATGGTGTTTTGCTGCCATGGGGTAATTACAATAAAAGCTTATTTCAAATAAAGCTCAGCTGTAACCAAAAAAGCCAGCTACATGATGGGACTGTGCTTTGTGCATCTTCCAGGTATCTTCTGACAAAGTTTTCACCTCCCTTTGTCAATACATCAAAACAAGTTGGATTCTGCTCTGCAGCCTGTGTGAAGTAGGGAAGCAAAACAGAAGCGAGTCATTCAAGCAACTCAAAGACTCTCTTTGAATAGTCCTACGGCAGGTCAAGGTCACAATCCTCACTCAATATTAGAAACACTGGATGTAATGGTGGACAATTGAAGCAAATAGCCAAAGTCCCAATGACCTTTCATCTTTAATTTGTAAACAAAGTAAATAAGATACAGAGGTTAATGAAAATGATTACCGAGGTTGAGAATGTAATTTTCACAATTCTAAAGCTATGAGTTACAAAATAATTACTGGCACAAAGAGCCACGTAACCTTAACTGGTGTTGCATAAGACCAGTCCTGATGGAATTAATATATACAGCTCACTTGCCGTACGTGGTCCAACTACGGTAAACCCACTGATAAAAATCAGCTTCCTTCCAACGCCACAGCCTATAAACATACTCTGCAATGATTGACTTTTTATTGCCTAACTCAGCAAAAGAAAGCTGAGCAATTCTGCAGCCTGGAGATGATGGATACACTTTAATTTGATCTAAAGTTCCTTAAATCTCTTACTGCATTTCACAAATCTTAAAGAACATAAGCAACACTTGAGCAACAACAGATTGTGCTTAATACGAGAACTAAACCTAGAAACACCGAACTTAGATCCTTTAATTGGTGTCCTAGCAAAGCAGGTGAGGAGACTGTTGATTATTCTCCATATATCTGTGATTCAACCCCAAATCGATAATTTTTCTTTCAAAAGTAGACACAGATACCTGATGAATCCTCCAAAAATTGAAAGAACACATGGAAAATGTAAGATTAATTATTCAGAGTACTGAGTAATACAGCAAGCACCACCAGGAAAGTCCCCACTACCACTTATAACACGGATAATAGCTTCAGGACATTTTCTCCCATCTCAGGACTGGTGACACTACTCTCAGGGTTCCTGTATTTTGTTTAAATTCTGCTTTTTGGGATTCAGTGTCCTGCAGTGCAAAAATCAATATGCATGCTCCACCTGCTGCTCACTCTTTATTGCGCTGCTAAAGTTGCAGCATCTATGCAGGGTGATGTTGGATGTTTTGGAAATTCTTATAAAGAGTTATAAATGCTCTGACTCTTAGAAAAGGTTTCACTTGATTTCTGACATCATGCCTGATTTTCATACCTAGAATTACCTGTAAAAGCAACTCACCAACTTACCCAAGTACATTTTCAGAAGACATACAGTCAGCTAATCAGGTCTTTAAGTAGATACATTTCTGAAATTATTTATGCAGGTGAAAAACTTAAAAGAGAAATCAGGTGAAAAAAAAAATCTTAAAAAAAATAGATAAAATAAATAAAGAAAATCTATTACACTTATACCTTGTTCTTAATGCAAACACTGTCTATACCATTAGTCATTGGTAGCATAATAACAAAAAGTCATATTGATTTCATAATACGCTGCTTCCCGGAATTCATATTGTTATACTTCTGCAAGAAGTTTCATTTTAAAGGAAGAGCTTATTGACCTATTGCTCAGTCATCGATGTGGGAAACTAAGAGACTCTTAATTCTTACCCTTTGATCTCTCAAGCCCTAGATGGTTGTACCGTTATAAAACTCGGTCTGGAAAAGCTAGTTCACCCAAGCCTTTCAATGTGTTAGCACAAATCCTCAAGAAAATAAGAACATTTGTGGTTTTTTTCAGGCATGCTTTGCTTTCACAGTCCTAGACTTGTACTTCCAAGTATTTTTCTTCTATTTTTTTGAATCCTTGAAAAAGAAAAATTAAAATAAAGAGAAACATCTCAAAATACTCCTGCATAACAAAATGTAGAAAATCAATGCCATTTCCTTCTCCGTATCACCCACTCTGAGCTGCAACTTGCTCGGTAAAACAGCAGGGAGGTGAAAGCCTCTAAAATGGCAGGTTTTACTATAAAAATGGATACTTTCAGTAGCCTTAGCAAAGAGTGACTAACATAGAAACAGATGGGTGCTGTATTTTGAAATTAATGAAATAGTACCAAATAAGGACATTCCAGATGTACTTTCTTTGTAAGAGGAAAAATATTGTAGTTTGACAATTCCAACAGATATGTTACCACAGCATTTGTGAAATTTATAAAGATACAATAGCTTTTTTTTTTTCCCCACAGAAGACAAATATTCTGAAAGATCCAAGTCAATCTACTGCATAGTTTCAAAGCATTGTTTTAAGGAAAATGGAAAATAATACTATGTGACATGGAGTCACTAGAAAATAAAAGACATGTAAACAGGTTTATCTTGTCCCTAGTTTAAAGAAAAGTGGCGAAATATAAAATAACAGAAATTTTAAGATCACAAGAATATTCTCAAGGCTAAAAGGTGAACCACCTTCCAATGAAGGTAAGTTCATACCATCAGTTGTAGGCCAGGGCCCGTACCATGACCTGTCAAACTAAAGCTCAAGATAAACCCAGGATCTATATTAGCATGAGTTGCACAGAAAAGTTTATGCCGAAATAACACAGCAGGATTAGAAATTACCTGAGTGCCTGCTATTCAGCAAAGGTCAGAATTTGAGCACTGATTAGTTTATGCGGCTACACGGATAACTGATGAGTACCCAGAGGATTTCAGAAAAATAATTAAAATGTTTCAAGAGTACGGGCCAGGGCAAACTGCAGCAAAGTTGATTTTTTTTTTTTTTCCAGTGACCCTGGCACTGGGAATTTGGAACTGTTTCTCAGGTTCTGTTCAGTCTGTATAAGACTATTAAAGCTGTACCAGAAGCTACTTATCCTTAAAGTACAACTTAATTCCTCTAAACACCTCTCCACAGGGCCTGGAACATGGCTGAATTTAAATATTGCGTTCAGTGAGACACAAAGGACAAAATTCACGTGACTAAATGAAAGAGCAGATGTAATCAGCCGTGGACTCCCTAGTCAGTGGAGAGCTAAGCAATACGGTCAGTGAAATCTAGGATATGATTTGCTTCATCCTGCAGTTGCCTGAAATTACACAGATGAATCGCACCCTGAAAGCGCCTGTTTCTCTACTGTTCGTAAAGAGAGCCCCAGTAGACAGAGGCTGTAGAGCTACAGCTGTGCGAGACAGACGCCATCCGCACAATCGGAGCACGCATTTTCAGTTCAGCAACAGCAGAGTCAACCCCAGGTGGCAAAGTGCTTGAAGCACCGTCTTGGCACTCACTGTCATTAAGAGTGGGATGGGACAGGGTGGGCGGAAAGTGAGGGTGGGGAGGATTAACAGTTTTGCAAATCTGCAACCCCTTAAATATTTCTTTGAGTCAAGATGGCCCCCCATAGAGCAAATGTAAGCCTGCTATCAACAAAGTTGCTAGGAGCAATCGAAATAACATCTCCATCCATATACTACGTGCTGGCATTACCAGAATGTGGATCACCTGCCTGCACGTTGAGCAAACTGGCATAAGGAAAAAGATCAACTTTCTTAAGAGGAGACAGTAGACTTGTGCTAGAGCTTTCTGTGATGATAAGCTGCTGGCCTAAGAAGAGATGAATGTCATCTCTTCCCGAAGTTCAAAGGGAAAAATTAGTCACAAGGAACTTAGGATGAGGTGAAGGGCAGCTTCCCAGACAGAAGAAAAGTGAAGAACAGACCAAGAGAGAGAAGGGCAAGGTCATGTGCAAGAAATAACAAAGAGATATTTGCACATGTTGTTAGGGCACCACTCCCTAGGAAGAAAAACAGAGTAGATTTTATAACCAATGAGCCACTAGTTTTAGAACCGATGTTTGTGTGTTCACATATTTTTATGTACTAATTTTGATACTGAGGTATGTCTTTAAGACAACCCAGTATGATGTCAGTAATGCTTTACTATCAATGCTTGACTGAGCCTTCAAATAATTTTTTTAGCACAGTTCAGGAAGGAAATCTGTTGGTTTCTAAAGCAGATGAATGCAATAGTAAAGATGAAACAATAAAATTATTCAGAAAGATTTCAGCAGAACACGTAAGTGACCGATTTATCTAAAATCTTACCGAAACATGAAGTGGGATTTCTTATATACTAAGTGCTAAAGTTGAGCACTTAATTAGACTGCCAAATCTAGGAGGACCAGAAGTAGATTAAACTTTGGATACTTATACATAGTGATCAGACACTGCAGTGCAAAGGAAAGATTAGATGATCATAACTAATCTAAGTTTTAATTAAAATTTAAAAGCAGACAGGTTTTGCACTGGCCACAAGGGAGAAAAAGCTGAGTTCCACTGAGATGGGTTGAAGCATATTTTTCTCGTTTCTGAATTGAATTTGGTCTCCAGTCTTTCTAATGTTATTCTCAGCTTAAAGAAAATTCTCCCATTTTAAGCAACTCACACTGAGGGCCACATGTCATTTTTATTTATTGACTGGTGAAATTACCTCACAGGTTAATAAGATGGTAGTAAGAAGTTTTCAGTGTCGATGAACATTTAGTTTTAAATTTAAATATAGTGTATTGCTTTCTGAGCATTCACTGCCCTCTGCTCAATCCTGCAGGCAGTGTCCCAACAAAGTTCAGTTCAGTGGAAAGACAGGGAAGAATATTTTATCATTGTCTCTCCCACATATATGCAAACACATGCTAATGCCCAATTCTGCAGAGTTTCCAGTAAAGATTGGTGGTAATGTCGGAGCTATAACTCAAAACATAAGACAATGCATTTTCCTTCCTATGTAAGGCTGATTGACTTATTCATTATGATTTCATTAGGGGTGAGTTTAACCCTTCTTCTATTTATAAATTGTTTCCAATTCATTTCTGACTTCTGTAAAAGTATTCATTATTCATAAATATTTTATGAAGTGTTTAGGTGAACAATTTTAAACTTAATGAATTTTTTAATCTCTGTTTCTTTTTCCACTGGGAGTTACTGGCCCAAGTCACATAGAACTGACCTTAGCAAATACTTTCAGTGCATGGTGATACTCATTAAAGCTAGTATATGTAGAGTTTTTTCTGAAATGAGGATAAACATAAGAAGCCTATCAGGTTAGAAATTTAGGATTACCAAGTATTGTTTGAAGAATCGAAGTATTATTCTTCAAAGAGGAAAAGTCCAAACCTTTAATTTTTTTCCTTTTTCAGAAGAAAAACTACAGCAGCTACCAGGAGGAGATTGAGGGGAAGAGGCCCAGAAGGTCACTTAGCACAAGCATATTGCACCAACCCTCCTCCTAGATAAGAAGAGGTTGCTGCTACTCCACGAACGTGCTGTTTGGAAAAAGAGCTTGTGGGAGCAGCAAGCAACCTGGAGGAGATGGATGGGTTAGGAGTCTGACAGTGGAGATGCTGTCCAGCAACTACCCCAGAGAAAAATGATGCAAAAATTCAGGAGGGCTCCATATGCTGAGTGACCAGCTCAGGTCTGTGCACAGGAACAAACTGCCAGCGTGATGCTTCCGTGCAGGGACGAGGGCAAGTGAGTAACGGCAGGGAGGCCCCGCAGAGGCAGGGAAGCGCTGTGCTTCCAGCTAACATTTGGGGGGCAGAAAAAGTAGGAGATGAAAGAAGGTGTCTTTTTGGTTTGGAACTACCTCTTGCTTATATATTTATACTGCTGCTCAAATGGGAAAGCGGGAATTTTACAGAGAACAGACCTATCTCATGAAGAGTTGCAAAGAGAAAAGGTATGTGGCTGAACAAAATAACTGACCTTTTGATCATGCAGAGTTTTGATTTATGGGGGATTTTTTTACATTGTTTTGCAGTATTGGCTAGTATTAAATCCCTCTAACATCTTAAATGTGACTATTAGCTGGATACCTCCTAAAACTTAATAACAATGAACAGAATAAAAAGCTTGATGTTTGATGCTATTTTGAATGTTACTAACTATAACAGTATCAGAAATTAACATAGTTTGGCTAGAGCCTACGTGGAAAGACCTGAAACTCATCAAACTATTTGAAAAAGCTGAGCTGGAGTGCTAGAGTCTTTTCATGTGCTTACTCTTCCGCTACTAAGGAAGGGATAGAGGAGGGGAAGAAAGCATCTGTACCAAATGCATAAGCAACTCTCAGAACAATGGAGAAAAATAATGCTCCCCAACTTAGTACTTACTTTAATTCAAAGAATAGTTTATGAAAGAGGTAATGTGGCCCAAGTAGTGCCTCTTGGCTTGATTTCCTGGCATACTAAAAAATAATAAAATAGAAGTGATTCTACTAGCCCATATTGGGCTACAGTAGGAGAATAAGCAGCAGTTCAAAGGAGGGTATTACACCCCTCTACTCAGCAGCAGGATGGCCACATCTAGATTACTGTGTCCATTTTTTGACCCAATTTCTTGAACGGGGGTTCAGTAAAGAAATTGAGACACTGGAGGAAGTCCAACAGAGGGTTACCAAGCTGATTGAATCACATGATCAGTAAGAAGAGATGGCACAGGAGCTGCTTTTGTATTGTGAAGAAGTGGCTATTGGGTGGACCTTAGCCACCACCAATGCAGCCTACAGCAGCATAGAGGGTATTTGAAAAGACAACAGAGACAAATTCTTCCTACTTTTGGCTGATAATAAAACAAGGGACAAAAGCTGCAAGTTGTAGTTTGGAAGGATTAGTTTGGACATGGCAAGAAACTCTTCTCTCAGGAGCTAGCCAAACAGGTCAAACTTGGGGTAAAACACAAAGTGCTTTAAAATCCCATTCCTTGGAAGTTTCCAAGACTCAAGTAAGCAATCTGATATACTTTCCAGTTGCCCTGCTTTTAGCCAGAGACTGAACTAGATAACCTCCAGAAGTCCATCTAACCAGCGCTTCTGTGATTCCTCTAAACACTTCCATTTATTTAACATTAATTATTTGACCTGTAGTTAAACCTTTCACGTAAGGACAACACTAAAGGAAATTATACAGTAACATAACCTAGTAATTTCTCAGAAAGTCTTTTTCACTATGGACAGATATGTAATATTGCATATTGGTCATTTACCATGAAGGTCATAAACTAACAGCTCTCAATGAGGACCAATGTGGAATTTAAAGTTTGTGAAAAATACCCTGCCAAAAGATCTCACCTTGCAAATATAGCAATAAATGGCAACATAATAGCTCCTTGAAGACAGAGGAAAAAAAATCTTTTGTAAAATATATATTGGTTGGAATATCTCAGCAAATACAAACTGCCTGGAAACTCAGAAAGTTGAGTAGCCAAGACATCAGACAAGCTGCAGTCAGTGTCAAGTTGTGCGGTTGATCTTGCACAGAAAGAGGTACGGGTCTCATCTGTGACTACGTGTGACCTTCCTTCCATTCCTTTACCTCCACAACTAACACAGACTTCTGTTCACCATGGTTGTTTCTTAACATTCAAGTACAGCAAAGATATTCCAATGTGTTACCAACCAGGCACTTACTGTGAGGAAAAAAAAAAATAACACAAAACATGATTAAATAAAATCCAGTGATTATGGAATTAAATTCTTGGCTAAGGCTAACTACCTTTTATTATTTTTAGATTGTTTTATACTTTTAACATTTCAGTTGTGCCGTCAATTAAGTCAATCAGTGTGATAGTATCTATAAGGGTAAGTAGCCCTCTCAAGGGCCAGATCTGGGACACTCGGATGCAAATCAGTTGCTGCTTGTCAGCTGGCTAGAGCCTGATGGAGAAAAAAGCCCTACAGTCCCTCTCCCTCCACCCATTGCCTTTTTAGTCAGTTCCTTTTGTTATAAGAAAGGCTTGTCAGCACCCTGAGCCCATGCGTCTGGTACAATTCTCTCGGCTCAGAATAGCACCTATGCTATCCCCTTATACCACGTGCTCTCCCCCTGCCTGATCTCACCCCCCCTGCACTTTTCTGCAGTATCTGTGACTCCTCTCCATGTGTCTCAGATAGTCTTTTTGGCCTGTCAGCTGGGTAAACCACAGGCTGGGTATGAACAGCTCCAAAAAACAGAAATAATGCATTGGCTGTAACATACATATGCAAGAGTCAGCTGCTTCTAAACAAACGGGTAACAGCTGATTTTAGGCCAGCAGTGACACTAATGCCCCTTTTGCTCCCCTGCATAGCTCGTGATTTGCCAGAAAAGCATTTCATGATATTTATTACAACATGCAAAGCTCAAGTCTGGTCAAATAATATTAAAACTGGGCACAGATGAAAAACTACTAGAAGGGAGAGTGATAGGGGGACAGAGAGTGCTTCCATGTCTAACAGCACTTTTTTATCAGACAAAGAAAAAAGTAATAGAATAGCAAGTATGAAGGGGCATTTAAAGACTCAGCACAGCTTCCTAGGAATGTATCAAACAACTAGCGGATGCTCAGACAGGAATTTTGCCTCTTCACAGAAGCAAGCGGAGCTACAAAAAACTAAAAGGAACAAAAAAGGTAAGCTTCTAAATTATTGCAGGCTCAGCAGCCTTACACTTTCTTTCCGAGTCAGAGGTTTTGCATTGTAGGGTAGCTTGGAGGTAAAATAAGGAAAAGAAAATCACTTATCTGACTATGCTAAAGAAATGTGAAAATACTGCATTCAAAAAAAACCCCCACAACTCCCAAAATGGGGTAAAGAATAAAAAAAGTAGTTTAATAGCTATATATTTGACATATGCTAAGTCAAAGAGAGGAAAAATATTCAAAGTTTTCCTAAAAGACTGGAGATACTTTAGTTAAATATGCAGAGCAGGTCTGTGCAGTGCTTAATTAGAAACCAGATAGCAATAGGAATAAAAGACTAAAAATGGAGGGAAAGTCCTTTTTGCAATTTTAAGACTCTGAGAAGCTGCGAAAGAAAAACTGAGCAATGGACAAGTGTTGGAGGGAAAGTACGATTTCATTATCATGAACTGCACTGTCTATCTGTGACCATACACACATGTACAGGCAAAACAAAACAGAAGGAGCAACTTGCAAAATACAGTGAGTATATGCTAAGAATCAGTATGAAAGAAAACAAAAGTGGAATTAAAAAAGATATTTAAGAAGTATTCTGCCAAAGCCATAAGAATGAAAACATCTTACACCAAAAAAATGTATATATATTCTGTATAGCAAAGGGAAAAAAGAACTTTTGTGGGAAATCATACTGATTACTAAAACAAAGTAAAATTTGAGTCATACTATGGTGTATTGTGAGGGACACGATCTACCTATTGAGGTTTTGTGTGAACAAGATTAAAATAATGATTTTGAAAAAGTAAGCCTAAATGTTTCAGAATTTAGAGTACCTATTATAAAGCTAAAAATGTCAAACGTTAGGTGTCCTTAAGAGATAACTTAAAAGAATGTGAGGCCACATAGAGATAAAAGCTGTAGAAAAGGAAATGCAATTAATGTAGAAATAGAAAAGGAAAACAAATTCCTTAGTAATAAACAAATAAGGAAGAAAACACTGGTAGTGCAGTGATAAAAAAGTCTTCTGTTGAATACGTGAATGCGTTATAATTATAGATTAATTGTACAAAATGGTATAATTAGTTTGGTTATGCTGTATTGTTATTCACAGTCTCCAAAAGTAACATTATTAGAGAATACAGCAGCTAAAGAGGTAATCTCATGCTTGAATTGATATTTGCTGACATTCCAAGTGTGGGAACAACTGATAATGAACTGCAATTTGATTGCTGCAGTTTCAAGTGTGTTTTAAAAACATATTATGTACCCATATCACTTCAAGCCCGGTATATGCCCAGTCCAGTAGTCCTGTGGAAGGTGTTAATTTTTTAAAGAATGATCTAAGAAAATAAGAATGAAGTTCAGAGCCACATGTGACTTCATTAACAGGGCAGCATGTTAATGAATAACCCAAATACGAAGACTTTCTGCTGCTGAGCTGTTGCTCAGTCTAATGCTGAGAACAAGGCCATCCAGAGGAAGCCTGGCGAGCTTGCGCAGTGAAGTCCAACAGGAACAAGAAGAAACTTCTTTAGCTTCTTCCACAGAAGGAGGAAACAAGACTGTCTCCAAGTTTCAAAGATCAGAAAGAGAACAAACTGTGCAAGAGCCAGCATACAGAGCTTAACGGAAAATGCTGAGCATTAAAGCAGAGGTTAAAATCCATGAGGTGCCACAGAGATCTTAAAAACAAAGGAGGCAAGGCAAGAACTGATTGACAGCCTTTGATATTTGCATTATATTATCACTAATTTCTATGTTTGCTTTGGAAGAAGAGCTGTAAAGTTATCTGGGCCACAAAGAATTTGATACATCCTGATCCCAGTCAGCAATTGTCGCTGCTAGTTGACAGAAACATGACACAAAGGAGACATGCAGACCTTTTCTCCTTTCTATCAAACATATTAGTTAATGTGTTATTTTATCAAAAACACAAGTAAAAGCTCTGATTGATCATTCTTTTTAAACAAAAGGAATATGATGCTATTGGGATGACATAAAAGCAATATTCAAATGATGTGAAATTGGAAAGCTTTACACAACAGTGCTATGAATGCAGATAAAACTATATATATATAAAAAAGGTTTCTTCTTTACTTTCTAATATCTTTCCCACAATACACAGAATCTGCTTTGCTCCTATAATAAATTTTTGGAATGCCAATACTTTCTTCATAAATACCAATTTCCTGAAAACATTTTTCACAAATGTCTTATATGGCAAAGAGCAAGTCAATGCCATATCAGACTATGTCTGGTAAGCAGAGCAGCCACACAAGGAACCAAATAGGAAAAAAAAAATTTAAAAAAAAAATCTATATTTTTTAATTCTGTGCTATGCAACATACAGGTGTGCCAAAAAGGATTTCAAAGTGTATTCTTTTTGCTGCTTTATAAATAAATCTTTTTGGTTTTTTCTGAAACTCATTCCTAGTTTTCTGAAGTTCTGTTTAGGTCTTTGAAGACCAAAAAATATCAGTGGTGCTTTAGCACTTAACAAGGGCAGGAATTTTTTGCAACCTTTTCAGTGCATTATTGTCCATTGAGCCAAAGAGTTAAGGCAGCGTGACAGTGATACCGGGAGAAGGTAAATATGTCCAGTCCCAGCTGAGTTCCTCCAGTGTAGCATGTCATGGGGTTTATGCTTCAATTCCTGGCATCAGGAGCCATCTAGGAAAAGAATTTGCTCCGTACACAGATGTCTGAAGCAAGCTGATGCCCAGGAAATTTGATGTAAATGCACTGCTCTTTTCAAGTAAAACTTACTTTTTTTTTTTCCTGAAGGCCACAGGAACAGTTTGCCTTCTTTTATATCAATATTTAAATTTAAAGAAAAACCTGCTTTCTTCTACCTCTCCTGGTTTCATCTTTCTATATACCTCCATAATGATGTGATAATCACCTTGCAAATGTGTGCAACAACTGCATTATTCCTTTTAAGTTTATTTCAAAACTGAGCCTATAAAGGTTCACTTTCAAGTCCGTTACCTTCCTTGCAGTAACAAATGATACTTTGCCTTGAAAAATAGTCCTGACTGAAACATTTAGCAACCCTTTCGTAATTCACAAGCTGCATGTGACAAGTCACATTCATTTCAATTTTCAAGTTAACAGATTGTAAATCATTTTAGTTTTTAAAACAAATTTGCTGTAAGAATATAATATTATTTGTAGCGAAGTTATATTAATCACCTTACACTTAACTAGTTAGAATTAATTCAGCACAAATATTTTTTTCTCCTGCTCAAGAGCTTCCTGGGTTGCAAAGAAAATAAACAAGAGGAAAAAAGTGCTATTTTTTTCAAATAGTCTGTAAGTCTGTTGCCTTTTTCCACAGCCCATGAGCCTCTCCAGAATATCTTGCTGACTTGCTAAATGAATTTAAAAGCGTATCCTACTCTTTTTGGTTCTCTTAATAATACTGTTGATATTTGAATATCTTAAGCAAGACTTCCTTCATAACAGTGTGAAAGAAATCGCTTTCCCTGAAAATAAAGTTTTGAACAAGAAGGGGTTATAGCAAAGATTAAGTAGCAACAAGCGTACTCAGGAATCATTATTAATGACTCCAACTTACATAAACAAACCAAAAAACATTTATCAGATTTGTTTTTTAAGTAGTCGTGCTGCACGGTTCCTGCAGTAAAGTGATAACAGCCGTAATTTAGTTAAAACTTAAGTAAAACAGAAGACAGAAGCTAAACTACTGATTATTAGTCTACCATGCTTTGTTTTTACAACACAGTGTCCTGTTGAACTGTGCTAGAAACAGTGTCCACAGGGCATACAGCAAACACAAAAATAGAACTTCTACCTCAGGAGAACTCTATGCCACCAAGCACATAATGCTGAGAAGGTACAAATGCTGCAAAATGCTTGAACTTTCCTTACTTTTTTTCAATAAACAGGCACAGTGGCCACTCGCAGAGGCAGAATCATAAGTGAGGTGGCCACTTGTTGTGACGCTGAGCAAATACCCTTGTTCTGATGTCTTTAAGGAAGTGTGTCCTCCAGGCTCCATCTCTGACCTCTTTAGTCAAGTAATGGTCATCGCTATGGCAGCTGCGTTTTCACAGAGTTAGTACCATGTTATGTTATCAGCTAGACTGAATCACTGGTTAGAAACTATTCTATGAAATAAATTGAAATCCCTCCTGGAGTAAGCAAGTCAAGAAATACTACTGTTCTCTTTTATTATTGCTTATGCTGATATTTCAAGTACCATTTATGCATTCATGCTTGAGTTATAATGTACCATGATTAGTCCTCCTATCTCATTTTCCATGCTCCTAATCTTATAGGTCAACCATCAGTGTGAAACTTCCCACAATCTTAGTGATGCAATCACTTTGCCTTTGCAGTAATATTGCTGGAACAAGAAGAAAACAAAACATTTTATAATCTATTTAATTCATTAAAGTAAAAAAAAAAAAAAAAAAAAGTATTCTGTGCATTTTAGCTCAAACAGGGAAGTGCATAGATAATTTACCGTTCTTGGTATAGTCCAAGAAGTATCTTCTCCCAAGTTGGACAAAAGGACACAGAAGTCCAACCATAGGGATAAGTATTTCCATTTCCTTCAGGCACTACTCATTCACCCTGCTGTGTTGACGCTTCCTTCATTTGCCTTTACCAATGATTTAGTCCTATCTAAACAGCATCCTTTTGATTGTCCTGTTTATCAGACAATGAGAAATGTTTCAACTCCTCATAAATTATAAATCATAGTACTACCAACTTCAGAAAGTGATTCATCACTTTTCAGCAACTGTGAGAAGGGCTTTTCCCATATAGACAGTCACATTTATAAAACCTGAATCTTCAGAAAAATCTTCTTCATGAAGGGTATTTTGAAAGATTTGACTGACTCAAAGACAGCGTGAGTGAAAATGCCATGAACAAAGGTATTTGAATGCTAACAGATCATTTCTTTGTGGGAAACTATCTAATATTCCAAGGCATTCATTTCTATCATCAATCTACTAGTAGACAGTGTAGGCAAAGATAGACTTAATGTGTAAAGAAGACATAAAAACTGCATCATTATGAAATCTGAATTCAATTTTAGTCAAAGTCCTTTATTAAACAGATTATCATCAGGTGTGCCACTCATCTAAGCCTCTGTCCTATGCTTCCCTATTGTAGTAAACATTTCGAGCTGGCAGAATCACAAATTATATTTGCTATTCATATCACATTGTCCTTTGTTTTATAGCACCTGACCATACAAGCTTCCATTTGGACCATGATTGAAATATAGGCATCACTTAGAAGTGATCAGCAAACAGGAAAGAAAGAGGATGTAAATTTTACAAGGCTTTCTATGGATTTTTATTTTTTTTATTAATTCTATGGAAATAGATGTCAACAGAGTATTGCTAGGAAAAAAAAAAAAAAGAATAGATTAGTAATATTGCAAGAAGACACCAGGAAGGAAACAAAAAAGAAAAACCAAGTCACGTTAGAAAAATAAATAAGTAAGAACCTAGAAAACCACTCAAGTTAATGACCTCCAAAATATCTGGTCCTGAACTGTATCTACATCCAATAAAAGTAGAAAGTGTTCAATACAGACATTACTAAAAGTTTTGCTTATCATGGGACCTACTATATAGTGTTCCAAGAGAAAATGGTCCTGCTGTTTACAAAAAGGAGAGAGCAGATGCTGTCCCCTATCCTTTCCAGGGAAAGTGGGCATCACCAAGTGGAGCTGGCCAGTACTTTTTGGAGAGGACAAGAAGAACAGGGTATCATATAGATATAGGAAGTAAGACCTCTGAAAAAAAGGAAGCCCTTTCTTGAAGTTACCTGGAACATGGAACATCTGTGTGGTCTTGACAATGTCTTGCTAACCTATACTGCAGAAATGGTCATGATGTTTTGCACACACTTTGCAGGAGAACAGTACTAACTGTGCAAGTGACCACCACAGCCAGAAAACACAACCTAAGGGCTGGATGTACTACATCTGATAGCACTAGCAAACAGCAGAGTCTTCTCTGAGCAATCTGCTGTCAGTAATACATTAAGCTGATAGCCCGTATTGATTCTAGTCCTTCCATATTTCTGTCCTCACCAAACACTTCAGAATTTGCTAAGGATACTGAGAGTAAAAAAAAGTAAAAAAAAAAAAAAAAAGGTGATTTTATCACATCAATCATTTGAACAAAAGTGTTCTAGCATTCTATTATCTTTTACAGATATATTTAAGATTCTTTTCACTGGGATACCTACAGGCCACAAAAACTGCTTGCAAAACTTTTATATCAGTTCAAAGCATATACACATCTGTGTATGCACCTCTAAATGTCATGAGTAAGAAAAGATAAAAGCAAAAGTGCTTTCACTCTTCACCATGGTTTCAAGCTGTGTGTTCCTTGTCATTCTCTTGCTATGAAAAAGTATGAGACAAGTCCAAATTTCAATGCCCAAGTTTCCTTAAAAGAAGCATACTGCAGTTTACTGCAACAGATACATCCAGGGAGCTGGGTTGCTGGTAACAGAGATCCTAGGAAGGGCTGGTTTATTGATCAGGGAAGCTCTTAGTAGGGGGAGGTCACATCAATTCCATTGAACCAACCAAAACCTTATGGTAGTCAGGGAGATGGAGACAGGTAAGCATCTTCTGAGGTGACCTAGGGTTTCCCATCAGCCTCTATATGTGCCCCTCTAGAAGGGCATGGGGCTCCTGCAGGCCTTTTACCTCCAACATTCCCGTGAAGGAAGCTTTACATAGGACTCATCACTGATATTCAGGCGATGTAAATGAGTGCTGGCTGTCCATGCAAGCATGATCAATTTAGATATCAATTTAGGTGTCTTAGTGCAAGGAATATGCCCCCCCCTTCTTCATTATATTCAAACAGAGAGCAGATACTAGCTTTTCCACTCATACAATGTTGCCCTGATTAAATAGTATTTTTCTAAGTTTGCTTGCATAACTTAGCCTTTAGAAAATGACAAGTGAAAGAGCCACAAGTACTATTCACACATAACTGTTAATCAGCCAGGAGTTACTACAATCGAGTTTTGCTGAGTTTGCTTCATTTGGATGGGCTGCTGGACAGGAAATAAATCCCTAGAAATTTTTTGAAACCTCTAAATCAGTGGTTTCCAAACTAGAAGTCCAGCCTCTAAGCATAGTCATGAACTTCGAAGAAATCAATTTTTTCTCCCAATTAAACTAGCATTATGCTAATACAGTATTACTAGTTTGTAATTGAGATTGTAACTAGAAAATATTTAGGAACAAACACGCACACAGATGATGCAATTGCAAAATTAACTGTTCCAACAATGTTCTTGGAACAATTTAGACTACAAAGATTTCTTGGTCCTGTGGCTGTCTACAGCAGAGGTTTCTTTCATGTATTAGTACCTAAAAAGTTTGTTCACCATACTGGCTTTCATTTTATCCAAGTTTTGATTTGTTAGTTCAAGTTATGCCATTCAGAAGCTAGAACGTCCTTTTTGGCTTTGGAAAAAGCACAGAGATTAACTTCAGAAAGCTGAATAAAAATTAAAAGGAACAGAGTAGATGCAGCTTGTAATGAAGTCAGAGCAGTTCTACTTATCTGAATTCATTAGAAAGTTAAGAACTCTTTCTAGCTAATTGGAAGTTTTGTTTTCTGCCCATGCACTCTGAAATATGCTGTGGTGCAAAAGTATACATGGCAAATTATTTTTCTTTCCCACTGATTTATTTATATGACACCAGCAATCACAGATGCTAAAATGTTATTGTATAGAGTGTCAGTCACAGACACGCACTATGTAGGGAGGAAGCACCTCTCCTGAAATTGCTTCACCAACTCCTTGTTGCAGATTCAGTGAGTCAGAAGGCTTTCTACTTTTATAAAGTCTGTACTACCAGGCCTGAAACACACTGCCTTCGAAAACTTCTGAAGACATCACCTCCGAGGGGGCACAAAATAACTGTAACCCCCAGTGCAACTAACCCTACTCCAGAATTTTTACTATACCTCTGTGTGAGAGCTTCTCCAGGATGATCCTTAGGCGCTGAAGAACAGGGGGTGAAATGTCATATTTATAGATGTCTATTACTGGCACTCGCTGACATCTCCCAAATATTCCATCTGCAGGAGAGAGAAAAAGAAAAGGAAAAATATACGTTCCGTTTTCTGAGAGGAAGAAATGCGTGATGAGATGCGCATTTCTAATGTATCCTAATTATATACTGAAGGAACCTTTTAAAAGACACATTAAAAAGCTATCAAAGGACTACTGAAGTCATGAGGCAGGGTATTTTCTATCAAAATAAATAAATACTGGAAAGAATATTAGTTGGAGGAAGATTCTACTGTACAAGTTATGCATACAGTTTATTTTATAAAGTCATTTCAGACTTCTGCCTCCCAAATCTTTTGATGTAAGACTTCTTTACTGACAATTCAGTGGGAAAAAAACCTTAATGTTCAGCGCCTACTATGTTGCAGATGAAAAGTGCAGCATCCAGAAATATAAATATTAATTTGCAAAAACTATGAGGATTTGCTGAAACATTTTTAATGCAGAAGCTGCGTGTTAGGCATTGGTAAATGAGAACTGAATCCGTAATGGCTAGTAAAGGCTCATTTCAAGAAGTACCCTCTAATGAATGCAATAAAAGAAAGCTGCTCACAGAACAATGAGATATTAATGTGGCCTAATTTATTTAGCTCCATTCCATTTGTCTAAAATGACAGACTCTTCTCATCAATGTCTTTTCAAATCACACCTTCTAATTAATTTAGCTTCTTATTAGTCTTTATTTAGAGAATTGTTCATTTTGAGACAAGCTTCCTGTGTATGTGTGGGAGGAACAGGGAGTTCAAACATTCAAATTACCTTTCTCTCTTTCATACAAAAGCCTAATTCAGAGCCTAGGTGCTTCACACACAATCTGACCATCTGCAATTCTAGGCCTCTGAGAAAGAAAGTGGTTTCATTTATTGTTCAAAACAGTTCTCTTCTATATAGTGATCCAAAGGAAGCAATTTAAATGCAACAAGTTTAATTAGCAAAATTTTCTACTCCAGTACTAGTTTTAACAGAGTAATTACTTCTGCTCTGATATTACATCTATGCTCAAAAAGGATAGCTACATCAGATTAGCAGAAAATAACGGTAAGTATTAATTTGCAAACGTCCATTACTTTCTCTGCTACTTCACAGAGCTAAAAGACTACAAATGGGAACTACTGGCCCAGCTGTTCACTAAACACAAATAATGGCATAAAAGAAAATAAACCAATCCAGGATACAGAAAAAGGGCATTATTAGCCTTCACTGTTAAACACAAATACCTCATTGAAATTAGCCAATTTTTTCTTTCTTCGCCTTTCCAATCCTCCTGTCACTTACAACTGCCAAATTAAGTTAATCCAAATTAAAAACTTACCTCTGACTCTAATTTTGTTATTGGAAACTAGGTTTAATTTAGAAACCGCACATACAGATCTGCTTTGGTTTTCTGCCATATAATGTATAAAGCAGCCTAACAGCAGATTAAAATATTCATCTCCATTTAAAAACCTGTTGCACTGGAAATAAGCAAAGTATATAAATATTAGTCACTTGTAAATGGATGGATAACAGGAATAAATAAGGTCTTGATTCAGAAAGGGATAGAAGAACATTTCCGTGTTGGAGAACAAGATTGTTCAAAATGAAACATAACTTGAAATAGCTATTTCGGAATAGCACCATTACTGGTGACAAATAATTAGGACAAAATCTGTGTTTATATAAACAGCTAATATTCTGTGATTTTTTGAAGATAACATACCTTAAAGATAAATATAACTTTATTTTAGAGTCCAGAAGAGCATACACATTCAGCACGAATTAAAGTTTTTTTGTATTAAGTATCATTTAAAGATATCTCCATGGATGCAAAAGCTAATTCACACACAAACTCTAAAAGAGACCTAACTTTTCTTCCTAAAACCAGAGTTTTCAGAAACCTTTAGCCTACTGCCCTTGAATAGAACAAAACCTATTTAAATTCTAACATTAACAGTTAGTGCATGAGTCTGAGCTGCATTATACAATCTATCCCAAAACGCTGGGGCTGCTTAGGGAGAAACTGCAAGTTACTTTGGCTTTTGTACTTGAAATATGGGCATAATAAGCTTTGAAGAGGCTGCAATCACAAATAGTGCTCTGCTCTGCTAAATGCAGTACTAGGAGAGTGGAGAAGGAGTAGTATGCCCCAAGGAGCGGTTGGCAAATACCATCTCTAAACTACAGAGGGTCTTTATAGTGGGGATTACAGTTGGACTGGAGTTGTGCAAATAGTAGATTTCATAGTTCAGTTCAGTAGCTTTTTTTTAAAAAGTAGGAATTTTCCTAAGTTTTTCTATTTGTTTGGGGTTGGTTTGTTTGGGTTTTTTTATTTTTTATTTGATTGTGAGGTTTCTGCGGCAAGATTTAAAACCTAAAAAATTAAACTGAGGTTGAGCGTTCAATTTTCAGGGTACCTTTTAACCAAACCTTCTTAAAATTACATAGATGGGGGGGGTGGGAGGGGGGAAGGCAAGGGAGAGCCATTTTACAAAAAAAAAAATATTTGTAAAAGTTCCCCCTCTTTTTCTTCCCAAGAAATCTATTTGGCAGATGTGGCCCAAATTCAGAAATGGCTTTGGTCCAGCACAAACCTCATTTTCACTTAAGTTACAGCTAGTGTTTACAAACTGTCCAGCTTAGTCTGCCATGAACTACCCAAACCCACTGAGATCTTTACAGTGGGTAAATAGATAGTGCATCTTTCCAGACCAGCTGCACCCACCTCTGGCGCAGGGCGATGCGGGGCTGTTGCAGCGTGTTGGTGTCTGAGCACCCTGTCACGCACCCATTTGACCTCTAACAGCCTCTGACAAGCGAGCTGCCCAAAGTTGTCATGAAGCAAAAAGAAAAATGGAAAAGCTCCCAGATTTTACAGTAAATGTCATACAGCAGAGGAAGTTCAAAGCATGAGTGATGCTTTAATAACCACCATCCACTGCATGCCTGTAGCTGTTCAGAGTGTGTTCATACTGAACTTTGATTAAAATTGTATTCTGAGAAGGAACGTAATATGCAAAAGACATCTGCTCTTTACACATGCCCGGAATGAGGGAAGGCTGAGACAACTGATCAATATACACATATGGTTGCTATTAAAGTGCTATCATTTGCTAACCGTTAGCAAAAAGTAGTATCTGAAATTTCCATAGTAATATCTTACAAGTTATACTTAGACCTGGAAACATCTGCGTTAACAGCATGGTAATGTTGACTTTTACACGGCTTCTACGTTTGTTTCCAAAGAAGAGACTAAAACAGAAGAATAATATACCCAAGGAGACAGTGAGATGCTTCTTTATGTATTTGGCTATTTTGCTAATAGGTTTAATATTTGAGAAAAAATGCAAGCCTAAATTTTTACAAGCTGCTATTTAAAATTTTGAATTTCGACAACTATATATTACAAAGTTAGGTGCTAAGATCAAAAGACACAAATTTAACGTAACCCAGGAGCCCAATAAATCTCAAATAGTGGCAGATGAACCTCCTTTGTTAGAGACAACACCCTGAACTATGGAACATGTATTTACACTGAATATTTATCAACTTCCAGTGAAAAAATTACAACCGATAGATTAAACCTTGAACAAGTCAAAACACAAGTTCTGGAAAGGTGATTTTTGAGAGAAATTTAGAAGCAAACGGAAAACTCCCATCTTAATTCATTATTATTGCCCATTTGCCAAGAATTGGTGGATATTTATGACCTCTATTACCTACTGAGGAAGGAAGCACCACGTTACGGTCATGACTGACATCTAGATACTGAATTATGTAAAAGGAGAGCACAAAAATCTCTACTTTGAAACAGTTTCGAAGAGTTGATTGCACCAGCATGTTCACTTGGTATGGCAGACAGGCATCACACGCTTAACAGGTACTAAAAAGTCTTTGGAAACTTGCACTGAGTGACCACCTTCACCCTGAAGGCAAGACTATTTGTGGGCAGCTGATTCATGAAATTCTTAGTGTTTCCTACAAAAAAAAAATCCCAGCATATAATAAGCTGTCCTTGGCTAGAGAAACATGTCCATCCTAGAACCACTAAGTATGGCTAATCTGACAATTGAAACTAAGATGTATACAAGACTTGGCACAGTTTTGAATAACCCCAGCAAAAAAAAGAATGAGTTCTTGTTGAGTGTATTTTGCTACTGAGCAAAGCTGTGAGGACTGGTAGAGACACTGGAGCTCGTCTGCAGGCTGATGAAAGCTTGATAGATGTAAATTAAAAGATTGTGTTCTGCAGTAATTAATTATTTAGATCTACATGCAGTGAAATTTTCACATGGCAGTGACAAGTGACCTTTGCAAAGGAGCCTTCGAGCAGATGCTTTGAAGCAACCCGGTTCTTCTGCTCTTCAAACTTCCTGCAGCAGCCAGAAAAGAAGCGGCTTTCCAGGCACAGGCACAGCTCACATACCTGGATCGACCAACGCTTCAGCTTCCTCACCCTAATCACCTGACAATCATTACAAGATTATAACATAGAGCTTTGTGTAAAACATAAGTTTTGCCCCATATTGCAGGCATTGCGCTTTGCTCCTGTGTCGTACTGTAGGAAGAAAATCCACAGCCCAGCGGTGTGTCTAAGGGCCTCTGCTGCCACCTTGGACTGTATCATCTGGGCTCTTGCACTTAATCAGAGAACTTCCTCTAGTGTTTCTGCGGAGTTTTCAGTGGGCATCATTCTTCAGCCACTTAACCTTCTGTAAGAAAAGGATTCTTCCTTCTCACTGAATATGGACATTATTCACACTCCTTCCCCCAGCTATTGGTTTAAGGTGCTGTAGGATCCAAGAGCAGTCCAGGACTAACAAAAAGGCCAGTGCTTGATGTCTTATAACCCAAGGTTAGAGCCTGAGTTGCCTACCGGAAATATTTAAGTCATTTTCCAATGGGAAGCATAATATTTGCATCTCAAAAGTCTCGTGATACTGGACTTCAAGGTCACAGACGTTAAATGTTTTAGGAAGTATGAAGGAGATTGTTAAAGTATTTTACTCTGCTCACCCTGCTACTTCTCTCCAGTAAGGTGTTTGTTTTCAAAACCCTTTTCCAAAAATAAAAAAAAAAAAAACTTAAACATTACCATTCCTTGAAGAGGACATTACGTTGCATACCAGGAGGGAGGCTTATTTTGGAAGACGTAGTCCACAAACTCACATGCAACATTTGCAAGTAAGCTCTTCAGCAAACTGCATATTTTTAATATTCCATTTATTAAAAAAATTTGTTCATAATTTATACCTCTACTTTAAAATTCTCTTTACAAGCAAGGTAGAGATCATATGGATAGAGCAACAGTGGCTTCTACAGTGTCATTTCTCATGCAATGTTTTGAAAATACTACTCCAATGCTTTCAAACAGCAAATGCTTACAAGTCTCACTGCAGCAGTTTGTCACAAAAGCTGCTGCTTGCAATCACAGTTAACTGCATTGCAAACCTGCAGCGCTCCACGAGAATGCAGCTTTCCTAGGAGGCAATCTCCCCCTGTTAAACTTTTAAAACCTTTTTACCATTTTATTTTGCTTATCTCTGTGCAGCCTCAGTAGTCCAGGGTGATTTCCGTTTCGGAGCAGTCATAGTGGCATCTAGTGGACAGTTCCGTGCTCAGGGATCAGTCCTGGAGCTCAAGCTCTTCACCTTCTAAATTTATTGCTTTCAGATCCATTTGACTTCATCTGGAATACAGTGCTATGCAGTTACAGCCACCCTCAGTCTTGCTTATCCACGTGGCCGATAGGCATGTGGAAGTTTTTAAGGCAGTTATTTAAAATTAAGAAATACAATTTTAAAAAAAAGGCTGAGTTATTTCTGGAAGTAATGTATTATTAAGAGAAGTAAGTAAAGTAAAGTAAGATTGTTTTAAAAAGAGTATGTGGTGGTATTCTGCTTTTGGTAGTGTGTAAGCCACAAAACATTATACAATAAAAGTAAATCCTCAACTGTAAATAAAACACAAAGCATATTTTTTTGTAGATTTATGTTGTAGATTTAACAGAAACACCATAAGAAGCAGAAAACAACAATGTTCTAAACTTGAATTTTTTTTTTAATCCAACCAGAAAGTACCATGCAGTGGACACTCTTAAAAACAGTCTAGTAAATACACTCTTTCTCAGCTACTAAATAAACTGCTGCCTGGAAGGCAAAGGTAACTTTGTAAATTCTGCTGAAAGCCAGACCACCTGACAGCCCTATAAAAGGACTCTAACAAGATTTAATACCTTTCCTTACCTCTTTGGACACAGATATTTAAAGAAAAAAGTGGATGGACAGTCTGCTTTCAACCACAAAAATCTCAAACCTAAAACCCCAGAATATTTCTGCTGATTGAAAGAACTCGATGGCATATTAGTGATTACGAAAGTGCTCATATTCAAAGATAAAATTCACATTAACAGCAGCATTAGTTAGCTGTTGTGCAAACAGTGTGATAGGGCTGGGATTTGCAAAGCTCCAAATCATCCCGAGGCACATCTGAGAGCAAATCGCTCCTCTGGGGTTTACAGTCCCCTTGTCTCAAGGAGTAATTCTGAGAGCAAGTTCTGGAGGACTCCGTTATTCCTTCATCAAAAAAAGATATAACCTTCAACAGAGGGGAAATATCATTTCAGGAACTATTTCTGTGCTAACCTGCTAATTTAAGTGGTGGATTGTACGGTCCCAGAATATTATGCACACTTTCACTTGAGAGGGTTTTTTTAAGTTACAATAGAAATATGTAAAGTGTGGAGAAAGTAACTAAAAAATCCTGCTCTCTTGTGTACAGCAAAAGGAGGGAAGGAAAGGACCATGAAAAAGCTAGCTACAGTTTAACAAAGCAAGAGGAGAGCAGGCTTGCCATGAAAGGAAGTGCTTCCCGCTTCCAAAAAGCCCCTGAGTTAAGTTATTCAGCTAAGAGAATGAGAGGTCCAAATTTCAATGCCTACTTTCTGCAATCCGGAGTACAGAAATGAACCTCAGTCTCAACAGGTCGCACACAGGCCTCCCAACCACAGAAATAATGGCCATGCCTTGGAGGAAAGGGCAGGAGGGAGTTTAAGGAGAGGAAAAAGTAGAGATGAAAAGAAAGCAAGTCTTAAATTTTTGCTGCTAGAGTTACTGTTCAAGTTGAGTGATGCTTGAATAGCTTGGTACTTCTTAGAGAATCAAACTTGAACTTTCTGCAGCCTAGGTAACTATGTGGAATGAAAGCTGGGTTCGGCTGCATGATGAGGACAACAAAGGATGACAAAGCTGTGACTGAATCAATATCTTCCACATCCAGATGACCACTACAGTCTGTAAGCCACAGAAACCATCTGCTTCTAATTTTGATCACAGAGACCAATCCAGACTTGAGAAAACCAAGAAGCTCTAATTGTAATACATTAAGAGGACTTTTCTAAGCAAAACTACATACTCAATATTAGCTATGATGTCTCAAAGAAAAAAGAGCTTGCAATCAAAATCAGTTGAACAGCAACTCCTTTTTTTGTCAATACTTGTACTAAAGAGAAAAGGGAGAAAAGACATAAACATATAAATCCTTCTCCAAAAGGAAAAATACTTTAAATTGAAGTATAAGTCAAGTATTAGTAGCCTTACAATAAAGCTATCTCTTTTTCTTTAGCATATTTAGTCATTGGACTGCAAGAATAACATGTAAGTTTATACTTTACATTGCTATCTCATTAGTGAGAAATCTGAGCCATGTAGCACCCCTCATCTAGAAAAAGCTAATAATTTTCCAGAAGAAAGATGGAATACTGCACCAAATTCTGACCACATCATTACCAGAAAGCTAAACTAGAGAAGTTCAGAGAAAAAGGAAAGGAAGGAGGTAGAAATAGATCCTTAAGCATTGAACTATCTGATTCTTTATGGGAAAAGACTAAAAATTTATGCAACACGGTTGATCAATTATTTATGACATTATTGGGAGAAATGCAGTGAAAAGACAAAACTGAACACTCTGAATCAGAACAAGTTTCAAGCAGGGAGAAACTATTCTGAAGCTGTTAAACTCCCTCCTGCAAGAGTAATGGAGCTCCTATTGCTTGCACTGTTTAAAATTAAGCCAGAGCAATGAGGAATGATGGAACACGAACAATTCTTTTTTTTTTTTACTCAGTATGCATTTATGAACAGAGGTTACTGGAGGGACTAAGAATTTATTTATGGAAGCAATGAGATGCAAATATACTAATGCTTATTTATGCACACTAATTTTCCAAGTATCACTGAGATGTACTTCAGTCACTTGAAGGATCCCCATTACATTTTCGGTTGGTGCCAAGAACCACTTTGGTGCTGGCAATGTCTTCACTGTGTGATCTGACTGTAGCTGCTCTTGCATCTGTATTCCCAAGGCAAAAATAACTCTGCAAGGAAACATGTTCAGCAAAATGGATTTCTGCATTAATTTTCATTTTGTATTAAAAACAAAGTAGTGAAAGTTTTAACTTGTGCTGTCTAAGTGCCAAGAACTTGCATTTTAAGAGTTAGTTATTACGGGTTTGCAGGAGACAGTGTTCTTGTGAAAACATGACTAATGACCATTCCATTCATATTCATCAGATGCAGTATTTAATAGTTAGAGAAAACTTGGTTTATTTCTGACCTTTGCCTAACTTGAAGCTTTCTAGATCTTTGCAGGACAATATTCATTGAGACCGCAGATTACTTTTGTAATCTGAGCTACTGAATTTATTTCTAAATGGAATTGACTTCAGACATGCATGAAATTATAGTAATAAAGATCTCCATCTTGTTCCCTAGCTGGAGAGTATTACAAAAATTACAGAAAATTATGTTATGCCAACCTGAACACATCAGCAAAAATTTTAAATGCACTCCTTTATGAAGGGGAGGGAAAACCCTTATAAACTAGGATAACTTCACAGAGAGTTGCACCCTGTGGACTGATTAAAACTGTTTGAAGCTATTTCGGAGATCTCTGCACCTTGCTCAAGTATGAAATATCAGCACGCCTGCAGAAGCCACAGCACATCATGGGCACTGGAACAGCCGAGAACCTCACTGCAAACTTTGACAGAGGGATGCTAACAGTTTCTGCCGAACAGTCTGGAGAGCGTGAAAAATCTGTCAGTTTTCAAGCAAACTGTGCTTTAAAGTAGCTAAATATGACGTTACATACCTAGGACCACCTATCAGAAGCTGCATTCGGAAAAGTTATTTCTATCACAATGAATTAGAAGTCCGGACACAGCTGTCCCCCCGCTGTGGGACACAGCCTGAGCACTGCCCGTAGCTTTGCTAATGGCAATAGGTGAAGGGCGTGAGACATTACAGTCCTCCTTGTTTGGTTCAGACCCCAGCATTCAGTCTGAGGCAATACCAGGGCAAAAGTGTTAATAAGGTTTGCGGATATATGAACATGACAGCAATAAATTGGAATGAGGAGGTGACGTCATTCAGTATGCAGCATGGATGAGGTCAGTGTGGGAATACAGAGTTCTGGTGTCCAAATTTTAAAATGAGTCATAAATTTTGGAAAAGACATTGAGAGAAGCAAAAGAGATTATCTCCAGGCTGGAAAAAGCCCTATGGTGAAATGCCTTTTCCAGCGCAGAAGTCTTCAGAATAGAGGATGATCTTTTGTCTCTATAAGTAAGCCTGCAGACAGATGAAATGATATGGGAACAGAGATCTGGAACAGGACTGGGAGCAGTTTCAGAAGTATTTAATTCTCCTCAGCTTTGTGTGTTACAGTTCATAACAACTTTTAAGATTTGCAGTGTCTAAAATTATGGTAAGAATGAATCTGAAAAGCAAGATTTTTCTGCTTTTGCAATGGGTGCGGAGCAGAGACTCCTCGATGTTTGTGAAATGTGCAACTCCAAGTTTCTTCCTGTCTTATTGACAGAATACATACAGCTCACGGGAAATATTTAACATTTGAGCATACTTGTAAGTTGTAATATGCTTTTTAATATACTGTACACAAAAGCCATTATTTAACTGGAGTTTGGGGGCAGAATTTAAGCTGCTCACAGCTTAAGAGTCTCCTGCAATTTGAGTGGTTAAGTACAGAAGTTGTATACTCAGCACATGTACTTCTTCAAAGAAGATAGAATAAATAAGAATAATTTTGAACAAAGTATTCATCTTACAAAAGGAGGAAATAACAGTTCATCAAAGATGCAAAATAAAAAAAAAACAACAAAAAAAACTTGAAAGCCAGGAGGACTACAGGATCAGCAAAAAACCCCACTGAAATAATATTTTACTAATGAGCGCCATACTGTATCTTTCTAAATTTCTACCTCATATTATATTGCTTATGAAGTGCCAGGTTCTTGCTTGGGATAACAGAACTACACAGAAAACAGTATATCTGTTTGTTGTCTCTTCTTATACTCCAGATGAACGCTCTTCCAGGCAGAAACCATCACTTTTTTTTAGTATGTTTTGATAGAGCTAACAAAAATGATTGCAAACTTAGGTGAAGAAAAATGCTTCAACCCAAAATCTATGATTCTGAAGCTTCTTGCTGGATTACTGAAAACGACAACATGCATTTAAATAATATTGCTGAACTTACAACACTTTCTAGATGAGTAACTGTTTACCCAGATCCTTGCACAAAGACTACTTTTCTTAAGGGTGTCACCTCAGAGTTTCGCTCTTCTGCCAGTGCTTTGCCATTCCCCAGTTATTCAACCAGTCAAGCCTACGCTTTCGTTCTGGCCAGTGGAAAGGTTTGCAAAGACCTCTCCAAAGGCAAAAATGTAAACAGAACTGTAAAATCACTGATGAAAGCAAAAGAATAAAGCAACATTTTAAAAATGTGAGAGGAAAAAGAAAAGACATCCTGAAAAACCCACCACTTTCTACCCTAGCCCTATTTCAGCTCTAATTCGCCTGTCAACAAAATCCTTCTCTGATGAAACGTAATTTGGATATACCTAAAATAGAAAGATTTCCAAGCCATGTACATATATAAACAATTTTTGATGTAGCCAGACATTTTTGTTTAATCTACAATAGCATTTTCTCCCAAAGGCATCAAACAAAATAGTCAATTTTTATTTTTTAATCCAACTTCTACATATCTAGTAACTGCAGTAATTTTACAGTGTATTTCATTTATTTCTTCAATGTTGCTAAGAACAGGAGCCAGAGACAACCGATAAAAAAATTTGCTGCTATTTTCAGTATTTATGAATGGACAATGTAGGAGCTGAACATCCCCTTTCTCTCACACCTGGAGCATCAGCCTTTCAAATAAAAATGTTCACCCCAAAGTCAAGAAAGGACAGTCCAGAAAACAACCTGCAAATCTTAATAAATTCAAGATTTTAAAGGCAGCACCCCAAGTCTTTTGCACAAACTTCGTTTGCCACAAAGTTCATATTCTGCCTAAACCACTGACTGCTGTCATATTTGGTGCAACTTGTTATGGGTGGAAAGATAAGCAGCAGGGCAGCAAAAAGAGGAGGTTTATCTATGGCAGCTAATCTTCTCAATCAACAGCACTCAGCTCTGCTTAACAGCCGTTGCCAAGTAACGGGGACCAGCTTTTCTTATCGGCTTCATAATGTTTCATTGACTATTCAGACTAGAATAGAAAGCTGTGACACTCAGGGTTATAAGCAGCACAAAATGAAAATGGCATATTATGTGGTATGAAGAAGAGAAATCTTTTAGCCCTCACCTTATCTGGACAGTGACTGTTACTCAAAAAAAGAAAAAAAAAAAAAAAAAACAACAAAAAACCCCCACCACCCAAAACATCTATCATTTTCTGCTCTGCTTATTTTAATACCACAAAACAAACAGAAAAATATATCTACATAAACAAGATTTTTATTTTTTTTTTAACATTGTTGGCAGGTCCTCAGCAATTCACTGACATTACTGATACCTCTTATACAGAGAGACAAGGGTTGCGTAGATCCCTATTACATTACTGAAAAGCAAGCGTTCACTGCTTACTCTAAAGCTATTGCAGCAGCTTCAATGCATTAAGGGAAGTCTTCTCACAGTAGGTGGGATATTCCTCAAACCTTGATAAACATGACCATAATAAGACAATCTATGCAAAACTGACAACATTACATTTCTTTAACCGCATTACCACTTCTCTTTCCTGTCTTCATCTCTGCGCAGATTCTGATTTTCTGTTCGAATATTAATACCCTTCATGTACTGGAACAGGAGTAGCAAAGCCTTATTGCACCCATTCTGATTACAATTTTTAGTATAATCACCTTTTCTGATTATCTGGTTACTGAAATCTGAATCTGGGGCCATCCAGAATTATGATGAATTGTAACTGTCACTGTATTTGCATGTTATAATCAGCATATACAGAATTACATCATTACCCACCACAGGAAAAGTTGTAAATAGGAAGAGCATATACTTAGAGACACTCACTTTACCAGAGAATGTAATGATATACTGCCAAAATTAGAAAATAATTTGTTTACCTTTATTCCACCCAAAAGAATGACTAACCATCCGCAAGTCACCATATCCAGAGAGCTATGACCCCTCAAAGTTTTGTCTTTGATATATTTATGCATGTCCAGAAAATGGAAGGAATATCCTGCAACAAATTTTACACTCATGGAATTCTCTTTCACACAAAGTTCAGGTTTAGATTTAAGGCAAATATTGATAAGCATTTGAGATCTCAAGTACTTCTGAAGGATGTCATGTTACCCAGTCTCTTTCTGTACAAACTCCAATGCATTCAGTTACTGTTAAGCACATGCCTAAATTTACATTCATTGCAAGTCTCCCAGATGCTACTGGGAATATTTCCATGCTTAAAAATAACTATTTGCTTAAGCAATTGTCTCTACTGCAGCCTCAGTGTTCCATGGCTGTCTTGCTTTTCCACAATTTTAGAAAAACCTGAAAATTAAAAGCAGTTGCAGAATGCTGCCATGTATCTTATCATACCCTTCAGGAAATTTTAAAGCTTTGCTGTAACACGGAGCCCATGAGATGAAGACCATCTACTGAAGCAGAAACACACCTTTCTTTGGCACTGAAGTTTCCTATGCACATGTGATTTCAAAGTACTGACTGCACTTAGGTTGAAATGTCTTATGTGATCATGATACAGTGTGATATGGCTACGGGTTCTCTTACATTTAGAATGGGATTGATGAATTCATTTCACAAAGGCGTAATTGTTGGCCTTCTTTCAGTGAAAAATAACTTCTGAGATATACTCCCAAAGCTCACCACACTCTCCCTAGTAAACCTGCAGTTTTACCTACACAATGTATTTAGATGACCTAGAGCAGGGTTATCACTTCTCTACCTTCTCATCTTCCATTTTTCACCATTAATGAGAAGAGAGAAATTTCAAATAAGAGAAAGTATTATTCCTAACAATGAACAAAGGCAATGTTTCTTTTCATACTAAATGGCCTGAGTTTTAGGAAAAAGTGTTTTTAAATCTGATTCAGCTCACTGAACCTTGCAAATGAGATTGGACAGGTAAATTAGTAGTATAGTTGCGACAGGTTTCCTCCAGAGTTACCAAAGAGAGAGGGGCACATACTGAAGGTGATCTGGCAAAACTAAAATCTAAATCATTAAACTGAACAGATACATACCTTGATACGAATAAAGCCACAAAGCTTTGATGAATGGATTAGCCATAACAAAAGAACAAACTCTAAAAAAAATCTGTGGATTCAATCTCAGCTGAGGTGCTACTCTCAGTTTTCACCCAGCTTGACTTTTCAGCTAATAAACATTAAGAGGAGGCATTACACCTATTTCAACTTGCTTGAGTACAATAATAAAGTAAGAGAAGGTTCAAAAAGAAAGGTGTCGAATTTTCTTCTATCGGTCAAATAAGCAAATTTATAAATTTATTACTAATTTGAATCTATTGATTTATCATTAATTGAATCTATCTATTTGAAATTATTACTATACTATTCGAATAATTTATGGAGCGTTATTTTAACCAGAGTGCGACAACACTGAAAAAAAAAAATTGTATTTCCAAATATATTTGCTTCTACTATACTTTCACATTTCCAAATATTTTCCCTTCATTACACTTCCATGAAGATATACAAACTGTAGAAAAAAACTGGGAATGTCAGTAATTTTGGTTCTTAAGACTTTTGCTTTTTGCTCTGAGCCAGGGAGAGAGTGTTAAGATCTTAGTCATGGCGAGGTGGCAAGGTTCTTTAGGAGCAAATAATGGCATAGACTGAAAGAAGCAGAACGTATTTCATCTTCTCATCTCAGAAGCAAATGCAGTCTGATATAAATGAGAGACCTCTTCAGCCATGACCACACAGTGTGACACAGAAGTGCTGCAGGTGATTGCAGGACTCAAGTCCCATCAAGAAGAGTGCGCCAACTCTTGGGGCCAAGCACTGTTATGTTAGGATATATCCATCACCTGAAGTCGCTTCTTAAAATACTAGTACAAGAAAAACAACTAATTCTCTGGCAGTTCATAAAGAGTATCATACCTCAAAAATCCATTTAAATTTTTCTTTGAATAATGTATAATTGTTCCTTTACTCCTGTGCCATATCACTAGTGACATTACTTTTGAACATTGATATCAGGATCCCTAAGGGCCAGATTTTCAAAGCTGAGCACATACACTTAAGGAGCAAAGGAATAAAAATATCAGATAGGCACAGGTATTGAGATCCACAGTTTTGTGTGTGCATAAAATCAGTCATACAGGCTGTGTCATAGGCAAGCAAATACTAATTGCAAGTGCAGATACAGGAAGAATTTCCATATTATGATGTACAACCTATGGAAGATGGCTATGCCAAAATCAGGACAGAGGTTACTGCTACTGTTTCGACTTCTGTCCCACAGGGATTCTGTTCCAAAACTGTAATTTTAAAATCCCTGTCATGTTGTTTCAGTCCCTTCATGTTTTTGGTATCTGGAGTGGAAAAAAGGGGGAAAGAATTGGCTGAATAGAAACTAACAATGCTAAACAGACATTGGAATTAAAATTTTGGAAAGCAGTGCAAAAAAATCTTACTTTATATTGAGTATAAAATCTTACACTCAAAAACAACAGGCCTGTCAGTAATTACAGAGAAATATAGTTTTCATACAGATCCATCATTAGGCATCATTCTAGTAAAACCATTAGAAGTGCCCTCTTTTTACCTACAGGCAAAGCCTTATGCTAAGCTGCTTCCATACGTTTAAGGAATTGATTTCAACAGCACTCTCAGTTTGGTTTTCCTTTTTTTTTTTTTGTAAGAAGGCTTCAGAATAATTTCTACAAAACCAACATGGATCATCTTTAATTACTGTATTGCAACCATGGCTATTTAAAAACCCAGTCTCAGCAAAGTAGATGACAAACATTAATGAGCAGTAATGCACACATGGTATTGTAAATGAAAGGATAATGAAAGCAATTTATTTGAAAATTAAAATATGATTAAGAATGGCAGTCTGTACTAGGACCCAGATGCCAACAGAAAGCAACCAATGTGCAAGCAGACTGTCATTAATTTGGGAACTGTATGAAATTGCTTTCCTTTCTTTGACAGTTTTTAATATAAAGTATCTTAACTAATAGACAGCATGTATACACTGGAAGCCACAAGACCTATGGAGATTTTTAGAAGAACTGAAGAACACTACAGGGAAAGGGGAAAGTCTCCAAGAGGAGAATCTCCAAGAGAGCAAAAGAGAAGGGAGTACATTCAGAAGATATTTCAAATGTTAGGTAGGATGAATTGCACTCTGCAAAAGTGCCTCTCTGCATCGACTCTGGAGAGACTGTCAGTTCTTAACTCACACTCAGCAGAGTGCCTGAACTGAGGTCAGGTAAAACCAGAGCCTGTCTCCAACAGCAGGTGCTCACACCAGCACCTAATTAGAAACAGGACACTTGGGGAAAGCCCAAAAAGCAGGTGCACTGGAGTTAGCTAAATGCATGCAGAGGGGGTCTAGAAGCAATTTAACTACAATGGTGTTCTCCTTCACAGGTGTTAATAAGCCTTTCTGAGAGTATGCAAATATGTTTAGGATCTAAACTGGTTCCATCTGTACAGTGTGGGATGCTAGGTCAAGTCTATCACTTCAAGGACCTCTGAACTTTGCTCCAAATCAGAGTATAGCATACCTTGAAAACCTGAATTAGTATTAGGTACTAAAATAAAAATGCTCCTCTCTGGTTTTTTTAAAGTGTCTGCTTATCCCAAATTGCCAGTGACACAACAGCAAACCATACTCAGCAGACTGTTATTAAGTTGTCATATATACTCATATTTAAGCATCTAAGTTTGAACATTTCAACCTAAATAACTTCATCAGAGACAATATGTCAGAAGTGCTTGAGCTCCATGACAAATTGCTAGACCATACATTTCCAACACACACAAATATGTGAGGATGTACAAAAAAGTCATGCAGAAAGACTTCTCTTTTTTTAAAAGACTTGATTAAAACACAAGAGGGAGCTGTGCTGACCAAAGCTAAAGGACCATTCTGTCTTGATGGTACTAAGGCCACTTGTTTTGTTCCAGCTGCAGCAGGTCAGGGTCAGGTATCAAACATTTATCAGTCTGATTTCAGAAATTAAACATAGGCATTTGGATAGCTGTTCTCAGGAAGATAAAGTTCCAGTTAAGACATATCTTCTGTTACAAAAATCCACTTAATAAATGTATTAACTTGGACCTAACGCAGCACAACCAGCCGGTCCAAAGAGGCGATTACCAGGCTGTGTTCAGCATCGGTGCAGTGTCACCTCGAGTACTGTGTGCAGTTCTGGCCCCACAATTTAAGAAGGATGTGAAGGTCCTTGAAAACGTTCAGAGGAGGGCAGCAAAGCTGGTGAAAGGGCTGGAAGGAATGTCCTATGAGGAGCAGCTAAGGATTTGGGTTTGTCTAGTTTGGAGAAAAGGAGGTTGAGGAGTGACCTCATTGTGCTCTACAGTTTCTCAAGGAGGGGAAGCGGAGAGGGAGGTGCTGAACTCTTCTCCCTGGGATCCAGTGATAGGACACGTGCGAGTGGTTCAAAGCTGTACCAGGGGAGGTTCGGACTGGACATTAGGAAGCATTTCTTTACTGAGAGGGTGGCCAAACACTGGAACAGGCTTCTTGGAGAGGTGCTTGATGCCCCAAGCCTTGTCAGTGTTTGAGGCATTTGGTCAGTGCCCTTAACAACCTGCTTTAAGTTTTGGTCAGCCCCAGAGTGGTCAGGTAGCTGGACTAGATGATCATTGTAGGTCCCTTCTAACAAAAATATTCTATTCTAAGGTTCAGCTTCAAAGCAAAACAGAATACTATGCTACTATGAACAGGATTTTGTCGTATATTTACTAAAGTATTTGTAGAGTGTTTACAAGATATGTAGACTAAGGAAAATCAAGGTAAGCAATCAATAGCTTCTTTCACCATACTTTCTTGAATAAATTGATATTTTATGTATATAAATCACTTATCCTCCTATCAAAAAACACCCCAGTAAAAAAATTTCATCAGCATTGCTCCCAAGAACTGGCATTTTCCACTGTATCTAGGGTCTAAGGAGAACTTCTTACTCAATACTTGGCTGCACAGTAAACACAAATCCTCCTAGTAAGGATGTACAATATTGAACACTGCAGACATCTTCCAACCATTTTTATCTTGGATAAGATATTACATATAATGTAATATATACACAAATTATTATAACTGTAGAAGTAAATTTCTAATTATCTGAAACAAAAACGGCAAGTTTTTAGGGGTAACAGCTGTAGCCCAGCTAAGCTGAGCTGAACTGGGGTACCTTATCACTACTAACAGCACAGAAAAGACAAAGAAAACAGTTTTATCTGTAGAACTCCGTGCCTTAACAAAAGGCTATTCCCTGGCCAGAATACATTTTTTCCCCATCCCCCCCGCCCCCCCGCACTGTTGCACTGCTTTAGCTATTACTAAATTTTACAAAGATTCTTAGAATTTTCAGCTTCTAATTGTTTCTTTTCTGTCAGTCAAGCCAATCAGTCAACACATCTTAAAAACTACTTTGATCTCTGTTTGAACAATGCCACTTTTGGGTAGGTGACAAGGGCTAATCATCAATGAAAAAATACAAATAGAACCAATAGCTGCTTAAAAATATATTTTAATCCTTAAGAAATCCACTGGGATATTAACAAAAGGTGGTTTTGTCTGCAAAAAGGCATTAACATAGCCATTTATAAAACTAATAGGAAAGCGAGCACTGCTCCAGTAATAATGGAAGTACACTGCAGAATAACATTATGGAAATAGGATACCAAATTGAAGAATTGACCTTGGGGCCCTGGCTTATCCTGGATGAAGATGACTTGTGAAATGAAAATTTGGCTGTAATTTGCTCTTGCTTTCCCTGAAAGGTTGAAGGCATTTCTATTCCAAATGAATAAAACGACTGTTAATTTCCTAGCACTAAGTGGGGTGTTCTTAAATATAGTTATTTAAGTGTATTCAAATACATTTTCAAGTCTTATTTTTATTCGTAGAAAAACAGAACTAGTTTTCTGTGATTTGTATCATAGTCAATTTCTAACAGTTAATTTTTAAATCACTTCAGAGAGAAGTACCTGCTACAGCTGAATCAGTTGGATATACTATACTTATGTATCAAGTGTTTATTCTTGATTTAACAGGATCCATTGGTCTGAGCATTTGATATTATAAGTGAACATGAAATACAGAACATGAGAACATTCCTTCAAATAGTCATATCGCTTTCAAATAATGGTAAAAAAAAATATCATCCGTTGTAGAAAAAAATAACAGCTAAAAATATGAGCTTCATAGTTTTGTTTAACATGATACTTATTTAATAATGGCCATCAGTGCATCCATTTCAGGGAATGGGTAAATGCCATAATATGGTGGTTAAAGCCAGAACTAAAATAAATCAAAACAAAGCAGAAGTCACAGATGGATCATACTATATGCAAAGTAAAAAATTTGCATGCAGTACTGTCCTTGAAAGTACCAGGCATATATTAAATAGCACCAAGAACCAAAGGAAAGGAATGTGCTATAAGATCCACAAGTCTTTCAGCATATCTTTTACACCACTAGTTTTAATTATTGATATCATAGTAGTACCTAGCATGCTCAAGAATTGTTCAGGGAATATATTAGAAATGCAAACATACAACAAAAAATCCATCCATATATATATTTACAATAACTATATTTTATATGTGCATCTAGATATTTTAGTATCATATATACATATAAAATAAAATAGTAATTTTAAAAACTCTCCTCCAAGGAGATTACATTCATAAATGATTATTTATGGCATTCGGACATGGATACACAAGTAAGAGCTTGGCAATACCAGCCAGAATGACAAGCAATACTAAACACAGTCCAGTTCCCTGAACTTTGTATGCTTCACAGAGAAGAATTTCAAGAAGGAATCTGAAGGACAGCTTTAAGTTTGCTTATGAGTGGTTACACAATCTTCTGTCAAACATGGGGGATATAAGGCAGAAGGGCATAGATGCTTATTGAAATGAATACAAAGAAGATAAAGCCTGAGGTAACTGGTAAAACAGTAAAAGGAATTAAAACATGTATTATTTATAAGAAATAGGCCTAATACATTCTGAGCCTGTATTCAAGATGAGAAAAATTCTCAAATCACATGTCTAAACACAGAGTTTCTAAATTTGCTATGTATTTTAGCAAATTTCAAATTAAACCCCCATATTTTTCAAATTAGCAACCTCTTACAAAAATCTTACTCTTCAGTATATTATTGGTTTTCTTTTGTCTAAAGTGGAATCAAGCACAAACAGCAAAAACCTTTCAGAAATCCATGATTTCTAAGAAAATATTCAGTAGCAGTTTACCAAGCTTTTTTAAAAAAAGTCTTGTTTCATTCTACACTAGATTAATAGTTGACCTATTGCTTTATATCAGAGATAAGATAAAGCAATCCAATTTGTATTTCATGTGCTCCTCAAGCCACAGTCCCAGTCTAAGACAGCGCCCAAGAGCTCCGTATGCACTGGTAAACAAAACCATGCTACAGAACCCTTCTGGGCACTGGCATTTGGCCTGCACCAGTAACATGTTAGAAAGGTCTTTGGCATGGTTTTGTCCCAACTAATACTCTTCCACGCTAACCATGTGGATAGCTCATGAGCTACAACATTTCAAGACACACTTACAGGAGGCAGTGCGTACCTGTCCACCTCTTGACCAGAAATGGACCACTCTATGCTGCACAGATGCAGGGCCAGACAGCGAGCCCTGGTCCTTTTTATAGCCCATATAGCCACATATTTTTAAGCACACAGCATAAACAGCAGTGGATATTGATTCTCAAGATTTTTTTTTTCTTGAAACACCTATGCATATCACAAGCATCTGAGACCATTAACAGAAGAGCAGTTTTGTGTAACGGACAGTGTAGCAACTGAGTTTAAAGCCAAGTATAGGATAGGAAGAATGAAAGGAACTTCCTCTAATATATGTTGTAATAAAAATATACCAACTGAATCTTCAAGACATTTCTCACTTTTTCCTTCAAAGGTCCTACTTGAAAGGTCGGCTCCAGAGCCCAAAGTCTTGGAAGGATCCTCTAAGACCGATTCCGAACCTACCCATGACTCATTAGTACCTATCTGTTCTCACGCTAATACTGGTCTTTAGCTTAAATACCTCTTTACCCCTCCCCTGGTATTTTATCAATAACATAATTACAGATACCAACTGCATCATCAGGTATCACCTGCATATCAGGTATCATCTCTCTGGCTTAATCTGCAAGGTTAAATAGGATGTCCTCCTCTAGCTCCCTTACTGTGAGAGACTTCATTCTCTAATCTTATTACCAGCCTTTCTCCTGCACTCTCTCCAGTTTCAGCTAAATCTTCTTCAATGCTTTGGAAAGAAAACGTCCATATGAGTATTCCAGGCCATCTTTTGGTAAGGCTATATACACTGCTACTTGTGTATCTCTGCCTCCATGTGCTTAGATAGATGCATACTAAAATTGTCCATGGTCTTTCACGGTAACATCATAGTCAGGATGCACAATCATCCCACAGTTGAAAAATCCATTTGGGCCCTTCTCTTCCTCTGCCATTTCCAACTGTGAATGTTCTAATAGTCGAGCTTTTAGTCCTTGAGTGTATTAACTTGCACTTTGTACTGTTCATATGACTCTAACATTCCACTTCTCAGAGCTACATGTTCTTTTCAGTGTGATACTCCTCTTCTCTTTTTACCAAGAAAGTAGCTCAGTTTTCTGTCAGCACTATCTTAATATTTGTCCTAAAGCCACTAATAAAAATACAAAGCAAGATCTTTTACAAAATCCTGCAGAAATTCTTTTACAAAGCTCAGTCCAAGTACTTCTCTCATCAATACTATCCATTGGCATACTCTGTTAAGACATTGTATTCACTCTACAATTCCTTTCATAGTCTCTGTACTCTGAAATTTAAATAAAAGTTTCTTATACAGACCAAGTACTTCACTGAAGTCCAGTTGATGCCATTGCCTCCATTTCCTGTCTAGAAAGTCAGTTCTCCTTCAAAAATACAACAGAACAAAACAAAGCAAACCTCCTCAGGCCACTGGTATGATGCATCTTGGGCAGATTTATACTGTCTTCTTCCCATTTAACTCCAATCAGATTTATAGGCTTGCATTTGCCTGACTCACACTCTCTGCCTTTTACATATAAGCAATACTATCTTCCCCACTCTGTTGCTGTGTTTACAGTACTAGCTACCAGACCCACCGTTTGGTGTGTCAGTTCTTTCAGGAAACTGGGATGGAGATTATTCAGCATCAAGTTTCTTAAATGAGTTTTACTTATCATAATTTCTGGTTTAGCTAATGATTACTCATCTTGGTTAACATCAATCTTATAAAAACCAGGGCAAAGTATTAACAGAGCCATAGGATTCTCTCCTTTGAAAACCTTGCATCAGCATGAAAGTAGTTTGGCTGGCAAATCTGTTGCTACTTTATTACCTGGAATATTAACTGGTGAGGGGTAATTTTATGAATTGAAGCTTTGTTTGTGTATCTCCTGTCCATTTAGAAGGCCACATTTTGAATAACTACTTCCAGATGGATGTTTAGTAACATGTGGTCCGAGCAGCCACAGCCCTTAATTAGGCAAAAGAAAAAAAAAATATATAAATATATATATATTCTGACAATTATATTAAGTTTCTTGGCTCTTATTTAGAAGACTAACCAGAAAAGCATTAAGAGGGACGAATCAAAAGAGGCCTGATGCAATAACAATGGAGTCTCTCGACAGATTTCACATGCTAAAAGAAAAGACTGATACGTAGATACCCCTAAGAGCATTCTGTGCTTCTAACACAGGCTCTCCTTCCTACTCACTCAGCAATCACCTCTCAGTCTTTTCCAAAATACACCAGCTGAGCTGGTGGCAAGACACCCAGAAGCTTGCAGCTCTGCACACTCACAAGTAGGCATCTCCTTTCCAGTATTTGCACATCTACTAGTTTTTCTGGAAACCACAATAGCAAAGGTTGTTACAGTAGTTAGCATGATTTCTCTGCCTTCCCTATACGGTTGCACTTAGCAATATTTTATTACTTTCTTTAGAAAACAGATGTAACTATTACAAAACAAGGGAACATTTGTGGAGAGACAGAAATACAGGTATTTCTCACATCAGTTTATATAATTCGCTACCAAATAATGGCATTATGTCAAAGAGTTCTTAAAGAAATGCTTCAGATTTGATTCCTGCAAGTACAGAACATGCAAATTCCTAAATAGGATTAAAATACATGAAGTCTATCTATCATGTTTCATGGCAAAGTCCAGCAATGTGGTCAGGAAGAAATTTCTGCACTGAAATTTGCATGTGGACTGACAATTGTATTGTTTGTTGAACCTCAAAGTACTCCTTTTCTGTTCTAGCAGGAACAGAACTGTTAATGATAAAAGCATACATTCATCCTTTGCTGGCTTGCTATTTCAAAGATAGCAAATAAAGAAAAAAATCCCACAGTTAGTTAAAAATCTGAGATATAGAATATTTCCTCTCTACTTCAATTTAATAGCATTTTTATTACTAGACTTAAGCTGGAAGTCTAACTAAAACAAAAAAACCCCATGAAAACCAGAACTGACAAAAATAAATGACACAAAAAGCTCTCAACTCTCTTCAGTGTTCAGAAAAGTGAATTAACATATTTATTGAATTACATTGGCAATGAAGACAGCAATATATTGAAATTCATTGATTTTTTTTTTCTTGACTTAAAAGCAACACAGATGCTTATTACAAAACAGCGGTTCCTCTTCTCATTTTTATCAACCCTTTTTTAACAGCCACTGACATTGACAGTTTCAAGCTTAATTGTACATTCAGCATGTACTGTTAATGACATTAGATAAATGGATCACATCAGAATGCAGTATCGTCAAAAGAGACCACGTGCCAATCTTACAAATTTAAAATCAAACAAGCTACTCTGTAGACCCTGACTCTTCAAGTTGTTTATCAACTGAGTACTAGAGAATATTTTGAATGTCATTATACATCAAAAGATGAAAGATGTGCCTACCACAGCCCATGTTCCATTTATACAATGAAATTTAATTACATGTTATAACTATGCTGCCTTAGAACTATGGTAATTAAAGGGGTACAGTACATTGGTGTTTTATTCATTGTAAGCCCTTATTTTCAGAGGGCTTAACTCAGCCATGCAAATTTACTCCCTTATCAAAGGGAGAAGTCTATCACAAACACAGCAATGCTTGCTGCAACTGTGCTAAAATATAGTTGAAACTCATTTGCAGCATCTTTGAGAATGTTGTGAGAATGAGCCTAAAAAATCTTTTCCATTGCAATATACAAGGCCTCAGAATAATAGCTGTTCAAAATATCAGGTTATGTTTAGAGGAATGTTTTGTTTGTCTACATCCCTAATCAGATCTCTGAGCAAAATACTCTCAACCTCATGCAAAATGTCTTTCTGCAAGCCCATTATTAGTATAAGTCATGAGATTCCTAAATAATTAAGAATCTTTTTGGAAGCATGAAAACTATGTCCTCAAGCAGCAGGGTGTTTGGACAACATTTTCACCTGTATAGGCTGTTGCAAATTACAATCCTCTGCATCTACATGGGCGTCCAAGGAAGAACTGGTGGCTGAGTGGAGGCAGTTTAATTGGCTGGCCGTGCTCCACAGGAGCAGTGAAGACTAGCTTGGAGAGGTGCCGAATTAACACATCTCACAGATCTCCCAGTCCTCACTCATTCTCTGCTTTATAAAACCAGCCCTGCCCCCACAAGTCTTCCAGACACCCTAAATTATGCTGGCTGCCTTCATATATGTGGGGTAGCATAGAATATCCAGATCTATCTTCCAAGATGTATACAGATACACAGTGAAATTAGGACTGAGTATCCTTCCCAGACAAATGCCCTCTTCACGGTCTCGTGCATTCTTGGATTTCCAGTGCAAAGGGAAACAAATCCATAAAATCACTTCCCCATAAACTGTTCAAGATTCGCGTTACCTTCATTAGCCAAATCTGATATTTTACCTGTTCTTAAAGCAAGGCTACTTAAAACGCGTGGGTGAGAAGTTTTCGGGGAGTCTAATCTCACTAGATTTATTGCTTCCTCTCAAGTTACACAGTGGAAGGTGCATGGCATTTCTTGGCATAGGATGTTGGGCAAATACTTCTTTCTCCAAACATATACACAAAACATAGTTGCATAAAGCATCAATAAAAATAACTTTATCCTCAATCCACTGAACGAGGCATATGATTTCCAATAAGCAGTCATCCAGTGTAGCAAAATCCTGTAACAACCAACAAAAGGGGCAATTTAAGGACGGAGCATTGCCTTGCTTCTGCAGATCTAAGACTTATTTTAAGCTTTTTTTTTTTGAGTGCGATCAAATCAGCATCAACCCAATTATGCCTAAGGTCTATCTTCTTGTTAGATGGCAGGGTCAGTCACAAATGAGCAGCCTCTTGCAATTTTCCATCGAATCAGCTCTGTAATTTGAGAGCTAATGCAGACATCTCATGAAAACAAATCATCAGACGGTGTCGGTTCTCCCCCTCCTTCCCAAAACGAAGCATTCAGAGGGATTTAGGTTTCTCTTTTAAAAGCCAATTCTCATCTCTGTGAAAGCCAATGCAATCTATAGTAAACAAAAGTCAGTAGTCATTTTTAGACCTTCATGAATATTTCAAACCTTTGTGCACCTTTTTTCCAAAAAAGCATTCTCACTTTGTTCGGTAAAAGCCAGATTATTAATTTTAAGTACAAAATACACCCTGTAAGTATTTTGCAAGAAATAAGACATTTGTATTTCAAAACGCAAATCTATAGTCATTAACTTACTTTCTGAGAGCTCAGCACCATTACAATAAACGCATTCAGGAAAAAAAAGCCCCTTTATGTTAAGTGTCCTTCATAATTCATAAATACCCAAAATCTTCAAAAAAAGCTGGTTATTTCCAACAGGGGGAGAAAGAGGCTGCACATAATGAGCTACAGACAAAACGAAACCTGAGCTGTTTCATTCACCCAACCTCTGCCTTCTTTCTGACAAACTAAGCCACTGAATCTGTACATCTAAACTGCCAACGAAAACAGTAGGATGATAAGGAAGATCCCTAAATTATTCAAAGTGGTTTCTGGGCTTCAAAAGACTTCTTCACTTTGTTCCTTTATATATCTATAGCTATTTAAGTTTGCCTCCGGCTCTGACATAGGCAGCGTTGTGCTTGTGATGTTGAAAGAGAGGAGCGATTCTGTAAGTTTGGGCAGACACTTTTCCGGCTGGAGCCCACGAAGAACAAGACGGCCGCTTTGGCAGGTCTTGGGATGCAAGAGTCCTAAAGAAGTCATTCCCTTTCCTCTGCCCTTCTATTCCCAATTTCTCCCACACTATAGCACTTCTGCATATACCAGATGGAACTTGTCAATCTCTCCGAGGATCAAAAAGTAAGATGCTATTAACATATGCTTTTACTGCTTAATAGCATGTAGACAGCTATCCCAAAGGGGGCCTGAGGCTTCTAAAGAGGGAAAAAGAAAAAGATACCAGAGTCAACATTCTGCCCTAATTCACAGGTCTACCGCTGGTAGAGCCCACAAGTGTTACGCTGCTTTTTTGTGCTTCTCTAATGTCAGCAGCCTCATTCTTAATAGCAGACAATAGGCTGACAGAGACATCGAGCAGCTTAGGAAGTTGTAGAGATTTCTAGCGCGTTGCCTCTTGGATACAGACACCTTTTTATTCTCATATCTGCAGAAAAGACTAGAGGAAATACCCTTCTAAGTTCTGCCAGCTGCTGGCAAAAGGCTCCTGAGCGTACAGCCTTTCATACAGACTCCCACTGAAGTCAATGGGATCACTCACATGAATGCAAAGTTGCTAAATCAGGCACTCCAGAGGAATTGAAAAGCCATCTGCTAATTAACTTAAAAATCTATTTTCATCAGATATGTGAGTATACTGTATGCACTTCTCTGTGTGCTCCTCAGATTTAGATCCCAAAATGCAGAAAAAGACTGGGACATGAAATCTGGCAGTTGGGGTGAGGATTGGGACTTCATACCAAGAAAGGAAAATATTAAAGCAAGAGCTCATAAAAACTTTTTTCTCCAGCTAACTACTCTCACAGTGCAATGCAACCAGTGTAGTCTAGTTTAACAAGGAGTTTGCAATTTGACCCTAAACTCGTTATGTGCACAGCATTGCTGCCGAGGGGCTGGCAAAAGCGAAACAGCAGCACTGTGGAGAATTCAGACTCTGTTGCCCTTGGAAAACCAGCTGCGACTCAAGGCCAGATCACGAGTACAGTCAAGCAAAGGATACGGTGCCTTGCACAGCAACTCATGCACTCACCTCAGCTACTATCTATTCCCAAACAATTTCCAAACCTACAAACAAAATGGAAAGGGGCAACAGAAAAAGAAAAAACTCCACACACACACCCCCCAGAAGATAAGCATTGTATTTTCTTCCTGTTAGAGTCCTTTAAATCTGTTTTTCAACAGCTGTCCAGCTCCATCTCTGCTTCCACTAGCAGTAACGTCAGTGAGCTAAGACTTCTAAGAAGCGAAAGTTGCTTTCTTGAATAAAAGGGATTTTCTAATGTCTGGCCTTCTGGATGTTTCTTGTGTAGTTGCTTGGCATTCAGAAACACTGACTGGTTATTTCTGTTCCACACATCTCCACAGAGAGGCAATTTTATACTTTAGCAAGGATACCACCATGCTCCACACACTCATTGGATCCCTGTATGCTCTGCCTATAACACTGGGATATATTCAGAATCAAAATATTTACATGCAAGCCTTATAAGCAGGCTTAACCTTTCCAACACATCTGCCACAGTAATGTTCACATACCATATTTTATGTATGTATTAATGAGATATGATATTGTCTACACAAACATACATTATGTATTGCTTATACACAGAACAGCATAGCTACAAACACTATGTACCTTTACCATAATGCAGGCTAACATTCAAATGACAGCAGTTTTGGAAATATCAGTTCAGCATCAGCAACTACTATCTACATGTAAAATTGAAAAGCTTTTAAATCAGCTTCTTGGTGGGCCTCCTAAGCTGGACATTGCAGATATCCACCATCCAAAAGAAATACTGACCTACACAGATGACAGATGTCAGATCTTCACGTTGTATGTTTTTAAACATAGATTTGAGGTGCTTTTGAAGATTTTAACCATTCTGAGCCCATGCTTGTAGACTATATCGTAACTAAATATTTATCATTAGATTTCTAATAACTTTAAGGCCCCCAGCGATAGTGAAATCTTTAGTAACATTTTGCAACACACATTTTCTGAGCTCGTGGTGTTACACGTAGGTTAGCAACATTCATTTGGGATGAGCTTTCTGTCTGCTTCCCAGAATTACTCAGTAGCAGCCAAAAGAGGACAAATCACCCAAGTGAAGATGTAGCTGTGGCACAATTTCCATCATTACTTTATTCATGGGAAAGAGGGGCAGGGGGAGAAAGAAAGCAGCAGGAGTTGATATAGCCTTTATGGCCAGGGGCTGTGCCTGCGCCTGCATTAAAAGTCATGTCTCTATTTCTAGCACCCTGGATTAAAACAGATACCATCTGACTTGCCATTTATTTATTCACACTGGCTTTCAATCTACAGGGTGCAATAGGAACAGAGTACTGGAGGGTTATTTAATGTGGAAGCTGACAAGGCTGCCAGCAAAAAAAATAAAAGTTTTCTTTTCAGTAACTAAACCAGTAAGAAGTGTGCTTAAAATTACCCCAATCATAGTTCCTTTTCTTGGGTGTTTCCTTTCTATATCAGACATCTGATTTTTCCTCTTACGCCACAAATCTTCTAATCAGATTGTGCTGATAAACTGCTGCATTTGTGCAAAGGCCCTTTAAAACCAACAAAACATCACACAGATTCCCACTTGCAATTGCTGAATCAAGGCTTTCGATGAGGCGCTAATTCCAAATTGGTGAGCAGCAAACCATAACTAAGGGCTGACAATAAGGAATATTGCTTCGTACGGCAAGAAATGCCAAGGCCCTGCCACAAAATCCATTTATTGTACACGTCTTACAGCAATAGCTGTACCTCAGGAAAATATATATTTGACAGTGTTGCTCTAATATTGCAAACCACCAAGTAATTAAGATCAAAACAACCTGTGCATTTTATTACACAAATGTATGAGTTCTCAACACACAAAGATTCAGAATGAGAAATAATCTGTATTGACCAAATGACAAATGCACAGGACCGAGCCCTTTTGATATAATGTTTGAAATGGGGAGAAATATTCTCATGAAAATTCAAAGTTCTCACCTAATTGAATACGGAGTAAATTATTCTTCTCTTGCATGTTCTTTATCATCTACGGACACAGTAAGAATGAACCTCTAAACGTAAGAAATACTCATATATGGGATCTAGAATCTACCCAGATTATAGGGCAAGGAAATCCAAAATAGCAGCAATTACATGCAATATAAAAATATATTTCCAGTTGCTCTGGCAGTACCTTATAGAAAGTTTGCAGAGATACACAATTTATAGCCTGTAACAACAACTGAAAGAAAAATAACATTAATCTAGGAAAAAAACAACCCTGCCATTGTCAGAGCCATGATACAACTGTAATTCCAGCAGGTTAGGATGAAGATATAATAGAAAGCAAAGCACTAATATTATTTGCTTTTTCTCAGATCCTTTTTTCTTCTCAGTGGCTTCTGCCACTACGGTTCCAATATCAGTTATTTTCCAATCTTTTGCAAATGGAGAAAGGGGAAGGGGAAATAAAACATCTCTTATTTGCTCATGTTTGGATTTTCAATATTTTTTTCCCCTGATAGCTTCTCCTTTGAGCAGTAGCAGTGTCAATTCCCCAAGGGCAGAATTCAGGTCTCAAAAATATGTACACAGCATACAAATCTTCCATAATGCTATTTCTAATAGTTTGTTAAACTCTGAGAAATGTTATCTATGGAAATACATATATGCATTTCATAAGCCCCAAACCAGGTACTGATGCCATCTGCATTGAGCCATAACAACTATTTATTAGCTTTATAGAAAATGTTCATAATTATACAAATAACTAAGTTTGAATAGCACCTGCCAAGATGAATATAACATCTATCAACACTCAGACTTCTCTGTGCACTCCCCAGAAACCGTTTTCCAAGTCCGCATGGCAGCCTGCACAAGCTGCAACTTTGTGAAGTGTTTCAGAAATTACTGGGCAGACCTGACTACCAACTTCCAGCTTTCTACTGAGCTGAAGAAAGCCCTCTTTGTACAACTATCCACCAGCCTGCCTCGAGCCTGAATTTATTCCTGGTGTCACTGAAGGGCAGGTCTGCTTCCATAACCTGTGAAGCTCTGGATCGTTTTGCCAATTAGTATAAAAGGTTGTGCTGAATTTGTGATGTGGGGTGTAAGAACAAAGCAGTCACCGCAGTGGTCACAAAACACCCAATAATGGAAAGAACTTCTACATGCTCCTGATTACAGATTAATCTGCTGATGCACAAGCAATAGCCTATTGAGGTCCTAAAATTAAACATGGCAGACTCTTTCTTAGTACATGCCAATGTTACACTGTCCAGACTGAAGCTGATTTTCTAGCCAGACTGCTATTAAATCAAGTCTGAAGGTTTGCAGTAGCAAAAGCACCCTGCTGACAAAAATTTCACCTGCATGTATTGTTCTCAGTTTTCAAAATAACCTGCAACTTTTCTAGGAAGATAGCTTCCAATAGCTAAACCGCAAACTTTAAGCAAAATGACAGCATCTATGTTGGTACAATTCCAGCTTACCTCTGAATAATATTTTAACTCTAAATGTTTTGTTCTATAAAACTGTTTCAACAACCCTCCCAAGGCCTGCATATCTTTCTTTTTTTTCATATATACTTCTAACAAGCATTGAATCCTGCTTCTCCTTCTAGATCTTGCCCCTCTAATTTATTAGTTTCATTTGAAGTCACAGCCTGCCGATGAGCGACATGAGCCTTTTATCAACCAAAAATTATTCTGGTATTTTCTGAGAGAGGTTTTACAGAAGTTGAAACACTTTATTGAAATCATTTAATGGACATAATTTATCACGAGCAATGAATGTTAGAATTTCCTTATTCTCATCCTTTACAAGTCATTAGCTAGAGAAAAACATACATGTGTCAATGCCTTTAGCTTCGATCACCTGCAGAAACAGTCCTTATGAACTTCATCCCTAAAAGCATTTTCTTATTCTAGAGTGGAATTCATTTTTAAGGCATTCATTTAGAGCCAGAACTGACAAATTTAATGAAGTGGTTCTCTATGCAACGCTGTCTCAGAGGGATCTCGAACACCACCCCATCAGAGAAAAAGTTCACAATGCAAATTAGAGTTACATAGCTGAAACATAAAGCACAATGCCACTAACAGCAGTAAAAGTTCAAAATAGCCATTAATTCTGTAATTCTAAGCCTGGGTATTTGAAAATAGCATATATACTCAGAGAGTAAATACTTTTTGAAAGCCTTCCTGGTTCTTTGGCTTTTAATACAACCTTGACTGATAAAACACTTCAATTTTATTAATATATGATATGCAAACTAGATACAGAGAGACATGATAGGTGTGGAGCACCATAATTCATCTGGTAAAAACACAAAGTCTATCATCTGGTACTATAAATACCGATATAATTTTATTTTTTTTTTAATTCCCCCACTTTCAGACAAAACAACAGTGATTGCCAGAGCTATGGCTTAGACTAAGATGTTGCAGAAAGTGATTATGACTATCAACACAGAGTGATCAGAATAGCATGTTCCCAGGTGTGCTGTACAATTCAAAGAGGCACTTGAAGTTTTAATGGAAATTTGGTTGAAGCAGAAGACAACAAATGTTAAAATACTATGAAAAATTGTACTTTTGATTAAAGATCAAAACTTCTAAATGGAAAGAAAGATTATGGCTATTTTATATTAGTTGTATGAAAATAGCCACACTGAGGGAGTTATTGGAGCCAGCCACATGTACCAAAACAACAGGATCAGCTGAGGAACAAAACCCATGTTGCTCTCACAACATGCTAGCCTGAGCCACCATCCTAAAAACCCGCATGATCTAAACTGATGTGCTAAATAAAGCAGGCATTCATCATGTATTTTCTGGAGATATTATCTTCCTTTACCTCAGTTTTACATACAGTGTTGTCACAGGAAAAAACTGGCTAAGTCACATGGTTTAAATGAAATCAGGATTGAAGGGGTTTATTGATTTATTAATGGTACATAATTAACTGGCAATCAGTGAGCTATACATTCAGGATCAATATCAGCAAAAGAACAGATAAACCACAATACCAGGCACTTACAAAATGACAGCAAATGCTTACAATTTTCTAAACACCCTTCTACCGCTAGCCCCCCAAATTCCTAATCCCCACGGCCACATTCACACAGTCGCCTGCACACGCACAACCTAGTCACAGGCAGCAGATGAGGATCTCCCTCTTCTGGGGTGCAGGCTCCTATTTACAAGGACCTCCTCTGGGAGATGTGACGGCTCCAGTTCTGTGCATACCTCTCCTGCTTTCTTCAGTTGAATAATTTGCAGGCAGTGAACAACATCTCCCAGAGCCAGGTATGAATACCCGAGGTGGGTCCCAGCAGTGCTGGATAACCACAGCCTCCAGCAGGGAGGATGCACCATCCTGGACGTAGGCTGTGGTGGTTGTGGGGCAGCACAACCAGCAACTGGCAAACCCCATTTTGATGCTGCTCTGTTCCCATTTCTCTCTCCCCACTGTAGCAAGTTTTCATGCTTCTTTTACACTTCTTTTCAAGCTAATGCTTTTTTTCTTTTTTTTTTTTTTTTTTAAAGCCCCCAGAAGTCTCTAGGTAACTCCCTGGTTACCATTGAAACCAGCTGATAGTCCTGTTAAGCAAACTTTGCTCTTTTTGATTTCTGCTTTAGCACTACCAGGTTTTGGGCAAACATCCTCTGAGGCAGATTTGGGTATTCCATTCACACAAACTGTTTACTCTTGCATTCCTCTCTGTGGTTATCCATGCCATGTTAATAAGAGGAGGAGCCATGGTGACTCCCCATAAGTGTTACCAATAGGTGATTATATATAATGAAACTATTTTTGCTGGACATAGGACAGGAGATGTGATAAACGAGATGAAGTTTAATGGTTGAGTTCAACCAGATTGCAGCAATGTTTATGGCTAGACATACAACCGTTAGCCCTCAAAAACAAATTAGTAAGAATTAATATCACAATGAGAAAGCTTTTAGAGCTGGACGCTAGTTCATTATAATGCTGTTAAGTTATAACACAGTCTGAATTAAGCACGGATTCACCACCCGGTGACATTTTATTCAACAATAAAAAATGAGAAAGAATGCTTGCAGTAACACTGATGTCAGAAGAACTGGCAAAACACAGACATATAAGACAACACAGAAGGAAAAATAATGTTTTCAGGATCTAGCAATTATCAAAACTTCAAGAAATTGAGACAGCATGCATGTGTAATAAAAACAAAAGAGCCGTTTGCCACAGATGACTTTCTAAGAGGATGCCCTTTGGTCCTGCAGTGTTAGTATACTTTATAAATAAACGCAACCTTTGGAGAAAATATTGCCTATTCTTCAGGATAAAGGACATTGAATCTGTTATTTTGCCTGAAAACATCTCAGATAAGTATCAATAATAAGATAAGAACGATGAAAACGATGATGCACATCAGTGCAAATGGATAATGTACTCTTGATTCTTCAAAGATAGCTCAAAAAGCAATCAACAGGGCAAAGAAAGGACCTCAACACAATTACAAAGCTCAGTCATGAGGTTAGTTATATGCATTTCAAATTTTCTGTCATATATTTTGTGTCATAAGTGTGTACAGTTCAAACTGAAAAGTTTACTGTTAAGGAAGAAATGTGGAATTTGTTTTCAAAAATCTCATATAACAGACATTCAAGTTATATACAGAAAGGGAGTGAACAGAGACACTGAATGAAGCAGATCTGTCAAGTGATCTGTCTGAGGATGATTCTTGACGACACCTTTTCCATTTGCTAAAGCCGTGTTTCTCCTCTAACAACACGGTCCTCACTGGCAAGGCAGGAACAAGCAGGCAAGGTTTCGAACCCAAGCGAAGACACACAGTCAGCCCCCTACAGACTCTGTGCACAGCCTGTGTGCGTGTCCGAGCACCACACTCACTGAACCACCCTTTGAGGATCCTAGAGATGACAAGAAGGGATTCATTTCCCATTGGTGCTTTTAAGTGGTTCAGGCTCAGCTGATGTCTCCCCAGAGGGAACTGGTTCCCCTTCACCTGTTACCGTGGCCTTATATCTATTCTGTAAGGGTACCTCTGCCAGTAGATAAAGAGCCTTCCTCCTCCTGGACATCACAAGTTTCCAACCTCCCCCATTATATGAGTCTCCAGCCTCCACTCATTCAGGTGCAGCCACCCCTCTAGACATCCCTCCCTCCTTCCCTGAAATGCAGGGTTTGGGCTTTTGCTCTGCACGGTCTCTGCAAAAACCCAGCTCGTCTCCACAGTCTGCACACCATCTCCTACAGCTCCTTGGTGTGATGGCTACGTGGCTCAGTGTCTCAACTAGCGCACACCCCTCACCGGGAAGGCCAACATCATTGCCAGCCCCAGCCCCAGCCGAGGCACCAGGCTGTCTATACAGCCTGAGACCTGGATGGCCGAATCCTCCATCTGGGACTCCCTTCTGATGTGACAGCGTGGCTGGTCCAGCGCGTGATGGGGAACGCACCCTGGGGCACATCACTGTCATCACTGCGCAGGCCAGTAGCGGCTTTGGCAGTACTACTGGGTCCATTTGCAGTCGCTTACAGGGAAACTGTCACGCAAGCAGCCGATTTAGCAGTTCAGTTCCCTGTGCATCCTCATATGTAAATACTTTAAAAAATATAAGTAAAACAAATACAATAATTCTACGCTTTGGGGAGAGATTAGAATACGGCAGATGATCATTCTCAACTCCAAGAGTTGTTTTTGTGGAAACCCACTCTCATGTAGTGTACCTATAAGCCTCAGGGACTGAAAAAAATTTGTTTGTACATGCTCCGTGTTGAGTTTCAGCCTTATTGTCCCTGGTCTCCAATTTCCCAACTGGCAAAATATCACTTTTCCCCGTTGAGTAAACTCATTGATCCTCCTGAAAAATGTAAATAGTACAGTAGTGATGGACATTGAAACACTCAAGAGTAAATTAGTAACTATGTATTCAGCATCGGGTGTGGATATGGTGTGCAGTATACACAGACTGATGAAAATAAAAATAAATAAGGAAAAGGTAGTATTCATTGAGCACAAAGAGACACCCTCAGATGCTTATGTTCTAATAGCTGTTTAAAGGTGGACTTGCATAAGCACAGGTCTGGTCACAGAAGTGCTTTTGGGGATCTGGTCCACTGATTCTCAACCTCTTTCAGGTATGAAGCCACAGGGCAAAAAACTGCAATTCTCTCTCCCACTCAGGCCCAAAATAAGCCACTTCTGAATGTTAGATAATAAATATCACTTGTGACATCATCCTAAAGGGTAAGAAGCGATTTATATTTATGTGAATAGACATGGAGGACAAATATGACCTATGGGAATATGTTAAATGTCTTCATGTGAAAACCAGAACTCATATTAACAGAAAAATTGTCTCTCTGAAAGATATTTTCTTGCAGCCCAACCACTATCAACATACACATCTGCTAACATTTGTGTTGGGTAACTAGATTTACACACCTGATCGTTTTTCAAAAGGGCAAATGCCTTGGTTTCATCAACAATATACAAATACTTGAAAGCAAAACCAACCCAACAAAAAAAAGTAGGTTTTAAATTTAAGATTATAGCTCTGGTTCGGAAGCCAGCAATATAAAAATTCAATTTCTAAACCTCTCTGTGGTTTTGAAACAACGAAATATCATTATTCTTACTTATTTAATTTAAATAGACTTTGCAGCTTTATTTATGTTGGCAGGGAAATGGATTTGGACCACGGTGTATGCCTAGTAAGTAAACATCTCCGAAGAAAAAAACAGGTCACCAGTGCATAAAGTCGATTTGGGAACTGTTTAACTATGTTTCTTCTATATTCATTACAGCAAAGCACCCAGGGCATCTATTTGACTTTACATTGTTTACTGCAATTTCCTCTCCTGAGAATTTTAGTCCTTGACAACTAGAAGTTATAGTACCAGCCCTCCAACCAAACTCACTTACAAAAGAGTAGTGTTCACATTCAATATGACTGTGGGATCCAAATGAGAGTCTAACAGTACTCAGCGCTGAAGATGCTTCTGGGTTATGGTCTTGATGCTGAACAGTCACAGGAGCACAGCATACAAAAAATCACTTTGATACAGACCGGCTTTTTACTTAGTTTAATAAAGAAATTGTTCTGTTCACCCCAAACTATATCAGCATGGAAAAAACACACAGGAAGTGTGATCAACTTTCATGACATTGCATATGGGTATGAAACAGAAGAATTTTGGACATTCTAAACTTGGGAGTTTAAGCAGTGGAGTATTCACTTCCATTTTTTCTTTTTTTTTTTAGGGGTTTTTTTTTGGTTAATAAGTTTGACCTTAATTATCAGAATTAAGCTCTGGTAATTAGAAGACCTCTCTGACGATCAAAATAATTCTCCTAAATTTAAACCACTCTTAGTGAAAGGCATGGTAGCTAGGAGAAAAATGTCAGTATTGTAACCCAATGGAAATGAATCCAAACACTACTGAAACTCTTCTTTTCCTGTATATTCTTCATCTTGCTCAGGAAGGGTTTACTACATTGTCAGTGAATTAATTGCTTCACTTTGCAATAGGCAATATTGGGCAACTATTTAATAATTGGAAATTAATAATGTCATAAGCTGGAAAATAAACAAGTACACAGGGGTTTGTAATTGCTGGTTTTCCCCAATGAGCAATGACAGTGAGAAAAAGGAATGGGAAAACAAACAGAACAAAAAATAAAAGAGTAAAGAATGGTATGCACAGACACTCTAAGATTAATATGCACAAAAGAAATGAAATAGTTCCAACCAGAAGCAGCAATTCTCATCACACAAGCCTAACTATCTTGAGAAAAGCCAGCTGAGGAATCATGGAAAAGATAGAAGAAATAGCTTCCGTGATCTGAAAACTTTTCTAAGGTAAGAAAGAAAATGAAAGTGGTAAGAGAAACAATCAGAGCCTAAGTTTTATATTTTGCCCTTGACTTTTCTTTTCTGCCATTGACTTTTCTTGCCCATGAAGTTACATCTTGCTTTTGACTTTTCTTTACTGATAGTAAACTGGTATGGTACTACTGAGATTCCCCCCCACCCCAAAATAAACCTGTATTTTCTGCAATACTAGATATGAATATTCACCTGATTTAATCCTCCTGCTCCCCTCTGACTACTGCTTAAATTGCTATTTAGAAAGTGTATTCAGGTCTGGAGTTTCTTAGCTGTTAATATTTTCATGAAGCATATGGGAAAACACATCTGCACTTCTTCAGCCACTCAGAGCAGACAACATGGTGAAGAAAATCCTATGCAGTCTTTTACTTGCAGAGTATTTCCACAGAGAGAAGATAAAGGGAATGTGGTCAGGATTGAGCAGGATATGCCCCCAAAACTCTAAATCTGTATTATGATACAGGATGAAAATCAGGATACTATAACTCATTCCTCTATAGATACTTAGCAAAATGTTCAGGAAAAATCCTAGCTTGTTGAAACCAAATACAGCTGTACAGATATGGACTTCCACTGTCAAGAATCCACCAAGAATTTACCATACACTTAAATAGTTGCTGAATATTTAATAGATTTCCATCACTTTTTTTATCCTCTTCTATCCGAAATAAAATACTACATTCAGAATAATTTTATTCATTTCACATAATGCTATTAAAAAAAAAATTTGAGGACACAATTGTAAAATCTAATGTGTCTACTTTCTTTCTTGCACAGATTAAATTTGCCATTTCACTACTTGAATTCAAGTGGGGATATAGCTTCCAGTATATTTGAAGGCATTAGCAGCAAAACAACATAGGTTTTGAATCATAAGTGGAATTTTTTGACTGTTGGCATTAAAAGGACTTTGGCATAAAAGTGCCATATTTTATATTTAAAAAGCAGTAATTAATTCCATACAAAGCCAACAGCTCACTGGTGATACAGTTATCTTTCTCTTTTTTCCTCAAAATCCTTATGGTAAGAAAATAAACTGGTTTCATTCAGTAGCTGTAAACATTTTCATATAACTACATAGCGTTAGTCAAACTGATGACAACTGACTCAAGTATGGCCAATAATTTATGGCGTCTGCTATTCACAGAAAAGAAGAAAAAAAACACTGATCATGTCTGCCTGGGATGCTTTATTTCAAAAGATGTCTAAACTTTACAGTTAAAAATGCTAGAACCACCACTTTCGGGGCAGTGGGGGGGAACACCAAAACCAAGATTGAGTATTTATTGTGAGCGTACACAAAATACCATTAGCAGAAGAAAGGAAACTAATTCTTGTTGGAATTCTACTAGCTAACCATTCTGCCAAAGATTTGCTCTACCGCCTTGCATTTTTTATGTACTCCTGTACAGAGCACAAAGATTGGCATGGCAAAGTTATCCTTGTGATCTATATGTATATAAGATACTATTTGCAAAATATCAGCTTTAAAAGAAGTGGCTGCAGCAGGATACTAGTGAATTCTTTGCCAAGATGAAGTCAAACCTAACTTGTATTAAAACTGCCTATAGCTTTTGGTCTAAGCTTCAGACATATAGGCTCATTAGAAAAAGATTTATAATGCTTTCCTCATACCTTGTCAGTTCAATTAATTCTCTAGTTGAAAAATGGAGAACACCAGTATGTGGAACTTTTAAAATTTTTAAGATATTAAGTAATGAGACAGGTCACAAATTTGAGCTGAATTATGAGACATTCCTTCATCCCACCATGAGAGTACCCTTCGGGCTATATGCTTTATAAAATTATCTATTTTTATATTTATGTAATACATATATTATTTATAAAAGTATAGTAGATCAAATCAAAATAAGAACATACAATGCTAAAAGTGTTCCTGACAGAACCTATGCTAGTTTTCTTCAATTTCTTTAGCTGACATTTAAGACTAGATACCAAAACTACTGAAGATCTGAAAGATTGACTTAGATTCCCATTTACAACGTCATTATTAAAAAATTGCAACACACACTGACATGAAGAACAGGCTTTCTCCATATGATTACTCTTCTGTGTGTACTACTTATTTGCAAAAATTTCCTGTGTAAAAAGAAGACGTACATTGGAAAAATCATTAACTCGGTTCAAAAACCGAAGGGTAACCACTGGGCAAGACTCAAAAGATGTGGCTAGTAGGGTTTTTTCTAGCTTTCTGAAGTTTTGTTTGCAATACAACATTTATGTTCAGGTGCTGGGACATTTGGCAGGAACGCGGTTATGTGCAGACTCACTACATATTGTACACTGCAGCCTAATCCATTTACCTGCCACGTGAACGCTAGCCTGCATCTCCCCAGCAAGACTAAGCTTTAAGTTTTAAAAACCTTCAAACTCCATATAGAGGTTTTAGTACTTGGACAATGAACATGTTAGGGCACTTGGTGAATAAAAGTCCACATTAGCCTTGCAATGCAATTGCAGTGATACTGTGGATCAATTAGGTCGCTTTTATTTAAAAAGTAAAACTGTTTCTTCCATAGGATAGGTGTCAGTACAGCCACAGTCTTCGGTTACATATTCTGCTTAGAAATAGAAATGTTTAGGGGGTTGTTTTGTTTCTGTTAAAAGTCAAGGCATCAACAACACCAGAAACAATCAAAACACTATGACAAAACTGTCTGAAGCCTTTGAAACAGATCAAAAGTAGAGTGATTTGTTTGATCTAATTTGCTTTAAAAGAGAATATTGAAATATTTAACATGCTTAGTTCCTACATAAGAAAATTACTGTGCAATTCTCCTCTTTCCCCCAACCCTGAAATTTCTCTCCGATACTTTCTCCAGCTTTTTTCCTATAAAAAGCTTCCCTCTAGATCTAAATATGGTAATCAATAGGAAGAAACAAAATAACAATTGTGGAGCAGTATTCCATTCTGCAGTAAGATGAATTCACTTAACCTCATGATCAAAATGTACAGTACGTCTCACTATTTGCTCTCCTGTTTGTAGAAAATTAATATTCTGGCAAGGTGCACTCAATGTGTGACTGAATTCACAAATTATATTATCCAAAATAAAATAATCACGTTTCATACTAAGACACCATGGCTTTTTTTAGATGAAAATTATCCTTGAAAACAGACATGAAACATAATCAAATAGACCAAGAAAAGAATGAAAGAAAATCTCAGAAGGGTTTAAGTATTTGAGATAAAAGACATATAAAACAACTTGGGCCGCGGGGGCTGGAATCACAATTGAATAAGAATAGAGAGAAATACTGAACAGGAGCAAAATTTTTGTGCTTCAGAGTCCACATTTCTTCCTTTCAGTGATCCCCAGTGAAACCAGTAAGAATTTATACAAATATGCACTGGAAGAGCAACATCAAAATATGCCATAAATGTAATGGGAGAAATCCAAAGATTGAAACTATGCTCACTCTATGATGAGGTATTTCATACCTTCCTATTATATCTAGACACAAAGGATTATAATATTTTATACTGGTATTTTATAAAATTCCTTCAACATTAAAGCAAGAATTACAGTGGAGAACATGGAATGAATTTTTCTTTCTAGTAGTTTAATAGTAGGTAAACATTTTCATAAACCACCAAAGAGATTGTATCATTCAGCATAAGTAGCACTGTACATTGGAGTACTACATTCTTTAAAAACCATTCTCACAGCATATGTCTGCCGTAAGTAACTGTATCTCAGTTGTGGAATATGCAGTCATGGTGAGCTTCCATTTTACTGTCTAAAACTTTAGTTTATAAAATTCTTCTCAGATGACCTTACAAAAAAAATTATTTGGGGAAAAAAATATTCCATTTGCCAAACTACTGCATTCTTAGTCAATAAGCTTAGAGTTCCTAAGCTGAGCCACAAAGTCAGGACGAGGCTTATTTCATGATCACTTCCATTTTGTGCTTTACTTTCCCATCGTTCATCAATTCTTCATTGTAAACACTGTGTAATTCTACTTGTAGTGCCTAACATAACAAAAAAATCAGCTCCCACATCTCAGATGCTGCCATGTCAAAGCATTGTCACACTCTTTTCTTAATGGCCTTAGCTGCCCTACTCACATAAATTCCAAGTTCATTCTTTATACAAGACCAACTTTTGTAGGGATGCAACTACTCTGTGTAGAAGTGCAAGGAGATATTTTTTACAGGGGTCAAAAAAGACCCCCGGTTGTCCCAGCACTGGGGCCAGCATCAGTGTCACTTCCACACTGGTGAGAGAAGGCGACTAGACTGGTCCAGTGCAATCAGCACTTCAGTGGAAGTCACAAGTTTTACGATACTGGCCATGAAGTGGATTCAGAGCTTGACAAAGGTACAGAAAAGTATTACCTTCCTCCCTGCCCTTCTGAAATAATTTTGCTGGCGTTATTCTCCGGGTCAGTTATCTGAGTGGCAATCGCTAGACAGCTTGGTGGGAAGCTAAGCACCCACAACCTGGACGGTGCCCAGCGCTCAGGGTGGTGCCGTGCCTGTGCTGTTCACTGCGCGGGAAGCTCTCAGCCTTAGGGCACAGCAGCGTTCCAGTACCAAATGTCTCACTTTGCCCAATTAAAGCGTTAGAAATTCACAAGGTAAATATCTGGGGATTACTTGGGTCATCCCACCTTTCAGGGCACTTCATTTGACGTGCTTTGGGACAAGTTTTAAATATTTTGGACACATGTTTAGCAACAGAGGGAAAAAAAATATTACAAAATCAAAGTTGAAACCAAACCGGCCTTGACAATGCTGAAAAAGAAGCACAAATTACTCCCATAATCAATAGGCACTTAAGCAGACATATTTTCTACAAGTCTGTGCCAGAAAGTTATGGAGAACAGGAGGACTCCACAGGACTAAAAAACTGAAAAAAATTATGAAAGACAGGCTGCACTGAGACTAGGTCATCAGCAATACTTTTCAACTTGGCACAAGAAAAATTAATGGGAGTTTCTTAATTGGCTAAACCACATCTGTCTAACATTTTGACAGAATTAACAAAGAGAAGTAAAGTCTGTTGCTGCCACTGAGGCATGTTAATAGAGATCTGATAACTTGCATGATTATAAGTCAGTCATATTAATAAATATTTCTATGAGAAGTCACATTTTCATAAGTCTAAAACTCTAAGATCTTGAATGACACAGCTCTCTTCTGAGTGAATTATAAGCAAGTGGCTCTACTGATTTCAGTAGAACGCTCCTAGTGAGCAAGGATGACAGAACAGTACCCCACAGATATACATAAAATACCCTTGCAAAGGATAAACAAAAAAAAAAAGTAAAGAGTTCTTTCTGGACACCCATTTACCTTTTCAAATGCATATTTACCCAATGCGATGCAACACCATGTCAGAGCTAGCCAAACTAGCACATTTATACAGCACCATGCAGGGATATTAGCTGAGGTCTCAGAGAGAATATAACCTCGTTAGAGCAACATTGTGCATGGGTTAATTAGGCCTGCCTCTCAAGCAAGGCTAATTATTCCCAGTACAGCACCATACTGATATCACTCTGCTGCTTCTGGGTTCTGGAGCTAGATTATTCAGCAGTAGCTCAGGGATCTCTGCCCCACGCTGTATTCAGAATTGTAAACAAAATCATGAGAAATGGATGTATTATTCTGAGATAGCGGCATGATGCACTGCACTGTCTTGCTTCATCTATCAAGAACATCAAAATGAAGGATTAACATGTCTAGGCACTGAGATCTTCGTTTAAATGGGAAATTCCACCACTAGACCAACAGTTGTGCTACAGAGAAAAGTTGGACTGAGGGGAACAATATCGCAGGACTGGAGTCCAGGGTGGCTACAATCATCTCACTAGGCACGTGTCATACTCAGTAGACCCTAAGAGACAAAAAAAAGGTAAGTAAAGGCTAGAGAAAAGGTCCAGACTTCTGCTGTTTCTCTTAAAGACCAGCTTTGAGTAAAAGCTAGTGCAATACCAAAGGTTTCTTATTTTGTTGGCAAGGCATCACAAGTTTCAAGGCTTAGGAGAGTTTGCCTTTGTTGTGTCAGATGCAAAAGCTGATAGCAAATTTGTGTCAATGAGAGGCCTTACAGAGCCCAAACTAGAAATGGCAAGTGAGCCAGGACTGGGGCCAGCTGCCCTGGAAGGATGCTAGGTCCCAGGTCTGGGTGCATTTGCACATGAGACTTGTGCACCGGGTGGATTCAACCAGGCAATAGAGTGATCTGCATCGGGCAGTGAAGAAGGAACTGTTTGACATTCAGTATAAAAGCAAAACCAGTGTTTTTACATAACATATACATAGAGGAGTCAACAAAATTTTTTGTGCATGAGGTGGCCAGGAAGCTTCCTATTTATTCAGTGAGGAAGTTGTCTTTGTACCTTTAATTCAGATATCTTCTTACGGAAAAAAAAAAAAAATCTTTGAAATAAAAAGGCAAGGTGAAGTCTCTCACGTCAACACAGAACTGAATGCATCTTGTTTCGACACATCTCTAACAAGCAGCCTAATGGACAAGAATGAAGACTAATTAAACTCCACTAGGATTTGAGCCCTGCATTGCTGACACACACTTCTGTGATGAGTGAATTGCCAAGAGCCTTCTGATAAGGACAGTGTTTTTGTCCGGTTCTTGTGATGCCAGGTAACAATAAATCTAGTTTTCAAAAGAAACTCTAATAGGAAATGTGAAATAACAGAAATGTGAGCTAACATTTTAAGCCATTAGCATACTGTATCCACTTTCTTTTCTGACTGGCAGTTTTTACCAGTATAAAGATTTGCAAGTACAAGTAATAGCTTCTAATGAAAGGAAAAAAAAAAAACCCACACAAAAAAATGAAACAGAAGAAACAGAGCTGTGATGACAACTTGTTCCCTAGAATTCCAATAGAATTAAATAGCATTCCAATAGAATTAAACAATCACTTTTGATGAGGGGAGCACAGGGATAAGGCAGAAAGACATCATCAATTTAAAGTCAATTTGCCTTTGTGGTTACTAGGCTGCAAATGAACACCTTTTCTGTAAAAGTATAAGCAAAGAGATCTTTTGAGGCTTTAATAAATACCTGCCTTGTACAAAAGATACTGGTCCAAAATTTGAAATCATGGCCAACATGGTAATAAAATAAGTCACAAGAATATCAGGATTAATTTGATCCCACTCTTTCCAGCTGCTCAACCTGTTCGCTGTAATTCTTTTTAAATTTTTTTTGTTTTTAACCATGAATGGAAGAACATTCAGAGCATCACCCACATCTCTCATTGCACAGTTTGGATCCCCTACCAATGCCCAAAATACAACATTTTAACTCCAGCAGAAGTGTGACAAATGCCATAAAGTCCACTAGGTATTGGACTATTGCAAATTTACATGCAGAGGCAGAAAAGTCATAAAGAGCATAAAACCTTAGACATTAGGAAATACTGATTTAGGGAACAGAAAGAGGAGAATTTTTTTTCAAAACTAAGTAATTCATAAAGAATATTTAAAAATCCTAGTCTAGAGAAAAGATAAATACTGATAGCAACTGAACATTTAATCTTTAACATGCATATCCATTTTCCACTCCATTTTCAGAAATATTGATATCTATTCTGTACAAGCTGACAAAATGAAAGGTTTTAGTAACTCAAAGCTTATCCCAGCCAACCTCTGCACTTGCATACTGTTTAACATGCTAGTGCCTGATTGTTTCTGATAAAAAGATATACTATATCTTGCTAAAGCCGGTGATGTGCCAAGTACTCAGTGACGCAGTGGCAAATAGCGTTCTCGATTCCTGATAAAATACTCCCTCTGCTGTACAATACACACTGTTACATAAAGCCCAATGCACATATATACATATTTAAACTATGAACGGGTCATGGGTATAAACAGGTTTCATAAACCAGAAAAACAATTCACTCTTCCAGAACAGCCTTGCTGAACACAGAAATACCATTTGTATCCACCAAATAGAGAGTTACTTGTGACTTAGTTCAAACAAACAGGATGAATATACTAAGATACAAACATATATAGGTGCCTAGGCTTCAAAGGCTATAACATTCCTAAATGATTTAGTTTCGTAGTGTATGTTAGAAAATAAAGGGTCAAATGCCCAGTTAAGATATAGATAGTCAAAATACAAATATCTAAATGCAAGGAATACAGAATGAAGGTATGAATTCAGCCACAGTTTTGTTTTGTTTGTATTCTACAGCTTCTATTATACACCCAGAATTTCCCTCGATTCAAAATTGCTCTGTCTCTATAGCTTCATCACGCCTCTATAGTAAATACTAAGGTGATTAACAAGACTGGAAAGCTTAATATTTCTTACAGGCTGGAAAAAATTTTCGAGATAAATTTTCCATTTAGAAATTATGTAATCCAAGTTACATAAAAAGACTTGGAAAACCAAAGGCATTCAGGAAGACCACATCCAGAACAATCTGAAACAGTCGTGCCAAGTACACCAGAATGACAACCTGTCCATGCCACTAAAACCAGACCAACCTGCAGTACGCGAACTCTTGGAGTGGCATCCATGTGCCATCCACAGGCCATATGTGTTGCAGAGTCTCTATGCCAGACAACACGGAATGACCTTTCCAAGTTTATATCACAAATATTTTCTAATATTTAGTGTACACAACCTCTGCCTCTCCTCCAGAAAGCTCAACACTTCTTCTAGGAAAGCACCAAAGTACACATATAGCCACAGACTAAAACATCATTATCCATGAACAGAGGTATAATTTTCAGCTTTTAAAAAAGTTAAAATTAGTTTTTAAGGATGGAGATTAGTTTTTTCTTGCATTTAGGTAGTTCACTAATCTACTTCGATTTATATTAGTAATGCCTGACACAAACACTTTCTCTGTGCTCCAGGCTCTTCCACTCATACAATTTCAACTTATAGAAATATGTTTAAGAAACCAGTAATTGAGGAACAAAATCACCTGCATCTGATGTTTTTATTATATATGTTTTGGGCTTATTCCACAGAGGCGTTAAGAAATTTAAGTTCCAAGATCTAATTTAAGGCATATTGTCATTATGCATTAAATGTCATTAAAAATTTATCTAGCTGTCATAAAGGTAATTTACAGAAATTAGCCATTCCAGGGCAGAAAGATAAAAACACTAATAACAATAATGCTGGCTTATCTGGGAATACAAAACTAAAGAGAATTTCTTCCCAGAAATTCCATCAAAATTATTCTTTTTAAAGTAAAAGCTAAAGATGAGTTATTTCTAAGTGTATTAAGTAGTAACCAGTTGTGGTTTGTTTATTTTTTTAAATTTTAACGTTAATACTTGATATAACTCCTTTTTACTTCAGAAATATGTCAAGAATATAGAATTACCCAAAGAGCAGTATTCAGAAGAAATTCCCTTTGCATTTTTCTCTTAGGAAGCACAATAAACGTCATTGTTTGCTCAAGTAACAATTGCAGCTAGCTGCAGTGTATGCCAAATTGCATACACCGGTGGGGGAAAAATAAATCCCTATTGTTCATACCACACCTTTAAGTATACATGTCATATGGACATACACCAGGAATAACAGCTCCTCAATTCAAAAAACAAGGATCAGGGCATGATTCATTACAGCCCCAGCATCACACTGTAGTCCATGTTTAAGCAAAACTTGACAAGACCGGCCCTTTGCAGTATATCAATACTGCCACAGGATGGCAGAAAGAACACCTGATAATTGCACTGGCTTTGCAAATTCCCAAGATGCTGGTGAAAGCCTATAACCAGCTGAATCCTCTGCTGCGCGCGTTCTGTTGCATTTACAGAACAAGTGCCAAGAACACACAGTCTCACTGGCAGAAGCTTACACAACATTGTGAAAAGCCTTAAACACTATAAAAATTATGAGTAGTTTTAGTGCTACTCATTTCCACATTATGATCTCTTAAGAGCTACAAAAAATAGTTGCAGTTTATACCTTGTTGGAAAAGAAGAATCAGATGGATTTTTAAACCGTATAATCAGTCAGTTCGTGGCAGGTGGGACGTCCCCTTGTGCCAGTCTCACAGCAAAATTACAGTGTGATGCACCTCCGAGCACGCAATCCCACAGATGGAAAGCTCTGTCAGACAAATCTTCAGGCCTCCTGTTAAAGGAACAGGTTGTCTGTACACAATGCAAAGGGAAAGCACGATGCTGCGGAGAACGAACCAGCAGCACACTTGCATCAGAGCGCTCTTGCCCTCAGGCAGAAAGTCACGTCAGGAGGTATTTTATTTTTCCTTTTCTTTTCAAGCTGTTTTCTACCACTAACAGGTATTCAAGAGATGCAGAGTAACTTGGAGACAGTCACTTGGTAAATGATTGAATTAAGGCAACAGGCACCCTAAAAGAAGAGCTGCTTACGTGGGACATTTACCTTCTTTGGTCCCATATCCTTGTGTGTGTATGTTATTCCTGCAGTCACAGGATTAGCAACAGCCTGGGAATGAGCAGAAATGGCTGCTCACCAGTTTACCCAGCTCTTTACTTATAGCACATTTCAGCTTACTTAGAGCACTGTGATGAGAAGACTCCAGGATGCCACAGCTTGTGTCTCCATCCCTCTCCTTTTGCTCCTGCCACAGCAACCTGATGTTCCACAGGGATAAAATCTGGGAAGGAAGTCTATGGGAAATTTCTGAACTTCTAAAGTTCAGAAAAAGTAACCACAACTTTGTTTCTTTAAGCAAAGATTACTGGATCGTATTTAAATCTTTTTGGTGTAGCAAGCCAAGGAAAGAAAGTCTTCATCACAGATCTTATGGGAGATTTTAGACACATTTTTTCCCCTAGGAAAGGAATATTACAAGATTTCATCTCAATGCTTTTGATCCTCACTGAAATAATGGACTCTACTTTTTTTATTGGGGCAGGTAATTTTAGCATGTCTGTTGAAACAACAGTTGAGACACCCCTCTTTCTTGCCGCATCAAATAATAGCCTGAATTTGGTTTAATTTCTACCTTTTTCCCTTGTTCTCTACCTACAAAATTGAAGACTTTTCACATTAAAATTGCTATATCTCTTTCCTGCTGAAAGAAAAAAGATGAAGTAGTAACTGATATTGCAGACAAGACCTCTCTGCTTTGACTGAGAAAAAACTGCCACTCACTGAAAGAAAGACCTTATATTAGTTTCAGAATAATGATAAGAACAAAGAATAGCTTTATTCTAGGTTTTGGACAAGGATAAGGATTTGGCGAGTTCAGTCAGTTGGACAATTCCTGTATTTTAGCTAATCCAAAGAAATGACAGTGCTCTTTCTACTACTGAACTCAAGAAAAATGTTAACCATACCCCTGGTCCAGTCCTTTCTGCAGTATTTATAATGTAACATATTTCCAGTCATTTAGTGACAGACTTGCTAGATATGTTCGGCTAGTAGTAAGAATCTTTTTCCCAGCAGAAAATCCACTTCTGGATTTATCCAAATGGAATTAATGGGACCCAATAGCCTCTAGAGCAGCTTTTATTCTTCCAGACTACTACTCGTTTCCTCTTGTTTCTTCCTTGGAAAGCACCACACACTGCTATCTGCTTTAATAAGGCACTGGCTTAACCAATTTGAAGCAGCCCAACAGTAGTCTTAAATTAATTACAATGTCATCCATCCCTTCCCCTGACATCTGAAGATGACACCTTGTGGCAACTTCTCCTTTAGCATTGTCTTTAAGAGTGATACATGATCGCAATTTTCTTCCATCTGCTAGGACTGCCAGCATAACAGCTAGCCTGGGGACTTTTTGGTTTTGCTGGTACTTTTGATGATAACAGATTTGCACTGTTAACGCATACAGTAATATTTGACAGTGTGGTAGCAAAGTACCTGATTTTGACCTGTTCTGTGTTTGTGTCTACAATTGTGTCTTCATTTTATGCACCACCGCCGACAAGCTACTGATTTTTTCAGCGTTGCAAGTCCTAGTTTTCTTATCTAACTAGGCTTGAAAGTTGCTACATTTGGATAAACAAACGCATCCTTGATTTCAGCTGGCCCTTTGAGATCTGCAGCTACACAGTACCGTGCAGACCTTCGATGGTAGAGTCCTTTCTAGAACACAAGCCATGTGGGACAATAATTTCCCTGAGTTTTGGTGGGTTTTTTTCTTGGGGGGGGGGTGTTAATAAATGATAGTGCCTTTTACCTGACTTTCTCAAAAAAGTCTATTTTGCTTTGCTGGATTAGGGATGTACACAAATTGGCACTGTGAACTGTTCTGTCCTCCCTTCCTTCAGTGAACCTTAGCAATTACACAGATTACCCTAAGAGCAACTGTAGAGTCTGTATACTAGCTCTAGAAACAGTATCTTTTCTAACTGCTTTTTACTTATGTTTTATTCATAATTCACTGATCGGTTTAAATTTGCATTTGAGCCATCTCACATGCTTCCTAATGGTTTCACAATCAAAATGCCTTGCTTTTCTGTTACCTGCTGTTGATTGCTTCAAAGAGGTTTAATTTATTCAATGATTAAGAATACAGCCCATAATATTAATTATGTTTTCATGTTCAGCCCAACGTAAATTGTGCTAAAAATAAACATGAAAGGCTTTACATAATAAGCAAAGCTTCGTAAAAGTACATCATACACTGGAGCAGCTATGTTAAAATTATAACTGTATCGTGAGCATGGATGAATCAAGAACAATTGCAACACCTCTTCACTAAGTGTATCACATATACTTTCTTTTTTCCTCATACGTGAGTCAAAAATAATTCAGAACCCTTATATCTTGATGGGTGAAGAAAATATCACTTGGAAGTGAATTTCCAAATACCACTTTGAATTTCATTTCAAAAAGATAGGTGGTAGATATTACAGCAAAGTTCTGCTTAACTCACTCTGTAAAGAGACTGGGAAAATATACTACTATTATAAAGAAGCACAAGGCAAATCAGTTCTGATGTCTGCAAACCCCCAAAACTTTCCTGTTCACATCAACTTTAAAAGTCCAGCCCCAGCTTTCATTTTTATGTATATGAGACAATGAAAACTTCCCTAAACATTTTCCCTGATGTTAAAATTGTTCTAAAAGTAACTCACTTAATGCTTTAAATTAAAGATCGGTCATCACCTTTACCACTAAATAGCAGAAGATACAAATCCCCTGCATTTCTTACATTTGGGGCCTCATTAGGCGTCCCCCTGACCATCAAAGCTCTGGAAGATCCCAATTTGATTACCTGCTAGTAAAGATGAGATAGCCTTTGCATTTGCACATTCAACTTTTCATACAAGAAAATACCGCAGAAGACAAAATTAGCCTAAAACTAGAAGCAAGTCTAAAACAATAAAATAGAATAAAATAGAAGAACCTTAGTGAAATTTGAATCTTCATTTGAAATTTACTTTTAATTTTAAAATTTTTTAAGACAATGTCATAGAGCGAGTTGGAAGAGGTAGCCCAAAAATGTGTTCTTTAATATCAAATCCTGCATAACTCACTCTTAGCTTATCACCAAGGAAGAACTTTACAGGAAAAACATTGCTAGCAATCTCATGTAAAATTTATGAGAAAAGGATCTTTCAGTATCAAATCCAAGCCTGCTGCAAAGCTCTTCATACCAGTTGTCTTCTCAATGACCAGAAATGGGTTTCAGAGTAAACATCTTTCAAAGATTATTAGGAACACATTGCTTTAAGACAAAAGAATGACTTTATATGAGTATATCTGACTATCTATGCATTAGGGTAAATACTGCAGCATTTATCCGCACTGTGTTCACAATGTAAAAGCCATTTTCATAAGTACACTGGCTAGTGAGATAATGGTATTGGAAATTTTGATTTCAGAACACAAGATGGCAGCCTCCAAAAGGGAATAGGAAGTTGTCCCAAATCACTTCCAACAGTTATGGACTTTCTCATAGTGACATTAGGTCTTGGACTGCAAGAATCCAAACTTTACCATCCTTTTCACATGGATTAATCACAGAAATCATGAATAAAAGCCAAAAAGTAAATATGAAGCCAAGATGTATTTCAATACAAAAAAAGCATATTAGAAGTAGCTTATGGGAAATATTTTGCATATTTCCATCTATGTGACTTCTCAAAAGGCTTTACTTCCAAAGGCAAAAATACACATTACTATTCCACAATCAAAACTTACAAGTAAAACTTACTAATACATACATGAAGATCATCCAAGAACTATTCACATCTTTACAATGCAAAAATGAATTAAATACTTCTTCCCATAAATGGCCAAATTTTATACATTTATGGCTATACTGCGATTTCCAGGGAGCAGCTAAAAGCCAGATCTCAGTTACAAAGCTGGATCATACTAATCCCCAGTAAACTTCATTGACATTGCTGATTACCTGAGACTATGGTAAGTGCGCTATACACTGTGCAAAGTAAAGGCCTGGCACAATTTACTTTCCTCCTTAAAAATATGCAAAATGTTTGCATGCAAATAGAAACATAACTCCATGGATGGTCTTAATTTTCTGTAGCTTCCACCTACAAAAGTCAGACAAGCTCTTCCAGACTCATGTAGCAGAGAAAAAGATTAAACTACAGATGTCATAAGGAAACTTGGGGGAAAGAGAACCCAAAAAGCCATTTTTTTACATTGTTTTAACCTCCATCCGGCTTATTTACACAGTAATGACTCAATTATAGGTTGCATACATGATGCCACAACAAAATACAAGTAACTATTCAATCCAGTTCCATTTGCATTCATATCACAATAATAATAATAATGACTTAATTATGTCTTAATAAGTCATAGTATCTTTGAAATATATGCATGACTAAGTAAAAACAACAAAAAAATTATTATAAAAGCTCCTCAGTTGTTTTTCATCTTTTTAAGCAAAACATATTCCAAAACTAACAAACCAATGGACCACAAAACTTATTACCCTAACGGCTAGTTAATAAAAAAATAGACATTTTCCACACCAAAGACAAGTCATGCTTTCCCATTCTTTTGTAACCAAAGCTTTTACTCCCCTTTCTTTCCAGATGTAAAGTCCTTTCCTTCAACGTTAACTACTAAATCCTTGTCTGAAGGCACCTATTGCCATCCACTGCCTGGAGGAGAAGCCCAGAGTTGTTTAGGCTAAGTACCTAAACCTCCAATTTGCTAAAATTAGGCTAAATTAATCCCATGTTCAAAGCTGAAGCATCCAACTGAATAGGACCTGCGGTGACAGCAGTGAATAAAAACATCAGCAACTAGAAAATTAGATTTACAGTACTTACCTGAGACGTCAGTTTAGACCGGACAAGGAAAACTGCAACAACAACAGGCATCCTGCGAGAACCATTTTATCTGGAAGGTTTCTATACCATCCAAATACCTCCCCACAAGCCATATGATACCTCAAATGATTTGGAATATAAAAGACCAAAGTGACAAAAAACTTTCATGTCTCAAAGTTTAAAGACAATTTAAAGCTTGAGGCTGGCATACAAGATGAGTGTGTAGGCAGGCAAAAATCCTTTGCAAGAGCAAGGCCTGAAGGATGCTGCAATGAGAATCGTAACTAATGTAACAGATGGTAGAGCGCAGCATATCCTTGTATTCTGGCACATTTCAGTTACTGCCTATCATTTGGTTGCACCTGTGTCTTTCTCTACTCAAAGATTAAAGTCCTGGGAAGCTGAACATATTTTGCTTCCATTTTTTGTCTCTTGCACACAGTTCCTCTGGCTCTCAATTCTCTGAGGTCTCCACCCAGGCAAGCTGGCATCTCAGGAAAAATGGGATGTACATTCAGACCTTGTGAGATCAGACAGCCCATCACCCACCTGCAGGCACAAACAAAATCTCTCACCGATTCCTATAGGCTAGGAATCTGTTATAGGAATCTATCCTCACTAGGAATCTACTCATTGTCTGTAGGGGTTGGACATTTTTCCTCATGCTTTCTCTTGATATCCCATGATGTAGCTTGAACTACAAGGTTTTGTTCTCAATACAGGGAGAGCTTTTTTTCTTCCCTCTCAGACTTTTCTTTTTCAGAACACCGATTCTTTCATCTGTCTTTCTTCACATCATTCCTACATTGCTCCAAATGGACCCCTTCCAGCACCAAAACTGGGCATTTCTCCAAAATAAGCCTCACAAAAGTCCTGACCAGAGTAGAAGGATTCTCTCCCATACATTCAACATAACATTCCCTCTTAAACATATCAGTAGGATGCTTGATATTTGTGTAATATAACGATGGGACTGACTCAAGCACAGCTTGCAATGCACTTTGTATCCCAGAGCATTTTCTGCTTCTTAGCTAGCCTTGCCCCTTCCACATGTCATACACTACAGATAAGTACGGTACTTTACACTTTACTGGATTGCACTGCATTTATTTCAGGCCATTTCTCCAAATTTTTTCTGAGTCATTATGGATTTCAAGAGTGTCCTTGAACACGTTAACAGGCCCTCCTGGCTTGCATGTCACCAGCAGATTCCATAAGCACACTCTCAGCTGTATCACGTAAATCATTATGAAAACATTGAAAAGCACCAGATAAGCATCTCCAAACAAGCAGATGCAGCCGGTCAGTAACTGCCCCCATGGAGACATTGACTGGAGTCACAGGGTGAAACGACTCAGCACAGGCAAAACCAGGTCATCCTGCTGCCCACAGGGTCTCCACCAGTACCAGGTCCCATACTGGAGTGGGTTTTGCTCCATCAGCAATGCACACACCAGGTTAGGGACTTTCATATGGACAGTATCTGTACAACTTGCTTGTGAGAATGTAAGGGTCAAAAGCCTCCTTAAGGTCATGATTTAATTATGTTTACTGTGTATGCTTAGCCCTGTGGCTTGTTACCCTGTCAAAGGATGAAATTAGGTCATATGAAATCCTTTTGGGGTTTATTTTTGGACAAATCAGTGTTGTCTGTTTGTTACTTACTACTTTTTTTTTTTTTCCAAATCATGTAGAGGCTTATAAACAGGCAGGTGAAGTGTACATACTTCAGCCTTTTCCCAGGAATTTAAGTTAAGCTGAGAATGCATCCTCTACCTGTCTTGCATCCTCCTTTTTTGAGTTAGCTCTATGTTGCCCTTCATTTTTCCCAGAACACCAGATTCTCTCTATGACGACTAAGATTGCTGCTCTAAGACTGGATTGAATAATTTCACTGCAAAGCACCTGCAAATAGGGTGAGGCAATCTCAAATCATCTCACTTAAATGGTTTCGGACTTTTGCTTCTTTCCTGTTCCAGCAGCATTGCTACTCCTCTGCTGCTTGTGTCAACTATGCAGAGCTAATCTTTTTTGCAGACATAGTATTGAAGGAGGGAGAACAAAGCACGAAACACTTTCGTCTTCCCAGTAATCTTCCATTGTTATCTCTCCATTGGGGAGCAAAACAACTTTGTCATTAGTCCATGCAGCAATGGATAGAGTAAGAAGAGGAAATAAATATTCTCATTTTTCTCAGATCATTCACAATTTATTGCATTGGAAGGTTTTATTTGTTTGTTTAGTTTTGCTTTTATTCCTAATGAGAAAGGGTGCCCTTAAACAAGTTGGAAAAAAAAAGCTCTGGATGATCTACCAGAATCTTAGGTCCCTGCTACTGCAGTGCCTGCACTGGCTGTTCACAAAAGAAGATAAAGGTTAAAGCAAAATCAGGCTGTTCATGTACAAACCTGCAGAAAAAATGCAGGCAGAATCAGAAGCTGAAGACACTGTTGCGGAAAGCAGTGCAGCTCTGATCGCAGGAACCAATCAATAATCCTGAGAGGGAGGAATACTGCTGAAAAATATATCAGTAACAACAACAAAAAAATCCAGGAACTAAGGAATGTAGCCATGACCATCAATAATAACTTGGTTCTGAGAGCACCTCTGCAGACGAATGGATAGATAGGACCGCTCTGTTTAGGGGAGATTGTCAGCATTGCTCCCTATGTAAGCATCATAAAAAAAATACCCCAAAAAACGAACTAGACTTTATCTCTTCCGGTGTCCTTTTCTACAAAATGGTCTTATATTAGTTTATATATTTCAGAGTTTGGCAAGCATTTCAAGTAATGGAAGATGGTGTTAGTATAGCACTTTCAGCTTCATTGCTTTTCTCTCTAGGAAAATCCCTTGATTTCATAACAAGGAAACACATTTCAGACAATACCTGAGTTTGGACAGGGTTTCCATATGAAATTTCCCGTCAGACGCAATCTTTGGCATGAAGACTTACAAAAATGGAAGGAGGAAGGTGTATTTACAGCAGTGTTTTATTTCAGGAGTCATATGTTTTTGCAGCAAATCTCTGCTTCACCCTCCGTGAACACACTTTGGTTTCTTTAGTGGAGCACACACATTCACCTTTTTGATGGAAATGAGCACTAGCAGCACTCAAGTCCTGGGATTGGACTAAAGGTCTTCCAAGGGAAAGCACCTCCTGAAATCTGTGCAAGCCTGGATGTCAGGTTTGCAAATCAAGTGTTTTGCTTGCTAGGTCTGCTCCAATTGCACCACATTATGTGCGAACATAAACACAGCCAGAATCTAGCTGAGAAACATTTTGCCTTCCTTCAAAATCTATAATCACATTTACACAGTCTCTTTCTCTCTCCTTTACAAGAAAACATTCTGTCATACCAAATGTTCCCACACTATTGATATTTACTCGTTCTGTGAGTTTCGTTCCCTCAGGAATGGTAAAGTTGCTTGCTAATTAGGGTCTCCTCATACCAGATGCTTTCCTCCTTTGATTCAATCATATTTTATGTCTCCCTCTTGTGGGAGAAGGACTGAGATTATACACGAGAGTGCAAGATAATATTTGAACCTAATATCCCTTTTCTCAATGTATGATTCAAGGCATATGCAATACATACATACATGACCGCAGCAAACAATTAACTCAGCGTTATAGTAATCTTTTGCTTGTTCACATTTCATCAAAGGACCTGACCGGCAGCATGACCACTAAGATGTAATGTACCCAGCACTGTTTCACACCAGGGCCCCAGGCTTACAGTCAAGGAACGGGTAGGATACATGGAGGAACAGCCCAGCATGCCTGTTACGAACACACAGTTTCCACAACAGTCACTCCAGTCTGCACAGACGTATCCTCAGGGGTAGTGGCACAGACCAGATGGCTTTCCATTCACATTTCCTACTGTTCTTACCACAAGGCTATCCTTACAAGGATTTATTGTAGACTTACAAAGGCACCTGTTTTCCTGAATAAACTCCCAAAGAAACAAATTTTAACATTGCTGCTAAACACAGCCCTACATTAGAAATTTAAGACTTTGTTCTTTGCAAAGAAACAGAGAGCAAGAGGTGAAAATGAGAATAACAAGGTATTAGAGAGATGCTGAGATTTCCTTCCATCAGTCTGAACTGACAACAGGGATGTACCTACTCTTGATCTACTTTTGTCAGAAAACAAGAATGAAATTCTGTCACATACTTTGGTACAGAGAAGAGGTGCTGGAACAAACACATAGGATGAGAACCAATAAGCCACCAGCCTGGTCAGATTATCATCAGAACCAGGATTCAAAAAGACAATGATGCTTGAGGTCTCACAGCCAAGCATGACAGACACTAGGGGAGAGAGACAGCAGGTGATATTTTGACTTTGTTGAAATCAGTATGATTTATGCATCAATTTGATTCAAGGTGCTGTGCTCTAGCATTTCCACAGACTAATTCTCATGGACTAAAATACATTGTTTGCTATTTTATGACAGATCACCAACCCAACTTAGTTTGGGAGACTTAAATACTTTGTATTATAAAGCTTCTGTGCTAGTATTCGAAAAAATAGTTTGCAAATAAATTGAGGTCAAGACCACAAGAACCATAAAATGTTGTACATGTTAAAGCCTGAATATCATAGCATCTCTTATGTGATATATCTGCCGTGTAAAGTGAATTACAAATATTTGCAGAAATTACACATCTGCTCTAAAAATGTCAGATCTTGCTGACACTAGGAAAAACACAGGAAGAGTTATGGGAGCAGGATACTATAGATGAAAATTCTCCGAGTACATTTTGATTAATGTTGCTGCTGCATTCACTAACAAATGACAGGCAAGGTCACAAGTAATTTCGGTAGTCCTGTATACTACAGCCTCCATGGCTGTATAAAGCCAGCCCTGTATTTTATGGGAGCACTTCCCTGTGATGGACTAAAATACTTTGGAAACAGTAATAATATAAAGCTGTGAAATTCATCTCAGATGTTCAGATATATACAGTCATAAAAAAATTTTACCTCATACTTTTGTACAAAAGATCAAGATACCTTAAAAATCTTAAAGTTATTATACTCATTTTTGTCTCTATAGTACATTGTCTTACCTGCAAAATCTTAAGAGCTAAAAGGCAATCTACAACTTTAACCCAATGAAGCAAAAGGGTCTGAGGACACAGACTACCCAGCAAAGCTGGAATGTTATGCAACTTTGCCTACTGAGACAAGCTTAATTAAAGCGTGTCTGCAAAAACACTCTACTACTTTTTGAGAACCATGTTATAGAACACCAGAAACCCATATGTTAGCTATACCTACCTGCCATTCAGACATGCCCTGTTTATGCAAGACTTAGCTCTGCTTATTTAACAAGATGAGCGAGGAGTTAGTAGTTATATCTGCATTTTACGAGGTTTTTAAATCAGCATAAGGGAATAACAGTTTCGTAGTGTAGCCTTACCATGTCAAGTCCACAACAGCATGGTTAACTATTTGAACTCCCTACACATTCTTCACTGTCATGCTAAAATTCACCTCAAGTCATTAGGTTGAGAGTGACTTCTATCATGCAATCTATCACATTGACTTTGAACAACCCCAGCTCGTTTGTAATGGACGTTATTACCAACTAAGGAGCTCTTTCTCCAAAATCCCCTCTCCCTGCAGTCAGCATGAAACACACAATGAATACTCTTCAGCCAACAATGTTATTTAACACTATTCTAAGCAGCTTAAGAATGCTAAAAGTTGCTTACTTTTCAGACATATTCAATGCCACCTGAATTTATCGGGGTTTACATCAGCTGCAACTCCTGCTTTTAATCTCAACCACTCCTATTTGCATAGCTAAACGGAAACAGACTGCTGCAGGCGAGGGAAGGAGGAAATAATGCACTTTATGCATTTAATACCTGGCCATCTGGTACCTCAGAAATGTGTTTAACTTTGAAACAGCAAGAAAATAAAATAAGGGAGCCAAAAGAGGCTTTGCTGGAGCAAAAATGCATTTATTCTATACAAACAGGGCAACTGGCAGCCAATGCAGAGGATATACATGTAAATCCAAATGCTAATACACAGGGATTATATGAATAGGAATACCATAAGTAAACAGTATCTATGGAAAGTAGAATAAAGTCTGTCCCTGACATTTAAATTATTTTTTTCTAATTTTCTCATCCGTATGTCACTAAAACAGCAGGAAGAAAACTGAATACTTAAGGCATTTCCCTTCACCTAGAGAACTAAAAGCAAGAAACGCAGTAAGGTTTAGCAGCTTCAGCATCCTCAACAACATTTGCTAGATGTCTTGGGAGAAACATATAGATAGTAGGTGGAATTTCTCATTAGCACACTACACAACTGCAGTACTGAAGAGAGAAAGAGTCATCTGCTTTGAAGAAAAGCCTTAAGACAGGTACAGATAAATGGGTTTATCTGTAGAGAAAGGTGGTGATGACATCGCAGGAAGAAATCAAATTGGAGAAGACCTTTTACAGCTTCCAGGAAACCCCTAAACTTCTCTTAATCCCTCTTTTTTTGCCACTTGAAAGATGCATAGGAGAAAAGCACTGAGCTGTGTTTGCCACAAAGCCACAAGATCTTCTGTGTAAAAGAGCAAATTACTTAAGTACGAGCTTTCCAACACTTCTACATGGTAAATGTTAATTCCTCTCAATGTTAACAAAAAGTCTGCGTGCACACAACTGATTTGCCCACTGCTGATAGCCTTGCTGGGGTACGCACTTTAGGGCAGAACAAAATAAAAAGTATACATGTGGAAGGTCATGCAACCTCTGGAAAAACAACACTTTCCTAAAGATCATTATGTTTAGACATATTTTATTATTTCAAACACTGACCATACATCTGGAAGCTTAGATCTCGAAAAACAGCAGCTAGGAATCTTCTTTACAATAGTATCATTTTTGTCTGATATTCAATCCACCAGTTCTGAGAGGCTTCATGATAGCTGCGAGAATGCTGTAACTGTCCAATTTCCCTATATTAATGATTTTTTAAATGCAAATGGCTTTAAGTTTTGTTTTCAGTTCTCATCTGCTCTAGATGACAACTGAAACTCTGTTATTCTTGCCACAAAAGCCAATAACAGATGATGTCGAAATAGCAGAAATAGAGTGTTTTTACTATACCTGGTTGGGACAGAAACAAGGAAGAAGCACAGGGTGATTCTGGAGATAAAGGTAAAATTTGTCTGTATAATGTAACCTGGACAAGTTACTGCTTTTATTTAAAAAATACTATTTTTGTTAGTTTTCCCAAATTAGGAAGTTGTTTGAAAACTAATTTTTACCAGAAATCCCAAAATATTTTGGTGCTGTCAAAACCCAAAATCCTGTACATTTCAAGATGAGAATCTCTGTTTTTACTATAAAACACTGAGTATATATCTCACTCAGCTGTATAGAAATTGTATTGAAAATACAAACCAAAATACTCAGAGGAAGGCAAAGTGTCAGCATACAATCTTTTCTAACAAAAATTTTTTTTAAAAATACTGGTTTATTGTTTAACTCTTTAAGTTCATTGTAAATGATAAAACTTGGCTAGGTATCATGAAAATACAGTCTTCAAGTAACACCATTAGTGTTGTGAAGCAGGTACTAACCTTTGCTAATTCTGAGTGCAAAACAAAACTAAATCAGCATTCTCATTGCAGTTTGTTTGCACTTTGTATAGACATAGACATTTCTGTATGCATATACTTGTATGTTTATGTACACTACTGAACAGCGTTTCATAGGTCTTTAGTATGTTTTATCATTAAAAAAAAGAACACTAAGTACAAAGTAGAAGAGAGCTACCAAATGCTCGCTGGAAGCAGAATGCAGCAGGACACTCTGGGCTATTTATTTATATAAAAGCATGTGAAAGCAATAGAGGAATAGCCTCAGCAGCTTGTTCTGGCAGAAAAGAAGGGCTTTTCAAAACTTGTCAAAGGAGCTAGGGGTGCAAAAGATGGTGAAATGGCAAAGGTCATGAATTCTTCATAAGAGAAAAAGGGTGAAGTGAAGACTGGATTCTGGAAAGACCAATTTCACTGTGCCTAGAGATCTGGTAGGCAGATAAATTGCAAGTTCTTTGGACTTTGGAAGTCAAGTTAGTAAGTAGGAATATAAAAATAGCAAGATCACGGTGGGATAAAAGTCAGAAAGATCAAAGCATAGCATATAACATAAAGGAACAGGTAAAAAGGACATGCTATAAAGACACAGAAATAGTAGGAAAACAGTCAGAAAACAGACAGTTCAATCCTCCCCAGTTTTTCTGTCTACAGTTAGTAGATCACCTGTGGTCCCTCAGAAGACAGTTCATATATAATAGTAGAGAAGAGTGACAAGGGGTAATGGTTTTAAACTAAAAGAGGTAGATTTAGACTAAATGTAAGGAAGAAATTTTTTACAATGAGTGTAGTGAAACACTGGAACAGGTTGCCCAGAGAGGCTGTGGATGCCTCATCCCTGGAAACTTTCAAGGTCAGGTGGGACGGGGCTCTGAGCAACCTGATCTAGTGGAAGGTGTCCCTGCTCATTGCAGGGGGGTTGGACTAGATGACCTTTAAAGGACTTTATGATTTTATGACAAAAAAGAGCCACATAGACTTTGAAAATATGTGTACAATTTTCTGCAGGATTTAGCAGGAAAAAAATGGAGTAAGAGAAAAGGTAATAAAATCCTGCAGTTGGTTCACAAATAAAAGTCATCGTAGTTACACATATGAAAAAAAATTTTTTTTTTTTTTTTTAATTATTAGGCAATGCATGGATTTCTCCGGGGGGGGGGGTTCCCCCACAACAATATGTATACTGAAAGTAAGAACTGCATGTTACTCAGGAGAATTCTCAATATATGACCATGAGAAAACATTCAAATTACTTTAGCTTCATTTTTCATTAGAAAGAGAACTCTGATCAGGCAATTAATCACAACACTCTAGGAAAAAGAATAAAACAGAAGCTAAAATAACTTAAGTGAGCATTTAACCAAAACCTATATTTTCAAATCACAGACCTGATGAAATTCATTCTTAGAAAGCACACTAGAGGAAATTTAGAGCACTTAGTACTTAAGAGGACTCATGGGAAAGAAGTGTGGCTCAAGAAGGTTGGAAAAAGTAAACCAAAAATACCTATCTTCAGCATGAGAGAAAATTGAAAGGTTTGGGAAATGTTGATTACTTGGTTTAAACTGAAGTCCCAGAAAAACACTGGAACAAATAAAAAGCACCTAGAAGATAAAACAGATTACATAAGTATTGTCAACATGGATTTTTAAAGAACAGACTGCTGAATCAAGTTGATTTTCTCCACAACAGGATAAAAAGCTCCTATATGAAGGGAAAAGTCAATAGATGTCTTATGTTTACCTTAGCAGGACTTTTGGTACTGTCTCACATGTTGTTTTCATTATCAGCTCTAGGTGAACCCTCTTTAAAATGAGTAAAACTGTTTTGAAAACCATATTCAGACCTATCAATGGAGAACTGTCAAAACAGAATGTCAGAAAAGGATGTATCAAGTAGGATTCTGCAGAGGGTCTGTCCTGAGTCTGGTAGTATTTATTCAGTAATTTTATTAATCATTTAGATGATAGAATCCAGTGAATGTTTATTAAATGCGACATTTGTCTGCACACAATATGGGGCCTGCAGCTTCTTTCAAGCCCCTAGATAACAAGATTAGAATCAACATAATCTTGACAAATTGGAAAAATGACATAAAAAAAGGACATGATTCAGTAGGGAGAAATGTGAGATACTATACCTAGGTAAAAATAATCTGCTGTACAAGATACAGAATAGTTGGAGAACACTTCCTGATAAGAAATTTGGGAATTTTAATGGGTTACCTACATGAAAAAACATTATCACACCCTTACAAAGCATGAGTTTTAGTAAAATAATGTATACAGATTCTAAGGCTCCACAGAGTCTAAATACAAGCTTACATTCCAGTTCAACAGCAGTCTGTAGATGGAGTGGAAATCTGGGTGCACATTCTGCTGCACTTATCCTAGGATCGAATTCCTGAAGCACCTTAGTCACATGTTATTAGACTAGGAGACAGCTCTCAAAGACTTATGGCACACAGGAGATATTCTTTTAGGGAATAATAGAGGGCTCAGAAGGGCATCTCTTCTCATCTGAGAATCCTTTTCAGCAGAGGGAACAACTATACTCTTTCTAACTGGCTTGAAGCTAGCCACACCAGTGGCGCAGGTCAAATAAGTGAAGAGGACTTCAACTCCAAATGAAATTATGATGTGGAAAAATACATTAAGAGTAAGGTAAGGGATTTAAATAACTTAGTAGCCTTTAGAATACGTTTACAGATAACTGTCTACAACCTTGGGTGACTTCAGTAAGTTTTGCATCAAAAAATCAGACTTTGTCTTTAGTGGAAAGATAATAGACATTATAATACTAAAGTCATACAAACAGCTTTGAATTCTCTAACCACAAAATGGTCATTAAAAAAATAAAAAATTAGTCTATAGTCTGTATTTGGAGAATCACAGAAGTTGCATAAGGAAATGCTGCTGCACTGCACTTGCCTCAAGATCCTTAGAAGAGAAGTCTCCTATGAGCCCTATGTCATCACATTTATGCAGGCAATGTAACAAATAAATAAAGGAGGTAAATATGAAAGCCAAAGTTGGTAGGATTAAAAGTTTGTTCCAACTACAAGGCAGGATTGAATACTTCAAGTGAAGCCTCAAACTGCAGGAGACTATTGAGTTTCCACAACAGGGATGCAAATTGTACAATACTTAGTACAAGCTCTGTTTGTTTCAGTTTGAGGAAATTGAGGATTTCACTCTAGATTTACTGCTGTGCTACATTTAAGATTTGGTAGGTACTGCCAAAATACTGGGTTTGTATAATACACGTTCTTAAGAGGCAGCTTTATCATGGTGTGTCTTTCGTGGAGGGTGGGGTGGAAGAGAAACAGTAAATGTCAACAGATACTTGGATTGTGTTTGCACTATGACAGCTCTCAGAGTAACTGAGAACTTCATATCTTGCAATGAAAATAATATATGTTGTGCATGAAGTTATTTCCAGAAAAGTTGTCTTTTTTGTGTTCCCCCCCCCCCCCCCCCCCAAAAAAAACAACACCACCCCACATTTTATTGCAAATCACCACCATACAACATGGCTAAGGAACACTCAACAGCAAGAATCTCATTCTGCTCTGACATTGCTTAAATGGGGATTTTTCAGATTATTTCAAGAGCTATCAAACGACAGCTTTTAGGCCTGACATACTAGTTAAATCTAGTCATTGGAACTCAGATAGGTACACTTACAGGATTAAGACTATATTGGTGTGAGAAGGAATCTATGCCTCTCTAATGGCAGGCAAACAAATTTTTAACCCTCTTTTTGTATACATAAAACTGATCATTAGAAGTGAAAGTTCCAAAAATTCATTTCATAGCCAGTTTATTTTGTGCATTAGTCTTCTGGTTGTTTTTCATTTGTTTTTTTTATGCTATATTTTATGTGATTTGCTGTACAAGTACATATCAGGAATCAAAAAATTTTCAAAATTCAGCCTGTATGGTTGATTCAGCTTCTTACCAGCCTTAGATGTCTTATCTAAGGTTTATTATTTTTTTCTTTAAAAGAGATATTGTTATGAATCCTAATGTATTTAAGTTTGTAAAATGTTTGGAAATCCTTGGATGGAAATTAAACTGCAAGTTTATAATAACTATATTTTTTTCATGAAAGATGTGTTTGTTCCACAACACAAAAATACCAGGTTCATGTTAGGCAGAGAATCATATAATTATGTAAAACTATCAGTCAGAGATGAATCATCACCAAAACAAGGTCTGACAATCTCTTTTCACAAGTATATAGAGAAGGAGCTACTAGCCATCTGGACGCAGCAATTTCAGATACTCAGTTGATAACTCAAACCAAATACAAAACTTAGTTTCCCAAATTCATAGCAGCCATGCCATCCTCAGATCCATAATACATAACATGAGCATACTTCTCACAGGAAGCTTTTTAAATGAGAAGAAATGCTTCCAGTCAGTTAGCTATTATTTTAAAAATTTGAATAAAACCCAAGAGACCAAAGATTTAAATAATCTTCCATATGACAAGCAAGTCAAAGTGGATCCCTCTTGCTGTTACTATTATCATGCTTATAAATACATTTCTATGACTTCCATGAAATTTCCCTTACCTGAATTATTTTCTCTACAGTAAATTTTTATTATTTCTGTAAAGTAGCTAATGATTACAATTTTATGTACATGCCTGTGAAGTAACAGTTCGATTTTGACTTATGATAGACCAAGAGGAGAGGCAAAAAGTGGTAAAACTAGTCCTCCTCATATCAGTAGTTTCCACAACAAATATTCCTTCCAGGTGTCTACCTATGAAATTATAATGCACAGGATTCTTTAAGAGAGTAACGCTTTTGCAGGGAATATATTAGTCTGTTATTAAACCTGGGGATATAAGATGACAAAAACTTTATAAATGTGCTAAATTTCCTATTACAGCAAAATATCACATGCAAGCATGCACCTAGACTTTTAAAAGCACCTTTTGATTATTTGATGACCACACATATACAGGAAATCTCTATACCTTTTATAACTTCTGGCCTTTGGTGACTTTTAATCATACACACACATACATATACATTAGCCCCCCCCACACACACACTCCGAGCAATCTGAAGCAAAGGCAAATGACAGACAAACCATGAGGCTATATTGATTCCCTCTGCTGTAATGCAACTCAGGAGTGAAGTATAGCATCATTATTAGAGATGCTGTCCATTAATTTTTCCTTGCTCTACAAGTCCTTAATTATAACATATTAGCAGTGCATGCCTGAGTGAGCACTGCTCTAATTTGAAACTGAAACAATGCTTGCATCCCACCGTGAGCAATATTAATTAAAATCTCTCTTCTGTTTTCCCTGAACTCTCCTCCTGACATTTTCAGGTAAAGCTAAATAAAAATGCATGTCAATATGTAAAAGCTAGCTATCAGCAAATATGTCATTTAACTGCAGTACTGGATGTTGAACATCAGTTTAAATGGTTTCCTTTTGGAAACTGTGTATGTTTGTCCATGCAATTTCATATTATGGTCTTTATTAATAACAGTAATCATATCAGGCAGTCTTTGCACATTTGACAAGTTGATGATATCACAAAAGATATATGCCTGCTTTCTGGGATATTAAGGATAATACCACGTAATAACTCATTTGTGCATTTATTGATATTCGAGCTAAGCAAAAAAAAACTGAGTGAAAAAATAAAAATGAAAGTTTTAAAAATTAAAACATATAAAATGAAAGCTTGATATAGAAGATAAAGTAAAACAAAGCAGAACAGGAGAAAAAATAATCCTTGTGCAAAAATTCAGTATCTGAAAAAAGTTTAATATTTCCAGTTTAGGTTGATATCAGGTTTTTCAGCTAATTATACATAAGGACACAAAGTTTATAAAAGCTCTGTGGGTAAAGTATACTTCACATATTCTGCTGTGCAACCAGCCCTTTTCTCAGGGAAGTAACTTGGTCAGCAACATTTGCATAACTACATTTAAGACCATTCGTTCTCAAGATGGAATATGTAACAGAAAATATACATAATATTCATCAATATACAAGTATTTTTCTCCAACAGAATCTTAAAGATATCTGACATACACACAAACCTATGTTCAAATTATTGCTATTTGGTACCTTAATAGTAGTGCCCATGACATCCATTCCTGATGAAAAGGACTACCGCATGTGAAACGCTGGCTGTGCTGAGCATGAGAAATGTTATCCCAACACAAAAGCCCAGCTTGCCAACAAGAATGATAGCAAAAAAATGCTCTTAAAGCTCCTACTGTTGCAGCCAGGAAGCATCCAAATTGCAGTGGTCCATTACTGTTCTGATGACAACCAGATTAAGCAAAGTCTGACTGTGAGATGCTAAATTCAAATGATGCTAAATGAAATGTTTTCTAGAAATGCCCCACATATAAGATAATACATCAGTTGGCCTGGAAGTTTTTCGTTCTTTCTTCTGTATCTTAATTTTTTTTCAGCTAGCTGGATAAAAGTTCTCATAAATGTAAACAGACCATACTGAACCACCTTTTAACTACATTTTTTTCATCAGAACTATTATATTGCCATGTATCATATTTCAAATACAAGCATATCAACAGCAGCAGCTACTTCTAGCTTTTTTTTTTTTTTTTTAACTGAAACCTACTCTGTTGTCTGACAACCTAGGTAGTTGTTTTTGTAATGGAGCACCCTTCTGTAGAAAACAGGTTCTTTGTAATATAACTAATAAAGTTGAAAATATAGGGGGCAGGGGGTGCCAGAAAAGATGTTTTGATCACCTTTAACAAGAGGAACTCAACTTGTAATTTAACTGCCCCCAGTGTAACAATATAACTTGGCAATACATTTTCAGTTAACTTGTAAGTACATTAAGCTCATGTAAAATTTAAAGAGCAAGAAATTGAATTAATACATAACTATATCTCAAGATCCGAGAGACGTTCCCACAGTATGTAGAAACAGAGCCGTGTGTGTTACCTGCTATTGAGCACATACTTCAGTTCCTTACTATAATTTTGTAAACGAAAATATTTCCCTCAATTCTTGTGTAAAATATCTCCAAAAGGATGCAAATTTATTACAGTCAGCCACACATATTGGCTCATCAATCCCAGCTGCAGGGTGTCACACAACCAGCTCCCAGTTCTAGTGTCGGCTAAGATGACAACTGTCACCAAACTGTGGGTGGCTAAATTTCCATTTATCTTCCATTAGGAGATGAATACAACCCATGACTACTTACACTCGCCTTCCTAAAGGGTGTGGGGATATGGTCACCTGCAATCCTCAAGATCCAAGAGCTGGCCCTATCTTAGCCTGCTACGATTCCAGCTTTTGTGGCCTCAGCTGGCCTTGCACTCAAGTACCAAGTCCAAGATTGTGGGTTTGTCTTCAGCGGCTTCGAAGCAGCCGCATCCTCAAGTAGTTTACAAGCCAAAGTGTTATCAACTACAACAAACGAAGGAGGAAATGCAATGCTTAAAGATTCACTGGAAGTGTTGGGTTTTTTTTAAAACATGATCTGGCAGAGGTTTCTGAACAGATTCCAGTACAGTGCCAACCATGTTTTAATGGAACTGTTCCAGTAACAGAGTTTAGTTTTTTTCTCATTGTGAGGGCTATTTTTGCTTTACTTCTTTATTTCATGGGCAAGAAAATTCTTGTATTTATGTGGCAGAGAAGCAGGTTCTTGGTAGAAGACAAGTGGCAGAGCTCAGTTTTCTCCTGCTTGGACTTACACCACAAAGCTTGCTGAACTTCTAAGGGAGTGGCTAGCAATGATTTGGACCTTCATGTAACACAGTTTCTTAGGTGTTTTCAGACCACTGACAGAAAAGCACTACCGATGTACAAAGCATTGTGAAAAAAATCAAACTGAAACTAAAGTCACACCTTAAAATACAAAGTAGACCTCATTCATTCAAATCAATAAACCCAGAACTTAATGGAGTCTGAAATTCTATTAATTACTGCTGGTAAGGCAAAGGGAAATGTTTTATAAAGTAGCATTTTATGAACTGCAGCAACAGTACTAGAAATAGTACTTTATAGCCTTTGAAAAAGGGTGGGAGATTGTAGCTGAGGGAAGGAAAATATCAAAAATAAACAGAAGCTTTGGTAAATGCTGTGGTAAACACCTATGGAGAGTTATGACAGCAAGTTCTACAGATAATTGTTGCAGTACTTAAGGTTAAATCCAGCCATTTTCAAAATATGAAATTATTTAAGGCAGCCAGAAATATCAAACAGCTTTCCACAAAATACTTCAGTATTTGTGCAACAAATTTTCAACAAACTCACTTACAAGTAGCTGCAATTTCCACAATACTGATGCCAGTGTATTTAGCGATGATAAAGCCCAATGAATGATTCATAAACAAATGTGCTACTAGGTGTCTTAATTGCTGCCCTTTAACTAAGAGAAGACCTTTGAATCAGCTATATACATTCACCAATATCCAAACTGATCTGCTGAGCAATCCCAAAATAAGGCACTGCTTTGCTCAGGAATAAATTTTAGCATGGTATGTAGACTACAGCTCCTTGCTCCATCACCAAATGTTCCAAGATTTACTCACTTTAGCTCAGTAACATTCACCTGGGAACAAATTAAAACTTCATCATAGAAGCACTGTGTGGTCCCTAAAAGGAAAATATATTTCCTTTTCTAGCTTTACATAGTTAATTTAAAGATTAGCACCTGATGCACTGTATGTGAGGCAGGACAGAGTAGCAGAAAAAAAATGTCTAGTTGTATTTATGTTAAAATATAAAACGCATTACAAAAGGTATTGATACCTCAGGATAAATAAAGCCTACCATCACACAGTAAGCTGTTCCTTCTTAGGGGGACTATTTTAATTGTTAAATTGTTCTTAACCTGCATTTGGTACAAAAATCAGTATTACACATCAGACTATCACTCTATTTACAATATTCTCACTCTAGATCTGAAATCATGCACTGGAGTTCAAATCTGGGATACAACCCCAAACCTTTCAAAAGGCTGCAGAATGCTTAAGTTCCCAAAATACGGTAGTGACTTGCAGCGTACAACAATGCTCAAACCAAACAGTCATGTTCCAAGGGCACACTCAGAAAAAGGCATAAAATTTCATTTCTGTATCTTGGCAGGGAGGGAATCACAGCATACCCCAACAGGAATAACCAGATAATCAAACCCACAACATACATCCTTACATAGATGCAGCACAAGTATAGCCCTCATTGACCTGAAGACTCTACAGGTGCTTACAGTTTTGCTTCTGTGTGCTAGCATATATCCTCAATACTAAGGCACCAGGAGCCAGACTGCAACGGAAAGTCCAGCCAATGCCCAGAAAATACAGCCCTGTGTTTTTCTGCTTTAAAAAACCATGATGCCTGCATCATTGTCAGTAACAAACTGGAACTGCCTCTGAACAAGCCAGTAGCTCAGTGTACTCAGTGCGTTGAGAACACCAACTGGATCCAAATACTCCAAGTGAGGGTATATTCTTTCTAAAAAGCAGCTCTTGGCTAGTAGCAACTGTGAGGGAGTTACGTTTACATGTGTATATATATATATATACACCACCACCCCCCCATGTATATAGCCTACTGACTAGCACTTCTGCTTAGGAAATGAGAAATCTAAGTAACTTAGTCTGAAGAGGGTTCACTCCCTTATCTGCCATATCACAGGATAGTCCCTAGCTATTAGGCTTTAAGGGGGGCTGAGACAACTCTCCTTTTTTGCTGAATCCATGCCAATAAATAGAAAAGCTGCATGGAGCCAGAAAGAGAGCAAAGGGAAAAGCATGACTCTGCACCCTAATAGGATATTCAGCTGGAGAGAGTGCAATTATCATTTCCAGCTTCTGCTCCCAAGATTGTTAATGCATTGTACGTTAAGTAGCTATTCAGTGAAAATTTGACATAATCTTGAGAACAGGACTCAATCACAGCGTAACCACGAGGGTACAATCCTGTTCCCTCTTGTCCTTTTCCAGCTCTGCAAATCTTGTCATCTTTTCTATACAATAGCTTTTGCAAAAGGAAAAGTCTGTCTTCGCTCCACGCGGTCTGTAGCTTAGTAATTATTGTGCTGCCCCTAGGAGTTAATAAGATCTTAGACTGTACTTTTGGGTGTTCCTGCTGACACCTTTTAAACTGTTGGCACGTCTAATCAACCGTGGTTTGAGAAGAAGGGAAGGGTGCAAGGTGACAGCTACTAGTGCCAGCAAAGGTTCTATCCTCCCTGACTTCTTGTGGTATCAGATTCCTTGGCCAAGGCTATGCCATGTTTTGTTGTTCACCTGCCCGACATGACCGGTACTTGCTTTACCTAATTAGAGCAAGTTTCCTTCACAGGGGGTAGGTTTTCGATTTCCCTTCAGACAATCAAAGGAAGGAGACAGCGGTTATCCTGGGGAGCGCTGACTGCATTAGGTACTTTGTACCTGCCAGTTCTTTTGTTTTGCCTGTCAGTACCAAAACCTGGCCATTAGCCAAGACAGCATGGATGGGATTCGCGTGGTTAAAAGTAGGTCTCATGTATAGAGCACACCTAGCCATCCTATCCACTTCTTTTGCAGAGCTGTAGCCAAGGGGACAATTTATCTCCTCTTACAGAAAAGATCTAAAGCATGTTAGATCAGCTGTCACATCAAAATGCCCGCTTTACTCTCAATGATATGGGAACCTTTGGGCACCCGGCTCAGAGACTGGCATCCAAACTGCAAATATCTAAGGTTAAGCCTGATGAATGCCCCTCCACATGTCTCTGAAGCAGAGCTTTCTCTGACTTCATCCTTCGGCCTCCCATATGCTGACATGAACATACTAACCACAATCCTGCTTTGGGCCAAAGGAGAAGATGAGCCAAACCCCAAAATACACTGGGTTATTTCATAGTGCTTTGGGTAGGTTTCAACTTCAATAAGCATTGGATCAAACCTTATAAACTTAGAGGTTCTCATTCTGTATCTCACTCCCTACTCAACTCTCACTAATTTAAATAGTAAATTGAAGTAACTCTCATCATCAGAACAGACCAAGTACTTATCACAAATTTGCAGTACAACCATAAATTTAATTCCATATGTAGTACCCAAAGGAGGGAAAAAAAAAAGAGACTGCAGTTCACCCATTAGATCTAATGAAAAATTTCAAAAGCCAATCACTAGTTTTGCAAAGGAAATAAAACACACAGACACCTACTTTGTTAACTGTTAGAGAAGATGTTTTTCAAATTCGAATGTCAGATTGCACCTTGCTGATACCATTGATGTCCTGGAAGAACATTCTCTTCAGGGCCAATTTCTTTTCAAAAAGAAGTGTAATTGGATGGACTAGGCTAGGAATGGCTATCATAGATAACATACACAGTAAAAGGTCTAAGAAAGCTGAAATAAACCCATAAATTATTCTGAGACAAAATTAAAGCAGAAAAGATTAATTAAGAAACCTGACTAGAATGCCTCCAAAAGTGAGGCACTAGACTGTTGGCCATGAAAGAAATGTTCCCTACAAAGCAAGCAGTGAACTAAGAATTAATTTAGAAAGTGACCCAGGATCAAATTCTCTTGTCTTTCTCAAACCTTCTCTGCTCAGGGCATTTTAATGAAAATCCTCCCCCATGCCTGTTATTATAAAGTGCAGCTCTGCTAGTAATGGCCAGGCTATGATTAATAGAACAGTTCCTGCCCTAGGAATTCAGTTATTTAGATCTGAGGTGGTCAGATTAAGGCCATGTTAAAGATGTCAGTGATGGCTCAAACTCCATCACGACAAGCTGTGTCCCCACAGTAGCACACAGGCCAGAAAACATGCAGAGCATGATTTGTCTGGTTCCCAAATTATACGCCAAATGTCCTTTAGTCCATTTACAGAAAGTTTTATTCCTGAATTGCAGTCTGTGTGCTCCAATGCACTGATACAGCAAGTGACCCAAACTGCTTCATTGCTTTATAAAAATTGAACAGCCAGCGTTCAGGCCAGAAGAGATCATTTGGCCATTTAACCAAACTGTTCATGCCTCTCAGCCTTCAGCTTCATTCCTCTGTTCATATCAACTACCCAATGCTGCAGAAAAACACATTCAACTAAAAACATATTTTAAAAAAAGACAATCAGGCTTATTTGAAGACAAGTGACAAATAATCTATTTACCTACTTTCAGGTTTTGCCTACCAGTTCATATTAAGACTATCTTCTTGCTTTGAAGAGGTCCTAGTGCATGGTATTTGCTGAGCATTAAAATACTATCACACTGCAGTCATGCAATCTCACAATATTCTTTGAGAAATTGAACAAATTAAGTCTCATGTGCCTTAACATTTTCTCAAACCTAAAATAATTTCAGCTACTCTCTTCTGTCTCCATTCCAATTTTTGACAATAATTTTAAACACTAGCACGACAGTTTTATGCAACTTTCTCATAATGGCCTTACCATTAGACTTGAAAGTTAAATCAAAGCCAACCCCCCATGTCCCCAAGTTACTCTTTGTTCTCACATCATGAATTATATTAACTTTTTTTGCTATCATACCAGAGTAAAAACCTATATCAAGTTGTTTTCCACCTATATCCATTACTGAGGAGCTGCTTGGGAGACTGTCCTCCCCTGTTTTGTACAGCACGCATTCCCCCCTTCTAGAAGCACATCTTTACATTTGAGTGTACCAAAACTATTTATGCTTGAAAGCACAAAAGCAGACATACCTCATCAGAAACCATTCCACCCACTCCTTGTGTCATTCGCAATTACTTATTTGTAGGAAAGAAATTATCCATTTTTTTCCTAATAATTTGTAAAACTGAATAAAACTGAACCCTACTTTAAAATCCAGTTCATGACTAGTTTGACATCAGTCAACTCTGGCTGAGAACAAGGCCAAATCAGCCAAGCCATATTCCTACTTTCTTTGCTAGCTCTACTTCAAAATCTTTTGGCTTTATGACATTATTTAAAAATAGATGTACATATCTGTTAAATGAACTTATACCATGGCTAGATTTTTTTTCTATAGTTATACCAGATTTATGCCCTTAAATCTCTTAAGGAATTATTATTCCCTTAATAATAACAGTGACATTACAGATGGGGTTTTTTTCCTTCACAAGAGATCTTGGAGGGCAAGAGAGAGCACAGAGCATGAGAGGATAATTACATTCTGCATAACTGGAAAAATATATTTAACTTCATTAATATATTTAAATAATGTAATTAGTATTTTAATTTAAGCTAATTTAATTAACATATTTAAATATATTAAAGAAGCAGAAATTAAGAAAAATCAACAAAAGCTGTACAGACATGCATGCTGGTTTTAAGAATTGCATACTCACATCAGTATATTCGGTATCCTGGATTTAAGATTATTATTGTTTAGTTTCATTTATACTTTCCACATCCTCACAGTCCCTGTCTGTCTCCTTTTGGTTTTTATGTCCATTGGAAGCGGGCAAGGAAGCCCATTTCTCTTCTGCTTGTAATGCATCTACCACATGACTGGAGCTCACTGCTGCTGTAGCTATATAAATAGTGAAAACGTGCAAGTGTGCAAGACGTGCAAAACACAATGATTATTCACTTACATAAACGCATACCATACCTGCAAACGAGATGTTTACAATTGCTTACTGTTGCATTTAAAAAACAAATGAATTCCCAAGTCCAGCTTTGTGTTCATTACAATCTCTGCTGCAATTACAGATCTAGTTAGCTTCCTAATTTGCTTTCTGAGAACTTAAACTAATGCTTAACTTTAATTTAGGTGCCAATTCCATTGCAGATGTTCAGCATGCTGCTTGGTTAAAGGATTTGCAATTACATCCTGTAGATTTGTTCTTAACCGTCAGCTCTATTGTCAATAAAGCAGAACTAAGCTCTGGCTCAGTGTCATCCCTGCCCTCTTGAGTTATGCATGAACCTGAGCTTTTTGCTGTATGTTTGGGGAGGGGAAAAAAAAGCTACAATATGGGAGCTTAATTCATTGAAAATGGAAGGACAAATTAAGAAGTTAAGGAGCAATTTTTAAATTTGAGCTTCTGTACTTTAATGAAAATTTCTTCTTCTTTTTATAGATACATATGAATGTGTTTATACATATATTTGTTGGGGGTTTTGGCAGGGGTGTATGTGTTTGTTTCCCACACCTGGTCATTCAATATGCAAAGCTTGCTACATGTAGTTATGATATTGTACACCTGCACTTCTTTCTATTGCCAGAAGGCACACCACCACCCCCCACCTCCCCACACACAAAAAAAAAAATCAAGGAGAGAAAATGCTGACCCTTATACTCCAGAACAGTTGTGCCTTGGCATTGCTGCCCCCTGCATTACCAACAAGATTTTTATTTATTTATTACAGGGTTAATTTCAGAAAAGCAGAAGTAATTCCAAAGAAGCCTAAAAACTACCAATCTGTAAATACTTGTCAAGATTTAACATTTTCTTTTTTTTGGTAGTTGTGTCTTATACTATTATGAAGTGATTCAGAGTCTGCTAAAGGCACCAAGAGTTTAAGACATTGCACAGCTAGGCACTTCCCACACTGGGACACCTGGACTTTGACTTTTTTATCCAATCATTGTATTGGAGCTTTAAGACCTGTAACATTAAGACTTCTGTTTTATGGGAAAATGATCTGATGACCCCTGTCCAACCTTTAGGGGACAGAAACAATCACACCCACACATGGCATGTAAAAATCCCAACTGGAACAGAGTTGTGGGTAGCAGTGAGATCAGCAAACGCCTGGACAGAGACTGGTTTATCTTTTCATTCCCAGTATGAGGCACTCAGCTGAACCCACCTCTACAAAGTAGCCTGAACCCTTTCTGGTAAGCTGTCCAGGAAACTTTCTTATGAATTCAAATGAAGTCATATAATCCAGTTTAAAAATATGTATTTACCTATTCCAAGACTACTGAAGTTTCACTTTAAGTTTGGCCAAAGCTTCAAGGCCATTTTGTTGCCCAAACTCTGGACAAGCTGCAAGTTCCAATTCTGAACTAGAACTTGCACCTTTACAAGCCTATTCATTGCAAGATAAAAGTATTCAGCTAAGTAGCTGCATACCTCCTACACAGCACACCTTACAGTGAGTCAACAACGCCAAAATGGTTATGTAATTTAATTACATCTTTGGATAATCTCTTTAAAATCAGGATGCGCTTTTAGAGATTGGAAGCCCCATAAAGCCTTCAAAGCAGTGTCACCAGTCCAACACTCCTTACAAAGATAGCACGCATTGTTTTGTCTTGTAGTACTAAGATGACTTAGAGGTGAAGAATTTCAAAAGAATTTCAGGTATTTTCCATTTTGCATACCTAACTCCAAATCTTTAAAAAAATTTTTAAAAGTATCTATTTCTAGCAAATATTAAATATCCACATTCTCTCAAAATAGAGAAAGTTTAACCCAATACCTGGTTTGTAAACAAAAAAGCTCAACTCTTGCATAACAGTTAGAGCTTATTTTTATGCATGCTTTCTGGTTCAATTTATAAAATCAGTTTTAGAAAAATGCACCTTTTATTGGAAATAGCTAGATTTTTTTTTTTTTAAATAGTACAAGTACTTATTCCCTAATGCTATCATTATGGAATGCTAAGCTTACTCTGTGAAGAATGCAATCTGGTTAAAATACATCATTATTACAGATAAGGGTGAGCTCTTCCATGTGATCCCAACTAAAACTCTGTTTCATGTTGCTGACTCAAACCCATTTAATAAAAGATTGTAAAGACTTGATTTATTGCTCAAGTCTCTCTTAATTACAACCTCTGAAAAAAAAACAGAATTAATTTGATTTTGACCCTCTATTCTTTTATACACTTCAGTTTCTAAATCAAAAAAATAGACCATTTAAAAAACCACACTTCCCCTAGCAACACGTGAACCACAATGCAGATGACAAGTAAATTCATTAAACTCCATTATTTCAAATTAGGTTGCAGAATCGTAGGAATCGAGGCTATGGCACAGAGATCCCTGCAGTGAGGGCCAGACAAACTGAAGTGCCCACAAAGCATGTTAAAAATAATTCTAGTTCTGGAACTGAGCTAATAAGGAAGCTGCTTTGCATCATAGGTAAGGCAAAATTGCTGACAGTAACACAGTAGTTCCCTCTCCCCCAGTCTGCTATGGATGCCTGCCTCCCTCCCTCACATAATTATGCAGGCACGTTACTTATCCATCAGGAAGATTTACCAAAACCCAAGCAGATCTGAAACAAGGGCTCTGAACCCAGAGAAAGCCCCAGATCTGGCACAAGGAAAGCAGCGGGTGCTTGTGGCTGGGGACGTAGAAGAGGCAGGAATCACCCCAATGGTCATCTGGTTGACTTAACCATAGCAAACTGCACCCTAAAATTCACCTCTGAGAAGACCTACTTAGGTCAAGTACAACATTATGACACTACACAGCTGCACAGGTTCCAGTTTCAAGACCTGTATGGCCAGCTTCATTCTGCTATGCAACAAATTTAAATAAAACGTTTTGTGTGTTGCAGACATAACTTGGCATGTTTACTTTCCAAAGGTAAATAGTAAATTTAAAGGAAAGTCTGAAATTAGTGGATGTAGTGCAGTATTCCCAGAATTCTGGCAAAGTGCTTAATCTGAGTCTTTGCTGAGATTTCTTTCACAAAAGACCTTCCCCCCTACACGTGCACTGTGTGTTATTTCCTCAGGTCAATTTTTGTGCCGCTTATAAAATAAAATGGACAGGGAATTAATCATTTACATGCTTCTATAGAAATCATTACTCTAACTTTCCCTCCCTTAAGAAAAAAAAATAATGAACATCTAAATTTGTCATAAAGTAGCTGTATCCTTAGCACAATTCATTTCTTCATTTTAAATTAAGATGAATGGATCCAGATGGATTGATCTAAGATATTTATTTCAGTTAAGGTATTTACCAGATTTCATAAAGGTATATTATTCATGCGAAAAATGCAACCCACCTCCTCACTTCAGCTCTACAGTTTTCTTCTTCATATGCAATACAATAATCCCATGCTATATCAACTTCCAACACTGTGCACTATTTTTCATCAAAAATTTACAACAGGACATGCTTTTGAAGTTGTTTTTGCTTCACACTATGAGCCTCTCTGAACATTCAGAGAAGCGTTCAGTAATCATTAGTACCATACTTCTCATTAAGGTCTAAATGGTAGGAGAACAATGAGAAGAAAAACATTTCCAAATCACTGCAGAAGAGGACTAATTTTTACAATTACTACTGCAGTTTTGTCCCAAATCAGAACAGCCATTATGCCATCAAGGAAATTCAAGTTTCAGAAAGGAAATTGCATCACTAGCTGAATATGAGTACGTCCAAATAAAAGCAAAGCATTTAATGCATATAAATCTATGTTCATCCACATCCAACAGATCACATTGTATTTTCGTGCATACGGATCCACTTTATTTCATTATGTGAGATCACCTGGAAGATATATGCATAGAAATCTTTCAAACTACATAATGGCATTGGATAGTACAAATCTACAACATAATACGTATGAAAGACATATTTCCACAGCTATTGTATCACTTTATTGTCAACCAGTAACAGCTACAAATCAAACTCATATTTAAAACCTCTCCAATTTTAGACACACCATGCAGCTGTGACAATTGCCTCTCCAACAGGTGTTTTCAGCAGCAATCTAAGGAATTTTGAGATCTGCACAGCTCTGTTTTCATTTATTAATATGCCCTTTCCCATCCTCTCCAGTAAACAGAAACCACATACTTAGGTGATTAACTGATTTATAATCCTCAGAGGTACGGACATTTATGAAGCAAGTCAGGAACTTGGAAGATGGAAACAACACCTGTGAGGCATTTACATTTAGTTCAAAAGTGTTATTCTGCTAAAAAAGCAAGCATTGCAGATTAAAGTGTTTACTATATAGATGGTAACATGACTGCTGTTGATTTTCAAAGCATCTCAGAAACAAAACACTGCACCTAAAAATTCTATGTGCAAGGTCAAGCATCTAAAAAAGAATAAAACTCATACAGGTTACACCCCTTAAGCCAGTCCTTTGTACCTATATGTTACGACACAGAGTATTTTATCCTTATAGAACCCTTTCTGCATTCATAGTTGAAGGCTCATAACTAGGCATCACAATTTGTGGCTGTAGAGGGTGTGAACTGATTTCTTGCTCCATAAAAACTTTTGTGAATTCAAAAGCGTGATTTCCTTGTGGATTTCCACTACAGCATCTAAGATAAAGAGCAATATACAGCCATAAATGAGCCTGTATAAGCAGGGGTTACAATTCCCATAGCCTTAGCAGTATTCTCCTGCAGTTCTATATGTAATCTGAGTTGGGTCTCTAACAACTGACACACACTCTGTATTTCTCCTGATTTATATGACATATACTTAGTATAACTTTGTGCTGACATACACATGAACAATTTTTTGATAAACATATACAGACACTCCAGAAACCTGTCCCATTACACACTTGTGCTAGTATGAATTAAATTATTCATTCCTGTATTATATTTGTACTCTCCTAGCAACTGACTGCTAGTCAGAGAACTGCATTTTGATCTCTAGCACTGCACACTGCTAAGAAAAAGGCCCAACTTGAATCCTCACCTTGAAATCTGGAAACCCAACTACCACATCAGGGCATCAAGATGCAAACCTTCCCCACTCAGCAGCACATTCCCTGGCTTTCCCAAATCCAACTATATGCAGACAAAAGGAAAATAGTGGTTAAAAAGGGCAAGCCCAAAGTGACCTGTAACCCTCCCGTATCCACTCCTCCTTTTGCACTTGTGACTGACTAACTGATTGGGAGGTAATTAACGGCCTCCTCACACTATTACATACCAGTCACAGCTCACTGTTGGTTTTTCCAACTCTTTTGGCAAGGCAGTTCCTTGCCTGTAAGCCGGTGCCTTCTGTGGGATTTGCTGATCCTGGAGAAAGGTGCCTTCACAGTCGCGATGGCCGGGCTGCTCTCCAGCCAGCTCATCGAGAGATCTTAACAGTGAACTCAGCATACCCAAGACTTTCAGCCTAAGGTTTACTTTTCAGTCTCGTAGCCTTTCCCTGGCATAAGCACAAAGTGTTTTCCATACCATCTGCTCATCTATGATATAAGCAGGGTCAGCACAATGTTACATCAAAGTAATTTACACCTATTCATGCTGACTTACCAATAAATAACACATCAGTACTAAGATGAAACTATCTACAGACTTTGAGTTGTACAAGCATTACTGAAAGGCTTCCCTAGCTATACTGCATGTGTAACTGCCAACCACATCATATAATAAAAGGATTTACCAGCTACCATTTGCTCCAGCTACCACTGAAGCATAACACTTAAGGCTAGTTACACTATCATTATGCTGTAGCAGTCCTAGTTTTAAGAACTCAGCTCTACAGTCTTCTAACAGGTTGCTTTTCTATTAAAAAAAAAAACCACAAAACAAAACGAAAAAAAACCCAACCAAACCCCCCTCCCCAAAAAACACCCACCAAACCACCACCAAAAATTGAGAAGTTGTCAATCTTCTCTTGAATAACTGAACCAAAATGCTGTATCAGTTGTGGGGAGAGGGGGCTGGTTTCTTGTGTTTTTAAAACTTGAGTTTCAAAATTCCCTTTCCTTGTGAAATTGCAGGATTTACCACAACAGCCCAGCCTATGAATTCTGCTTTCTGATCAGCCCTACCTGTCATCACCCTTCAATGACATTCACAGGGCATATTTGGATCCTTAGCTGTGGCTCCTGTATGATCCACTCTTGCACTTGCTTCGGAGGGATGCCTGCCTCAGCAGGGTACAAGAGGGAGAGGTTGATGAACAGTCAAGAGAGAGCGCTGCATTAATGCAGGAAAATAAAAGGTCAGAACTCAAGGAGGGACTAATGAAAGGGAACAGGAGGAGTGAGCAATTCATTCTGGGGGAGAACAGACTGTTCACCATTTTATATTTCATGGGAAGCTAGGAAATTTCTCTCAAAATTAAATGATTTTTTTCCAGTACAACAGTACTGGTACACCAATTCCCTCTCAGCAAAAGCAGTACTCTTATAATAAAAAATATGAAACAAAACCCCACTAAATAATTATGTCATCATGCAAAACATTACATTTTGCTGAAACATTTCATTTCCCCTCTACTACAACCCAGAAAAATATTATAAACTGTAAAACAATGCACAACTGAAAATTACAATCTTTTAATTATGGATAAAAGATTGATGTATTCTAGCATTTTCAGGTTTTCCCTACTTCTATTTGCAGCTATTTCTCATATAAAATTGCAAATAAAACAATATTTTGAACATAACAGACTGTATTCTGCCTATTACTGACCAAGGATGAGCAGCTGCTTAAAACAGAGTTTGCATTTATTCATAAAACATTTAAAACAAAAAGTGCTGACAGACCCTTAACAGTCCCCCTAAACACATCTCATATAAATTCATCTGTTTAATAAGAATGTCATCTAATAAGCAGGTCAGAGAACTGCAAAGCAAACAGGGGAGCTCTGCTGCAGCAGCTACTCCCCAGACAATGCTCTCATCACATACAAAATAACCATTACACTATAGATATGGTTATTATCAAATAAGTCATTTTAGCTGTACGTTTTCCAGACAGCGAGTACTGCTATAATTTCTCCTTTAAAAATAAATTAGTTTGTTAAAGCCATACCCTTGAACATGAACACTGCATACCCTGGACTGTCTGAAAATGGAACCTTCCTTATTATGCATCTATGATGATTACAGCAAAATAAACCTGTGTACATATGGGAGAAGGGAAGAAGGATGAGAACTATCCCCCAAAAGGGACATAATGATTGACTATCAGTAGTTAGAGTTATGGTCCAAATTATGCTCCCAAAGCACATTCAGCTAAAGTTTTTGGAGGCTTTCAGTTTGGGGTTTAAAAAAAAAAAAGTATGAAAAATACTGCTTCTGCTCTGTTCTTATCTGAAAGGGCCCAGGAAAATACTGTGGGCACATCTCCGGCCACAAAGCCACATCGCCAGCCTGGCGGGGATCACTGCCTCAGGCACAACCCGGAGGAACTTCACTAGCCAAATTCATGCCTCCAGCAGCAAGAGCCCCAACACAAATTCTGGCCTACCCGGCAATCAGACTACCATACCCAGCGACAGGCTCCAAGTCTGGGCCTCTGCTGGGTCAGGAGGAGAGAAGGACTGTCCCTAGAGCAAAAATGGGGATTGTGCTTCTGCTTATGGATTTTTTGATCATCTAGGAAGAGATCCTTAGTGAGGTATGGAGCTGCATGAAGGACAGGATAAACTTCTCAAGCTGAGTTTAAATCCCAGTGTCACCTTAACTCTGTGCTCACAGATTTTTGAGTTTAGCATATAGGACATTACAACATGGCCTCTGGCAGACCAGTTTCTATTTGCACAAAGGTCCCGTGCAACCTACGTCTGGCCAACATTAACATGCCTCTGGCCATGCAGAAGACACAACCCAGCTTAACAATCGATCTTATTCCACCTTCTCTCCATGCAAAACAAAGGCTGAAAACCTGGGGGAACACCTTGCTCCCTCCTGCCACCTGTTTAGGGTGGCAGAGGGGACACCATTTCTGGCATATACCCAGGTCTTCCCAAATGCACCAAGAAAAGTACTTCAGCTGGACCCAGGATATTCCTGGGATGAAAGCAAGAGGCACCACACCAAGGGCCAGACAGGTTTTCATAAGGTGTGCCTAGCCCAAATCCAGCCCAACAGGCAACCCTCTCCATCCTAATACCCACTGGACTGCACAGCCCACCACCCTTGTGGGGTACAGAATAGAAAGGGGAACCCACATCATCCTTGCGAGCATCAGCCACAGACACCCTGAGCCAGATAATCCAGCCACAACAGTCAGGAAACAGAAAACAGTAAATGCAGTTTTCACATTAGCAATATTTCTGACCAGAAGAGGCAAAGAAAAAGGCAGAGACTCATGAGAACAGCCAGGCTGCCTGCTTTTGCTCATGAAGACCCCAGGGAGGATGGGGAAGGAGTGTCTGGAAGCTGGAAAGAGTGACCAAGAGTCTCAAATGAGGTTTAGGATTTGGAAGGAGCATCCTGGCCGCAACAGCACAAACAAGGCAGACTTGAGAGAGTCGCATCTGCTGAGGCCATGCGCAAGACCATAATATTATTATTCAGGTAACAGCTTCTTTTAAGCATGTGAGTTTTCAAAACCTGTAAAAACTATATCACAGGTATGGATAACACAAACATAATTTTATCTTTTCTTTTGCATAGTAGGAGAACATCTCAATACCAGTTTAAGACTTTTTGCACATCACATTTGACCATATTTATGGTGCTTACAGGTACACATAAACATTGTAAGACAGGTGACATGTCACAAAGAAAAAATAATTGCATTTCAACAAGTTACTTCTAAGACATTAGAAAACAAACTTTTGGCTGACATAACAGTGGCCTTACTAAGGGAACCCAAATAGTTTTAAACAAACAATAAAGTTTCAGTCACTGCTGCCACTCGTGGCTGATGCTGCATCATTCTAAACAGCAAAGGTTTGCAAAGTTGCAAGTGTTCACATAAATACTGCAAAACTTTGCCATCTTGAATTACTTTTCAAAGTCTTGATATTTTTGTTCTTTCTTCTCTTTGGTATCTGCCAACTCTATCAAATTGTCTGAATCTTCTGCAGCTATGAAATTCTTTGCTACCTCTACTGCCCATTACCAAAAATAGTCCTGAATCCATCAGCTTTCCACACCACATTATGTTATTGCTCCTTATTCACTGATTTTCTTCCATTCTATGACAACTAATTTTAGCAGGAAAAGGTACACGGCTGAATATATGGCAGATTAACTAGTATTTCTAGCTGTCTCAGACTAGTCTCAGGAAAGACAATGTCTTTGGATTTCCTTTCCAGCATGCATAATGCCACTACGTCTGATAAATCAATTATCTCAAAGGAACAAAAAGAGAATGTATATCAAGCATTTCAGATCCAGTACTAAAATGTACTAAGCCATGTTATTGTTACTCAAGCTCACCTCAGAATAAGCAAGTATTTTTAAGAGACTAAAACTTGTTAGAGTAGCGAATTCACCTCTGTAATGTTTCTGCTTACCAGTTTCACATTGTCTGCCACTGAAATAACAATGGACACACAAAGGCAGCTATTAGGTAATTCTGGAGTAGAACTTGGCATCTGGCTTAATCCATTAAATCAGAATTTCCTGTAGTATCGATGGAGCTGCCTTTATGGCACCTACCCACAACTCCACATACCACATTGGCACCAACCACTGACAGATCGCATTGCTACTTAAGTAACGGTATTTTGTGCAGAATCACAGATTATGTTGCTCCAGTTATGCTTCTCTTTGCAGTAGTTTCAGTCGCGACCCTGACATTGTGGGGCTGTCAGTCGAGGCTGTCCAGCTGACAGCTCTGGAGTGCTAGCACCTTTCATCCTAATGTAGCAACCTAGAAAATGCATCAGGCAAAACAAATAGAAATGGGATTTAGAGATTAGCCAATTCATCCAGCTGCTGTTGAACCGCTGCTCGTTAGGGCAAGACAACGATAACAGACTAAACCTATTTAAACAGGCATAGTGATTAATAGAGATAGCCAGACATCTTAACCTGCTATGCCTGCCTACTGGCTTTATTCAGCACTGGTGACAAATAGACTGTTGACTGCTCAGAAGTATCAGGTGAGAGTTATTAAAATACAAACAATCACATCAGCCCATCACAAAATTTTTGCTTTTTTGACTGATAGGAAAAAGAAACAACCAAACAAACAACCGAATTCTCGCAAAACCTACAGAACAAGAGCAATGTCCATGCAAGTGCTGTCTCTTATGGCCTTTTCTGACACATTCTTTCGTAAGGTCTCACTTTAGACAGAAAATTTAATTTACTATATCTTCATGCTTCATATTCTCCAAGAATAAGGCCTCAAAAGGATATGGAAGAATCAGGAAAAGAAAGTTTCTTCTTATTATGTGTCTCCATCTTGGATATGATGTTCCAGACCTCTGCCACTGAAGCTAACTCACTCCTCAAGTAAACCAAGACTTTTAGCCCTTTCCTCACACAAGCACTCTTGACGCAAATGAGCAAACAGTGACTCATGGAATAAAATTAGGGACCAACTCTATACATTATTTTTCCCCAAGAGTGTTGTACTTTTTCCCCATAAAAAAGGCAAGTTTCCCATTTTAAAAGTAAATATTATTTTCCAAAGATGAAAATAAAATATTTGCTATATTTTTAAACCATACTAAATTATGGATTGATTCAAATATAAAATAATATAAAAGTCAAAGCATGCCTACAGCAAATAGTATTCACATGTTATTTCTGAATATATACAAGAACCCTTATTAAGTACTTTTTTTTTTTTTTACTGTTTTCTCTTTGAAATTACTGGTGAGGTGTAGCTTTACCAAAACATTACATATCTCTCAGGTTCATATAAGCTTCTAGAAACCCCTAAGCTACTAATATACCCCGACACTTGACTCAGAACTCAAGACCTACCACAGAAAGATGTGGGGAGGGCTCATTCGAATCTGAAGAACAAATATTTGAGATTAATACTAAATTGGGTTAGTAACAGATCTGGGGATGGAAGCGGAGGTATAAGGAGTGTCAATGGAAACAAGGTCCAAGGTTTCTCTGTAGGGGTCTGGTAAGCTAAACGATTTCTGTGCTTTTGACCTAACTGGGTCTGGCTGCTGCAGAAGACAATATGCAAGTTAATCTGAGTACCTGGCCCTACAGAAACAGCTTCTTTATCCCAGTCTTGATGAAGCAAAAATAAAAGTTATTTGCACTGGCTCCACATCTCTCCACCATCATGCTTTCTCCATAGCTGTCCTTTTCAGAAAAGTACCCAGAGTCATGTCTTCTCCTCACCCAACTCTGAGGCTCCTTTGATTTGCCTAGGAGATCTCTCAGCCATGGAAGCAAAACTGAATTTCACTTCTGGTGACACCCTGGGAAGGAAGGGTGAGAGGGTGTGTACGGGAAGGAGAGCTGGGGAGAACCAAGGTGTCCCCAGCCTTTTACCATCTTTGGGATTCTCTTACTTATTCCTCCCTCTCTTACATGCCTCCAGGCTCTCTCCACAATCCCGAAGCATCTCTTTTCCCCCATTCAGCATCCTTTCAGTATCCCCACACTCAGTTTACCAATAAAAAAAAAAAAATTCAGCTTCCCTTCCCTCGAGCAGCAACTGCTGCTCACACAGAGCATCCCAGGCTATGGCAAGCAGAAAAGGTGTCAGGTCACAGTCAGACTCCGCTCCGATACGGTGATGTCAGCATGGCTGGACACAGAAAACCAACACTGAGCTGAAGAGCTCCAGAGAACAGAGCTTACTCTGGCCCAGCTGAAAGAAGAGAAAACCACTACTTTTGCTGACCCTGTCCCCCACAACAAAGCTGCCATACGGAGAGGCTCAAGTCAGAATATCTCCTCATCATCATCTTCTCAGCCTTGCCAGAAAGATCTGCATTCTTCAGTTGAGTCTGAAGTTGATTCAGATATTGTTAACAGCAAAAGACGAAATTATGAGTTGTTAAAGCCCCACTCAGATTCTCTTCCACCTTTCGTAAAAATGGCCACCAATCAATACTCTTCGCAGTTTCTGCAAGTGCAATTGTGCAAGACGTTTCTGAGATGCTGCTCACAGGGAGAGTTAAGCCACTCGGTGCACGGTGCTCACAGACCTCTGCAGAGCGTGGATCCAGCCGTGCAGACAGCACGGCTCACGGGCACAGACAGTAAACAAGTAGAAATAAATCAATCTGTTCCCCCATAAAATTGTTGCCACTTGAACTGCAGTATCTCCCACACTGATATGGTAGATAATTCTGTTTCATCTTGATTACAACCAGTATTAACACCCAAAGCAATAAAATCTTTCACATTCTCATTTTATTCAAGCCAAAGGACAACTCTGCTGCAGTGACATATGGCTCTGCTCCTCTGCAAGTACGTTAGACTGCCTACAAAACCTCCTTATCTAGCAAAGGATAATGCTTTTTAAAAATCAATGACCTGCATTAATTTGTATTTTCCACCAAGAAAATCTTACATATCATCATAATCATCTTTCTATACAAGAGATAGATGAGTTCTCACATTGTTTGCATTTTTTTTTTCCTCCTTTAATGGAGTGGTTTTAGACTGTGTCATTGATTATATAGCCATAACATGCAATTGTTTCCAGCAAAAGAGTCAGCTTGGTGTTCACAGACTGCAGAGCAGCTCCTGCCTAGTTGAAACAACATACAGTCTAGGGGATATGAACTGAGGATGGGACTAAGTTTTGCAGCACTTTGAAAACAAGAGGCAGTTCATAGCCAATTACTTATGTACAATTTTCAACCTCAGGGGATTTGGCATTATCCCTGGATTTTAATTTTTTTTTTAATCCAAAAGCTTTCTCTGTAGCATATGTACTGACATCCAAGTGAGCATCCCAAACTCCATGCAACGGGATTAAATCCCCTCCTGCTCTTCTCCTGGCTGCATGATTTCTGTCCATGTTACTGTAAGATGACTAGCTGCCATGGGGAGGGCAGATATTATCCCAGGTCACTGTTCTGGGAGCAAGAACTAACATTTCCACCTCTGTGAGGCAGACAGGGACCCAGAACCATGGTCCTCAATGTCCTGTAAGAGACATCTATAAATAGCTCCTTGTAAGACTTCCTTGTGAGAATGGAACAGACTTATATTTTCATGTGGTTAGAAAGTATTTCTCTGCTTGAAGATGCAGGTTCAAATAACAAGAGCTGCAGCTCCATAGAAGTTATTACACCTGATGTACAAGCACTGGCTCATAAAAAAAACAGACACAAAAAGGTAGTATGCCTCCTTTCCCATCTAAACCTATACTTCTGAAAACAGCTGATTTCAGACCAAGAAAATTCTGTTTATTTATTGTTTTTAACAAGAAGTCTTCTGCCTGTGCCAACAACTTCTTAATAGTAAACAGGATGCAAACTGCATGACATACAGGAACAGATTTTGTTTAGCAAATGCTTAATGTCATTGTCATGGTTTCTAAAAAGGCAGCTTGTAATGGCACCAAAATTTGCACTTACTGCAGCTTAATTAAAAAACACCCGTTTCCCATTTATATCTAATGTAGAGACATTCAGATTAAAAGAGGGAAATATTTACTCATGTACTACTGTGTGCGAATGAAACGTATGATAAAAAAACCCTAGCCCTAGAATCCTGAACTATCATTTCCTTTGGTCTATGATGAAATAATGTAGTCACTCCCCCCATAACTGGGGAGAAATCATAAAGTATTATTTGAGTAAGCTGATCTGCATTTGTGGGATACTTGTTTAAGCAAAGCGGGAAGGAACCATTGCATTAACTTCACAAGCCCCAGCAGCCCTGGGAAAGTATGTATCATGGTCCAACCCCAGCCAGCAACTGAGAACTACACAGCTACTCACTCACTCCTCCCCCGCCAGCAGGATGAGGGGAAGAGAATTGGAAGGGAAAAGTGAGAAAACTCATGGGTTAAGAACAGTTTAATAATTGAAATAAAATAATAATGAATTGTAATAAAAAAACAAACAAAGAAAGATAAATAAAACCCAAGAAAGACAACTGATGCAAACAAAAACAATTGCTCACCACCAACCAATTGATACCCAGCCAGTCCCCAAGCAGCATCCACCCTGCCAACTTTCCTCCTAGTTTGTTGCTGAGCATGACACCATATAGTCTGGGGTATCCCTGTGGTCAGTGGGGTCAGCTGTTCCGGCTGTGTCCCCTCCCAACTCCTTGTGCCCCCCCAGCCTCCTCGCTGGTGGGGTGAGGAGCAGAAAAGGCCTTGGCTCTGGGTAAGACCTGCTCAGCAGTAACGAAAACATCCCGGAATTATCAACACTGTTTTCAGCACAGATCTATCCAAAGCATAGCCCCATACTAGCTACTGTGGAGAAAATTAACTCTACTCCAGCCAAAATCAGCACAGTATGGCATCTCCAGAACTGAGAGTTTTAGTTAATGTGTGTTGGCCAAGAGATGCCTGGGTATAGAAAAAGAATTGTGGTAGACTGATTCTTTCTACAGATTTTTGAGGTAGAGTAACCTGTTTGAAGGTGCAGCTGCCTTCCATTCTAAAATATGCTATTAACCTCTATCCCAGTCATAACTTATTTTCCATTACCATGCCAACAAAATACATTGAAAGCTATAAAAAACTTTTCTTGGCATCATTTGTGGAAGGTGATATTTCATGAAACAACAAAATCATTTTACCCCCCAATGACCCAATTCCTTGGGGGGGGGGGGGGGGGGGGAGACTTTTGGGGGCTAGTATAAATCTCTTTTTTGATAATTTGAAATAAAACCCAGCAAGAAGTCATGACTTCTAATCAGCAATGCATTAGATCTAGAGACATGAAATGGGCACTAACTGGCTGATTACCTTTTTAGTGAACATGGATTTATAGTTTGTACTGCAATGTTAAACATGTCCATCAACCCTTTGCCACTAAGTACTCCACCCTCCAGTGAAATAGTGCTAAAAAAGGGATTCTTTTCTGCCCAAAATCCTTTCAGATGTTTCCATTTCTTCAGTTATAATAATTTCTGACTCAAATGTTTGCATGGGTGAGCTCTAACTGAAGGAGCAGAAAGACTACCCCTTGGGCTTTCAAGGCAAAGGCAGTGACCCTATTTAAAACAGTGGCTGATCTACTAAAAGAAAAGGAAACATTCGTATTAGACTCAATTTCAAACATTTTCTACAAAAATATTGAGTGGATCTTTGGAATCTAAAGTTAAATTTACCATAACAAAATTGAAGCAAATAAAAAGAATTTGAGACATAGAATACAACTGGTATTTAACTGTGTATCAGTATTACATTATCTTATGTTTTGTTGAACATATTGGTCCATTTTTATGCAAACATTATTCACAGAAATTTTTGAACTAAGTAAAATATAAGTGGAAGACTTAAAGAGATTGCCTCTTTTAAGAATCGAATATTTAGAACACAATCATTCAAAGACATGTAAGACATCAAAATTATAGGTGAAAATTCAAGAGGAAACTTTTCTAACAGCTACTGTCAGTGAAAGAACAGTTTGTTCCATTAAATTACCCAGCATAAGGCATCAGCAAAATTGCATTAAAATGAAGGCAGGCTGTCAGTAAAGTAGGAACTCTTAATTATTGTAGAAGTCTAGTAAATCTTTACATCTCAAACTTGGAAGTTAAACATTGGAGGGAAATGAAACAACATCCTAGAAAGAGAGGTGAAATCAGAAGACTAACAGGAGACTACCATAACTTGGAAAGGTTTGGGGGTTTGGTTTTTGTTGTTGATTTTTGTTGTTTGGTTTTTTGGTTTTGGGTTGGGGTTTTTTTTGGTTTTTTTTTTTAGTTGTTTTGTTTTTTACATCACAATAAACACAAGAAGCAGTCAAGTTCATTATGTAAAGGTAGAAAATGAATTAAAATTTAAAAACAAAACAAACACCACCACCCCCCTGAGAAACGACTCCACCTCCAAAGGAAATGAATTGATTTAATTTTGGAAATACACAAGCCATGTAACTGCTTCCACTGTGATTGGGTATTGCAGGTTGTCTTCTGTAAGTGTCCAATAAACTATGAAACTATTGCAATCATACCATCAAAATGTCCATCCATCTAATTGTCAATCTACCCCTAATACCCTTTTTATCTGAATTTCACAGGAATAGAGATACAGCAGCATGATGCAGAATCAAGAGAGAAGACAATGAAAAAAAATCAGGACAGGACAATAAAAAAATCTGAAGGAAGGTCTCATTAGTTTTCAACTCCACCCTCTCCCCGGGTCCCCCCCCTCCCACCCCACCCCCCCT
>NW_010972436.1:19519763-19599011 GCF_000737465.1 Haliaeetus leucocephalus | reverse complement strand
CCCCTCCCCCCCCCCCCCCCCCCCCCCCCCCCCCGGGCACATTATACAGTTTCTGGTTGGATAATATCTCTCTCTCTCATCCATTATAGAGAACGAATCAATTACAGCCCAATACCAAGTAGAGAAAGCTAACAAAAGACATTCTTGCCATTGAAAAATTGCATAGTGTGGAACTGTTCACAGTCATACCTGTCCTGTTACTTCCAGGAAAAAACAACGAAGGTATAGTCTAATCTCCAAAAGAGCCAGTGAGAAAATGCAGCTGAAAGACTAAATACAATCCTAAAAGGACTAAGATTAAATAGAATAAGTTAGGCACACGTTTTCAACCTTATCATAATATTGCAAATTCACCATTAACACAAATGTCCGCTGCATTACATTAAAAACCAAAATATTTTCCTTTTGACATACTCCTTTCCTTGAAGAGTTTAGAGTCCAAATGTTAAATGTTGTATTCCCTTACATCCACCACTGTTACCAAACTTCTTAAATCATGCCAATCCTACCTTGGGGCCAATAGAGGAACATTCTGACACAGCAGCAAAAGCAACCAAATATTTCTCAACTTACGCAGAGCAGAAGCCAAAGCTATTTAAGTAAAGGACAAATTACAATAAATAGTTTGGGAACAAAAAAAAAATATATTGTTCTGTCTACCTCTAGAGCAACTTTTGTTGCTGTTGCCATGGAGGTTGTAGGGCATGAAAGAAAACTGTTAAATTAAAGGCTCGGAATGGCTTATAATTGAGAATGACTTCTCATTAGCAGTTCTTTACCTGTTAATCAACAGTACTATGATTAGTTCACTTTCAGATTGTTCTTACTTATTAAGTGAGGCCATAGAACAAAAAAGCCTCTCACTGTTCTTTATTACAGAGCACTTATTCTAAGCATTAGAATAGAGAGAAGGTATGTATTTTCCAGCTCTCTTTAGATGAATGTTCTACTTTGGAACCAATCCAGTCCAAATTAAGGTACACAACTTGGAATAAGACTTCTATATTCTTTACTTAAAAATAAAAAAAGGAAGAGAAAATGTTGTATCTGTTTAGTTCATCTGTTCAGAACAGTCATAGTAAGTTATTTTCATACATTATATATTTACATTTGTCTTGTGCATATTAATTTGCATCTCATTTAGAATATTATAAATAATTCCCTCCTCCTTAGCTTCTTACATGACATCATGAATGTTAATTATTATTGAATATGTTTTCACATACAAGTTATCTTCACACAAAAAAAGTCACTGTGCCTTGCAGAAACTGCAATCAGAGTTTTGCTCTGCTGAGGCAGATATGCTTTCAGGTGATCCAAGTCATAAGGTTTTGCCACTCTCATATTCTTTGAGAAGTTACTTAGCCAGGACCACAACATTTCCCCCCTGCAAGCCATAACTAATTTTTTCCCCACATTATGTTTACTGTCTAAAGGCAGAGTGAGAGTCAAAAACCTATTAGTGCTTGTTAAATGCTATAAAGTCAGCAAGAAAGAGGTGTTCATTAAATGATTATTGCAATGCAACAGCAGTCAACCGATGCACAGTCTGGCCAGCAAACAGGGAGAAGGATTTTTGACAGAACTTTTGAAGAAAAAAAAAAGGGGGGGAGGTATGGCATCTTAAGCACAGAGAAACTTGTAACTGTAAAGAAACATCCAAAAGGATGTTATTCAGAAGACGTTTAAGAAATCTACATCTTTGCCTCCCACACACACAAGAAAACACAGGGTGAATAGTCAAGCGTCATTCATTAATGGTCTTGTAAGATTGGTACATTATGAAAATATATAGTCTGATTCATGATCCCATATTTTAAGCATACGTACTATTAGACAGTGTTACTGAAGTTTTCAAAAAGAAAGATACAAGCAGCAAGATTATTTTAAAAAGCATACAATTTTTCTCAGGCAGGAAATGTGTTCAAAGTTTTCTAGTCTATCCTCTTTTAGACACTCCTGTTAATGCCTCTGTTAATTACCAAAGTACCCTGATAATTAATGATAATAATTAATCTGATTGACCCAGTTAACCACCACTGCACTGAGACAATATTCACTTATTGATATTCAGAGAGACGAAGGCAAATATCACAGTTTCACATCTAACAAATATTAGGTGAAGCCCAAAATAAGCAAGCTGAGCCAAAGTTATGCACTTCATTTTTGGAGTTACACCTTCGTAAGTAATCAACATGCTAAGCAGAAGATACACCAGGAAAAAAAAATTTTAAAGGGTATCTCATTCAAATCTGGAGTTGCCCAATAATCACAATATGGCTGTGTAGCTGTCACTGCCAACTCACCAATTTCACATCTCCTTTGTTTTTACTATTTTTATTACTATTCTTTTTTCATAAATATGTTTATGCAGGTTTTTTGTTGTGGTGTGTTTGGGGTTTTTTTTTAGTAGAGGTGAACAATTTAAAGAAAAAAATGTGGATATTATTCTTTTTTTCCAGAGCCACAACACAAACACCTTAATCATGAAGTAAACTACAACACTTCTGAACACCCCTTGACACAAGAAGGGGAGAAAGTATGATGGATTTTCAGCAGACACACACTGCTGCAGTGTCACTCCAAACCAGGATTCATTTGCTTTCCACCTCATTGCCAGAACATGATCCCTTGGTGTTCTCCTCTTCTCCACAGACCACGCTGTCCTTTTCAGCCTCTTGTGTTTCATGATTCATCAGGCACAAATTTTACTGACACTCCCTAATGCCTTTTTTCAAATGGGCTGTACTTTTCCACGGTCTCCCAAATGTTACAGGTTGAGGTTGGTTTTTTGTTTGTTTTTTTTTTTTTAATTTTTTGAGTGCAATAAAATAATGAAATAGGGAACAACTCTGAACATGTCCAACAAATCTACCAACAGCTGCTACATAGCTTACCCAGAAAGAGTTAACAAAAGGATCCACCACACTAATAAGATACACAATACAGACAATCTCTCAAATACCTGAATATATTTTAATGAAACTTTTGATATGCTTGTGTAACATACATTTTCAAAGTCACCCTAAGTTGTATGTATCCTGCCTAGTACAAGTTCCAAAAAGCAGCAGACAAATAGGATTTGGTTGTTTTTTTTCTAATAAACACACACACAGGTCTTGTAAGAGTGACAGCTTCCTATCAACTCAAATATTCAATAGAGAAATACTGATTATTTAAAAAGAAAAAAGGCAGGCAGATAAAAAAATTCCAGAACTTCAAACCTACCTACTATCAGATCATTACATTAGATTTTGGAGACTCATCCACCTTATCACTGCAAATACATAGTTTGGGTAAAAGAGAGAGATACTAGATAATTAAGTTTACTCTCCAATGATCTAGGCCCCTCCTGCCCCCCCTCCCCCAACCTACAGGGGGAGGTGGAGTCTTTTAACCAAACTTCTTGAATCAAACACCAAAATCCCCCCCAAAATCACTCACACATACACTGGTTAAGCAGTTTTACTTGCAGTGCTTGCCCTGGTTCTGTGAAACCCAATACTGATATTTGGAACAAAAAATACACTACCACAAGTCACAACGCTAAGATAGAAATTAAAGTTTCCATGTGACAGCACAGCAGCATTCTCACCTGACCTGTAAGAAAAAGGAGGTCTGTCCACAAGAAATAAGACTGTGCAACACTCAGCAACTCTAAGACTTATTTCCTAGCACAGGACACAGAAATATAAAGGATTACCCATGGCTGGTGGTAGATTTATGGTTGTACATACTTGCCTCTCACCTGGTGCTGAACAGCAGGCTATCAGTGAAGTCCGAGTGATGGTTTTGTTCCCTGCAAGAGCTACAACTTGAGATTCTCCACAAGAAACCCCACAATAAGTGACAGCTGGGATGATGGATAACCATATTCGCATTATCAAGCTAAGCATCTTTTTCTAATGAGAAGATTGTAACTTCACCTTTCATCACTACTTCAGTTTTAATGCCAGTTGTGCTAGACAATTCTACCCCACCATCACACAGGTAGCTGGTTTAGCACCACATTGAGACAAACACAAGACACAAATAGATAGCTTGGAAGATAGATAGGCCTTTTCTTCAGAACGGAGAAAAAAGCACCACACTATTGCAAGGTAAAGCAGATTAAGTCATCACTGCACTGGCATTTTTAACCTCATGGTAAACTCAAATGTTATTTTTTCCACAGTGTTTTTACCTCATACAACTCAGAAACACTCACTACCAATGTTCACAGTGTTAGTGAACACAGTGTATCTGCTGAGCTGGTACAATTTATTTGCAAAGCAGCTGCAGGGTTGGGCAGACTAGAGCTGAGAAATCCTCAAATTCATCCAGTCACAATGACTTGCTCCCTTTCATTGTGTTATCACCATTGGTAATAGAAGTTGTGTTGCAACATCTCTTCTGCTCATTAAGCCTGAGAAGCTCTGACACTGTTATTAATACAGGTGTCTTTAGACCTTCATAAGACAAAAGGAAGTGAGAGGTAACGTGAGGGAGTACGTAGGCTAGTGGGAACCTGAAGTCTTCTTCCCAAAGTCCGTATCATTTACTTGCTCCTATTACATGACTCTATCACATAATCTAATGGAGAACAAGTGTGTGGAAAAAAAAATGAGCAAATTTTAATCTTGGTATTTATTTCCACACAATTATTTTAAAAGGTGTGTATGAACTCTTTAAGAAATGTAAAATATTCCTAATAACTAAGGCACCATACTCATAACCACAGATTTTCATTTAGGTGAATATTTTAGGAATATTTAGGTGTTAACTTACCCTTGATTTCAGTTGAATGAAGTGTATAAATACTTCTGAAGGTGTGGGTTTTCAGAATACCATTATACAATGGTAGATTTTAAAGTTTACTCATTCTTGAGTATCACACCAGATTGACATTCTTCTGACACACATATTCAAAGCATATTTTAAAAAATTAAGTCTCTGACCAAAAAAAAATCCCATAATCTTCTTGAACTCGTATGGAAGAACCATAGAAAGGAAATCCTTGTATTTAAATAATTGGTCAGGTTTTTACTCCAAACATACATGTATTCCCATTTACTTCATAATTCAGGTTAGAAATGACAAAATCAGGTTTACCTCATAGGGTGGTATTAGGGCTTCAGTTATTTGTGAAGAATTCCCACATCCTTGGAAAGCACAGAAATTCTCTGTACACACAATAAAGCAACAGTATGTAGAGGTACCACTTAGCGTTACTCCGCACAAGTCTGAATTTAGTTATAACAAGTGCTGATGCCTACTGAAAAGCTTCAGAAAGCTTAGGCACAGATTTATAGTGTCATTTGACAAAAATTCAACAGCCTTTGTAAGAGCAGTGCCTTGCAAATGCAGATGTAGCTGCAGACATCTGTTAGCTAAACAATGCTGAGGTGCATCTCCCTCTGTAATGCCATCCTACTAGGCAATGATCTGGAAAACCTCAAAGTGTAACACATTAAGTTCAAGAAACCATTTCAGGGATCCTGACTCCCCTCCCTTATCATCTGTAGCACATGTTTACCATTTATGGCTCATCACCAGCACATGCAATCACTTGTATTCCAAATGTTCAAGGGGCTCTGTAGCTGAGGAAGAAAGTACATTAATATTCTGAACTATCTGGAGACGTGCAAACTTGGAAAGTCTTATGACTTTGTACTGCAATGCTTGGACACCTTTGACACACCATGCTAACCTAAGTCCCTCCTAACAAGTGCAGCTTGCATACATAAAGCAATATTGATTCAGCTGTGCATAGCTGTTTATACAGCCTTTCAGGAGCACAGCATCTTCAAACACTACTGCAGACATTAGACCGTGTCTTCCTAGAAGTTTAGTGGTTGTCAGTGAGGCTTGACTTAATGATGCACACTGCACCAATGACTGTATTTAATTAACTTTTTTGGTTGGCCTCACAGAGCTGTTTTCTACAATCTGATCTTGTCCGCATGAACCCTGTTATGATTTCATGCAGGAAGGAGGCTTGCAGCCACAACATCCTTCATAAATAAAACTGCCCTGATTTATAAAGGCTCTGTTGATAAGGAGGAAAGATATCATGGTATCCACTCATGGATAAAGCACAGCACAAAGCTTCTTTCTGAAGCAAAATATCTGGAGATTAAACCTAAAGGAAAGAATGCCATCCTTCTAAATGAGCAGTTCAAACAGTTTAATAAAGGGAGGAATGAGGACAATAAAGGATGGTTATTTTGAAATGAAAGCTTTTATCTATACCACATGGTGTCTTTCCCAGTGGCACTACCAGAATTCAATAGCATGGTTTCATAAGAGAGGATAAGAACTAGCTTTGCTGCTTTCAGGAGACAGTTTGTTTAAGCCTTCCAACAAGGAAGCTACAGGAGCTGATGTTTTACATGAACCGCTTTACTTATAACTTAAAATGCAAAACAGAACATGACATATACCCACTTATCTAACTGTACTAGGTTTCATATATAAATACAAGGAGTGTTCAAGGATAAGTGAAGGACCTCCATCTCAGAGATTGTCTAAAAATTCCTTCTTGACACTTCTTTTTCTTTCCTTTTCATACAAACACATTCTAGGCATAATGGTTAAGAAAATGAAAATACACACACATGCAAATTCATTTGCTTAAGCTTCTAACCCAGACAGCAAAACTTATGTGAACATGTGAATGCCATATCCTTCTTTACCCACAGCTGAGCCACTACACATACCCTCATTTCAAATCCTCTCTTATATTGTTCTTTTTCCTTCTATATATCCTGTTTAATTAAGATGATGTTATTTGCTTCCTTTGGCATCTGTAGCAGTTTATCAGCACTTCTTGAGAAGCAAGCATTTCCAAGCTTATAGCATGACAGATTATTTTCTATTAGGGTCTGCAGCTCATAAGCATATCCACCTTTCATATCAAGCTTTTTAGATGCAAGCTTCAAGCATTTTAGATGGGTGAAAATATCAGTTCCTCCAACTGTAGAATAAGTAATGATGTACCAGAAGTGAAATAAATGACCCTTAAGCCACTTTACCCTGCAAAGTTCTAGCTTTGCTAAGGAAGAGTCCAGGAAAACGAACTCTTTTTGCCTGGCTTATCCTTATGCCATTAAAATAAACATGACACAATATGTCCCTTTTTAACCACTTGATGAGTCAGTGCAGCTCAGGAAACTGATAAAAGGTTTATGGAAATAAATTAATATTGCATGAATGCTGCTGGAGCTATTAAACAAACATAAGTGAGAACCCATCACTGAAGCCAAGAGACATTTATATGATGAAGGAAAGCGGCAGAAAAGTCAACAATCATTATTACAGCAGGTTCTTTGCCCTGTGAAAATGGCATATGACCTAAACAGATGTAAGCAATGTAACCGATACAGTTATGCTGTTTATATCAGATCTTACAAATGAATTACATTGCTTTTAACAATAAAAGAAATTTCTTTTAACTTTCCTTTTTTATTTATACAAATGAACATTTATCAAAGTCTTTCACTCAATCTCTTCTTCAAAATAAATAAGAATAGTATTTCTTTGAAAGTTATGAAACAGCTCAGTAATTGGTGTTTTGGTTATCTTTTCACAAGCCTGATGCATGACAGGTACCTGAAGTCTCCAGCTGATGACATAACATGAGATAGCAAATACTGTGACTTATGTCTTCAATAGGCAAACCCAGTTTCATTTTTGAAAACACAATCAGTTCAGTTACCTTTGCTGGAGGCCAAGAGAAAGATCAAAATTATCAGCCTTCCTGCAGGAGTCAGACTCAGATCTGCAGATCACAAATGCTTCAAAGATGCTACCCAAAAGTAGCTGCTGTTTCTTACCCACATTCACAATGTACTTCAGAAATATGCACTTGTGTGACAAGAAGGGAGGCAAACCTTTCCATGACCTGGCAATACACAAAGAAAGCTCTGCTCCTGAGCATGGTGACCTACACAGACTTAAGTTCCTGAGCTTTCAATCCAGCAAAGCACTTGTATTTTAATATATCAGGATTTCTGAAGAACTTCAGAGATACAGTTGAACCAGAAGCAGTTTGGACAGGAAAAATGGGAAGGACTGCTCATAAGCAAGTGGCCCTCTACTTTTCTGGTACATATAAAAAGTAAATTCTGATGGTATTTTAGTACTTCAAAGTATGATCTTCCAAAGATCCTGTGAATTTTCTCAAGAATGATGTATTTTTACTTGCCTCAAGGACAGCATTTAAAACCCACTCTAGACAACACTTGTCCAGTTATGGACAAAAAAAAGAAATACTTTGCAGTGACCTTAAACACATTAACAGATTCCCTGCATGTATTTTTTTTAATTAAGATCATCCATTAGGAAATATCACTGATTGACTAGCTTATTATTGACCTTCCTTTAAGTTAGTTATGCCAAAATAAGAGTAGATCTACAGAAAAGGTCCATTCTGAATTCAAAGATACAGTTTCCACAGTTTAATTTTGATGTTAAAGAAAGTCACGTTGAGTTTTTAGAAAGTACATCTTCAATTAAGAAAACAAGTAAATCAAGAAGCTATGTTCCTATAAAGGTTACTTCATCTCTCTTGAAGACTTTTTGCTATCGTTTAAAGTACATACATTTCTTTACTATCATCTCTTGCATAGATTCCTCATTATACACTGTCTGCCAGATATAATAGTGGCCTATTATAAAACCCCATCACATATACTTGCATTGGGGAAGACTACAGCTAGGCACTGAATATCATTGGTAGTCAGCAAAATGTACCACTGTAGAAAAGTGCCACTAACATTCCTGGTGTCAGTCAAGGAAATTCACAATGCAGAGTTTTTGCAATTATTGAAACTTCAAATGACAGTTTCACACAAGAATTACCTTTGGAGATGTTAACAAATGCACTGTTTCTAACCTTCTACCTATTTTAATTCTTCCCAACTCCTCAACCATAGTTCTGTCTTATTTCCTCTCCTGTGTGCATTTGTCTGATGTTCAGCAATACTGGAAAATTAATCTCATTTCATCTTAGATGCTTAATTAGGATATTAATAAAGTTTATCAATTAATAGACCCATATTATTGGCTCCTGTGTTTGATGGAAAACAAAACTACTTCTTTATGCCATACATTCACGAAGAGAAATTTCATATATAATACTTAATTTTAAAAAAGCCAAATTATTGATCTTCGTATTTTACAACAGTAATTGCTTCAAAAGATCGATCTCTAAACATGGTCCTTCCTTCATCAGAACTTAAATGATTTCATATAGCACTTTAACAATCTTTGCCTATTGTCAGAAAAAGTCTTTCCTACTATTCCATTAGACTCATTCATACATTTGTGTTGGCTTTTTTGACTTACTGAAAAGAAATTGTGAAGGAGAGCCGAAGAAAGCTGCTTCTGCATAGTTCCAAGTAAAATCACAGAAAAAGGAAGCAGCATAATCAAGAGCAATGGTAGTCTTCCTTTGAGACCTTTCTTACTATAAAAAATAACAACCTTTTGAAGAAAAGGAGACTGATAATTACTTATCCTCCTCTGAAAAGACGAACAACCTGAAGATAACAAAACAGTTATTTGCACCCTGTATTAAGGCAAATTAAATGTTAACATATTTCAGTGTTTCATTTAATTACAATCTATTTCTCATAAAAGGAGATTATGTTGTTCAAGGTTGAGAGAATATTTATATATTTTTTAAATCCATTAAGTTTCCCCTAACTGCTGACCAGAATAGTCATACCTGGTAGTTTGGTTTGGATTTCTCTTTTGTTTGTTTTGGTTTGGTTTTTCTCCCCTTTTTGCTCTCCTTCTCATTCATATATAGATTTGGCTTATTGAATCAACCACACAGCAATTACACAGCAGAGGACACAGTAGCCAAACAAAACATTGAAGACTTACCATTTACACAGATCTCAAAAGATTTGCAAAGGTCATCTTCAAACAGGCAGCCTAAAAACACAGTAGAAATGCAAAAATTAATACAGGTTTCAAACTGTGGATAATTAGTGCAGACTGAAGACCTCTCAGGCTATTAAATGCTCAGCAAGAGTCAGACATTTGGTTGGCCTTTGGAGTCTAAATTGGGCAGTACAGAAGGTCAAGAACATGCAAAGAGGTCTGGTTAGCCAGTACATCTTACTAAGTGGTTATGTCCAGAATAACCTCCAATGTTTTTCTTCCTCCTCATTCCTCTACTGAGGGTTCAGTTTTCTCCATGCATGTCTCTCGTTTAGTAGTTTGAGGAACTGTACATTTTCTCAATTTTGAATATGTTTTTATACCACAGCACAGTAATGCGGCAATACACTACAAAAGTATACACCAAGAAATCAGGAGTTTCCTAAAGAGATTTCTACTTCAATGAGACAAGCCTAGGAATCAGGTGTAAATTGCTCAAAATAGGCTTGGATTTAGTAACTGCAACCATAGACCACACCTAGATCCTCAAGAGAACTAACTCTTTGGAGAAAGGCTTAGAAATTAAGCCATCCATACCAACACCATGATACCTCCACAGACAGCTGACAAATGGGTAGAGGTCTATGAAAAATATCCCAGGGGTTTTTTTCCATTTACAGTAGGAAATTGGCTGCAAAACATGCTGCTTTATGGGGCCCTGCTACGCCAGCCCCATACCTCACTGTAGAAACTGCATCCAGGTTGGCAACCCCAGCTCATCCACTTATACACATCTTCACAGATGAAGTATTTTGTTCCCCTGTTTCTAGTATCACCTAGCCAGGTAATGAGACACTAGTTATTATTCCCCTTATCTTCAAATAAAATGAACTCTTGCTGATATTTGTGAGGACAGCAGACCAGTGGGCAAGATGCACCTCTGCTCTGGTCACTCCACACTGGGGGACAGGCACAAGGACCAAGTACAGAAGCAGCGTGAAATGTCGTGCTGCTGTTAAGGGCAGGCACTCTGTTAACCCAACAAGTAGTTTCTTTACTTTGTTTTCTGACAAAGATAAAGAGCTTGGACTAGATAAAATCCAAGGAATGAGGCCGTATTTTGAACACAGAAACTGCCCTAAAGAACACATTTTCACAATTAAACCTTTCAGCTTCTCTGGGAAGTACCTTTTAAGTTTATAAATGGACACGGGGAGTTATAGAAATTAAGCGATCTTGAACAGTTTCGCACTGCATCAAAAAACAGCCAGGAACTTCACCACATCTAAACACAGGAGCAAATCCTCTCTCCCCAGCTGTGCGTATCTCCACAGAAGCACCGAGTACAAGCATCTTTATTCATCAGAGTCAAATGGATTAAGTAGGCTGTTCTTATTAAAAAACCCCGAAAGGCTCAAGACTCTCTGCCTATGAATTACCTGAGTCCTAATCCTGCTAAAAGAAAAGTTCAGGGGGATAGAGTGACTTATGCATGCCTGCATAGCTTTTCAGCAGGTAACTGTATTAGCACATCATTAAGCCTGAACTAATATACTGTGTCTCTCAGCAGGATTTATTAGCACAGTGCTAGGTCTGAGCTAGGTAAGCACATTTACATGAATTCAAGACGTATTGGAGCACCAGCAGAGTCCCTTACATCTCTCCCACACCTGCCTACAAAGACCACATATACATAACCTTAAGCAGATAATGAAAGCCTACAATATGCACACCAACAAAAGTGTTCTCTCATCCTTTTACCTGTGCACAAATAAACTGTGGATATACATTTGGTAGCTTTTGACAGGTAGAATAAGTTTCAGACCATGAAAACTTCTGCAGAGTATGGTAGAACAGCATGCATCTACACAATCCACAAACGTGTTCCTGACATATTTTTGAGATGTGTATAATTGTGCTCCACACAAGTCTACTGTAACAGCCGCTTGACCTGAAAAGGTGTCTGAAAACTCACTGAAGATATCTGCTTGCAGCCTTGGTAGTGACCCAGCAAAGCAGAAGGATGCCTTAACTATATATCGACTCCTAAAGAACATAAGACAAGAATGATGACAGGCAGCGACCAAAACACATCAGCGCAGAGTATACAGCAGAAGAGCTCTAATTAAAAGCATAGTAACAACCACTTAAAAAAAGGAATGCTTGCAGAAAAGAAAAAAGGTAATAGACTTCAAATGCTAATATAAACTAGACAAATGAAAGGTATACTTCAATATTCCTGTTTTCAGAAATCTGAAGTTCTCTTCTAAAAGAAAAGTTTTTATGCTTAGGAAAAAATCCCTCTGCCATTAAATCTCTCTGCCTTGTTTTCCTGAGAGATCACAAAAGAGTTAAAACCAGAAGCCTGAAATGTCCATGTCCAGTGAAGGCCTGCAGAAGGTGTCCTATGATGGAGGAAAGTCAGGCAGGTTTGTAGTTGATTCCCCATCCTGCAGAAGCTGTGCTGTAGATCCAAAAGGTGTCAGATGAGAAGTTGCAACCAGAAATGTTTCTAGTGGAGCGGCACATTAAAACAGTGACTGGTTCACCCAGACCCTGCTGATTGAAGCACCTGGGAGCTGGGATCACAGCCACATGCTGCCCATGGCCACCCACCAGGTGTACTGATACTCTCAGAAGCAGAAAAATCCAGGTACAAGATGAACAAAATGAATATGCTCAGGTACAAAGAAATAAACAACCAGGCTGCCTCCATACAGAACTCCGATTGAAATGCACTCTGATTTTGCTTGATACGCTTTCCTTTATCACCTCATATATTTTCCATGAAAAGCACAAAAGAAAACTGATTTTATCATGTTTTAGTTTCTCTTTTAATAATAGTTGGTTATTTGATGCTCACCACAGCAAGGCATCTGATGCAATTAGCCTTGGAAATTTGTGTCTTGGAGAGCAAATTAATAAAAGGCAATGCATGGCAAACTATGTTAACTCTAAAATAGACAAGGACCTCCAAAACCCCTTGAAAAATATTTTGTTTCAAGTTACTTATTGCTAGAGTTGATTGTTATACATTTGTCACCCAACCAGTCAATATGCTAATTTAACTACTAATTTATCTTTTGTTGCTATGACATTAAGAAGCATCATATTTCATTTTAAATATCCTCTAGCTACTAATAGCAATGGTGGTAATAAGTCACCACTGAAGAGAGAAGTGGTATTGTCTCCAAAAAGCACTTAATTCAGTTCATGCTTTATGGGATCCAAATTACATTTAATTTTCTATCAAACAACCCTCCTACCAAAGATCATCTCCTAAAACACAAACTGTTGATGCAATACCTTCAAACCCCACAAAAAAACCCAAACCACCCAATAGTGATCCCCCAATCTTACTCTGTACAGCAGCCCTGAAGTAACAAATTCTCCATATTACTATTCAACCAGCTGATGGAGAAGAAAACTGACCAGGTGCACATATATTGGTTTACTTAATCTAGAATTTTAACACAGGTTTCTTACTTACTTCACATTAAAGATTCACCTCTTCACTAACACTTGTATGGTCCTTACATCCCAGTAGTGACAAAGAAGGTTGGAGCAATGACTTGCACACAGGTGCACCAGCGCCCACAAGAAGTTCAGCTGATCATCCCCTCCCCATGTAACCGAGGCACACAAGCCTACACTGCACATCTTGTCATATAGGGAAAGTAGTTCTCTGACACATATTGGAGCTATTTAAAATCCATTTAACACAGCAGTAAGGATTATCCCATATACTTGGATAACTATATGTTTTTTCACATTCTTAAATAGAAGGGTTTGCAAAAGTGTGGTATATGTCCATTAACTTCTACTGACATAAATCATGCATTTATAAACTATCTTTTTACTAATTTACCACAGTGAATTCCATAAGAGTTTACCTGAGTAAAGCTTGCTACAGGTCAGAAAAGCCCAGGCTGACTGCATAATATAAACCAATACAGTAAACATCCGTATGCGAAGGTAAGTAGGTCTCTCGGAGACAAGTCAAGAAGAATAAATAAATACATACCTAACTTTATCCTTGCTTCCAAACACAGACTTCAGTAGTCTTCAATTCTACTAAGTTGTGTCAGGTACGAGGACCATTTCTATTCAACCCACTCATGTATACACACATTTTCTCAATGTTCTTTAACTTTATGACTGCTTAAAACAAGGGTAGGTATCTATGCTATATATTACAGTACATTTACATAGTGCATTCTTTGTTAACTAGCCAGGAAAAGAGATTCCATAGGGCCTCGCAAGATCTTCTCTCTATCTATCTCCCTTTCCTCTCCCTCTACCCTACACCTTCAGTACTGTTTCTCAGACTGTCAGCACAACATAATCACAAAATACTGTTGCAAGTACAGGACATATGAGTTTAAATCTCTTTCTTGAGATATTCTTTTCATGAGACACTAATAAAACTAATCCCTTCCTCCTTTCATCAGATATACAGCAGTTCTGCTTTCCTAAAGACAAAATAGGAAAGTTTAAATCACACTGGAATATACTGCTTGTTTGGATTTATAAGAGGTGCCTCTGAAGGTGACCACAGTCAAGGCACCAGCTGAAGTCACTTGAACTTCATCTAGAAAAGCTGTAGTAATCCACTTATCAGAAAAATATTTTTTTTAAATCCACTTATCAAATAGATGATGTTAATTTCTCTATCCTTTCCCCCAGTTAACCAACTCATGATGATTTTAACATTACACATCTCTTTTAAGAATGCCCAAAATCTGTAAGCATTTTTATTAACCAAGATAAAAATTAGGCCATAGCCCCTCTTTGTCAAAAATTGTCTTATCATCATGGAAACAAGAAACAAACAATAGGCAGGAACAGCTACTAGGAAAATACAAACCTCCTAAATCCTTTCTGTTGTTGAGGGTTCTCTACCTCTTCCTTTCATACTCTTCACCCAACACAGTAGCATGAGCACCTAATGTCTCTTCACATTTGCAGACAATAACAACCTCACCTCATCACAACGTTTTAACCAGTATGTGTTTCTTTAATCAAAATATGTCAATGATTAAATATTAGCATTTTTAACAGTCTAGAGTGAAAGCTCACTCCACACTTACCTGCTTCTTCCAGATCTAGTTCCTATCTAGTAAGGAGACCTTGAAGGGTAAGTACCCCTAAATACTGCTAATGAGAGAAACTAAAAAGGAAACACCTGGGTATGCCAACATTGGATATCCCTGATGGGACTCCTTGGGTCTTTAACACCAGCTGTGAATGACTCTAAATAGAGAACACATGTTTATTTTCCAATAGTAGGATTAAGAAATATGGTTCAAGAATGACATTTTAAAAGTGCTCAGCTCACACTGCTGGGATAGTTCTAACTAAAAAAAAGTCAAGGTAGTGTACAACAACAATAAGAAATGATAACATGAACTGACCAGTAGGAAGAGTCAAACATGGTTTTCAAGCAGAAAACTGAATGGAGAAGTCATCTGATTGAGACATATTCCTCTTATTAATAGAGGTGAGAGAAAATTTTGCTCAGTCTGCTAAAGCTGTGATCTCTCCAGCACATCCTCATCTGTCTGCCATACATGTATGCCTAACAAGTCTAGAATTACACAAAAATGCAAGAATGGCTGGGAAAAATGTACTTTAAGCTGACCACAGTTTTAAGCAGAGTTCCACTCAGTTTCCCGAACTCTGTGGTTGCATAGGTGCCATAGGTCTACATACACATGTAATGTAAGCGTTACTCATTACTCAAAATCTATCAATTGCATGTGAAAAATCAACTACTGTTTCTTTAGTTTTATTTTTGCATTCACTTTGGTAATAAATTTGGATATTCCCTGACCCCATTTTTAAATTTTCATTTTTATCCCCTTTTTCCCTTGCTTTTTTTTTTCTGTTCCAAACTCCTCCATTCTCTTTCTGAGAAGCATTTTTTCTAACTCCTACCCATTCTCTTCTACTCTCCAAGAAAGCATTGTTCCACCACCAGACTACAGTCGCCCCTTTCTGTCCCTCCCAAGCATGTGCATGCCATACTCAGGCACTGCCCTTCCTACCCGTGCCCTCTCCTTTTACTCATGCAGGTGAACAGCATGTCTGTCACTTTTTTGTCATTATCGATTGCTGGCAATTTCTGGATCTCCAATCTCACCCTTTCCCATAGGTGCCCTCCACTTCCCTTCTTCCAGCACACTCAACCCATTCCTCCTCTACCTCCCTTCTGGTGTGTTGACTAGGAGAGAGGTAAAGAGACAGGAGGTAAGAGAGGGGCAGAATTTGCTCCATCTTGCTCCCTCTATTCAGAGCTTTTCAGGAGTGGAGTAGGTTCAGCCACATTCTCTCTTTCTCCTTGGGTTCTCAGGATATCCAGAATAATCTTCATTGAGAAAGGCATTTTATCAGGACATCAGAACCTGTGATGGTTTATCAACAACTGCTTGGAATAGTAGTTTAACTATGAAAGAAAAGTAAATCAATATGGTCAAAAATAATATTAAAGGAGCACATAATACTAAAGGGGCTCTTTCTCCCAAGACAGAAGCTAAGAAAAATACATGACAGTATAATAAGCACTGAGCTTTGATCTTCTTCCTTTACTCCACCTTTTATGTTTTTTGAATGTAATAGGTGCCTGATGTTTTTGTAATACTGTAAACTTTTGAGAGCAGATTTTTTTTTTTTTTTTTTTAATTGTGTGCATGTACAAAGCCTAATACAATGAAGCACTGATCCCTGGTGAGGAATCCAGGCCTTATTGTAATCCAAATTAACAGTCATAAAGATGACAAAAGAAATCCCTGCAGCGGTTAACTGGAGGACTGTGCAATTTCTTACATGAAAAGTTTCCTTACTAAAGTAAGGAAAGATTTCCCATAAGTGTTACCATATGGTGTTAACACTTCCTCATCTCAGAATTACTCCTTCTTTCAATCATTTTTCATACACACTGATTTTGTATATTGAAATATGACCCTAGCCAGAACAATTCACCATGGAAAAGAGTTTTCATTCAAAAAGGGAAAATGTCAGTACTAAACTTATAGCCAAGATTTGCCCCTGAAGCCTCAATGTCAGTACATATTAGTGCCTCAGTTACCTTCTTTATATGACTTGCCCTTCAACATGTATGGATTGACGCACTAAATAGGCAAAATAGTACAAAAATGCTGTGATGTATGATACTATTTCTCTCTACGTAAGGGTTGTACTTTGTCCTTTCTGCATTTAGAAAAAAAAAATGGTTTCATCTTTTCTTTTGCATGTAATTAGTCCTGAGCCTGTCCACCACTAAAGAAAGGAATTGCTTTGTGGTGAAAATACTATTAACTTATCTGATTACTAATGCCATGATTGCAATGATGTAAGGCTTTTCTTCTGGGGAGCACTAAGGAAAGGTCACTGCTAAGAATAATTGAAGATGTGAGCAGTAATAATAGTTCATGAGGCAAAGAGACAGGGAAAGGCCATCACTGGGAAAGCTCCAGAACAGCATTTGCATCTGCCCAGGGCTCAGAAAGAACATGGTTGATACAGGCAATGTGTTTTGCTGTGCCTTTTTGTAATTTTTTCACAATAAATATTAAAAGCGCTTGCATTGTGTCCCCTGAAAAATTACAGTTCTCTCAATGCTACATTTTCTGTCTCTGTTTCTTTAGCAGAGACCACCACTAGCTCACAGGGCAAATGGGGAGCAGAGATATAACCTGGCAAACAGGTAGCTCCACTAATACTCAGTTACACTGGACACTAAGATGCTCTCTATTTAAATAAAAGATTTGCAGATAAACCCATTATTGGAGAACAAATAGAACATCATTTAAAAACTAACATTAAAATTATTATTTCTTGGGATCAAGACTGAAATATTTTACCCACACCCATTGACTGTGGCAGGAGGGGTCAAATCTGATTTTGTTTAAGTAACACAGCCCCAAACAAAAGACCTTTGCCATGTTGGTAGCCCTTACTGAGACAAAATTATCATCTCTACAATATAAAATGTATGGTCTGTTCCTTCAAAATTAAAAAATGTCAATTGAAGTGCTCATAAGCTCTCTACAAAATGCCATAAAGACCCAGACTAGGCCTTTAATAACTGTGATTCAATACCTTCTTCTGGTCACCAGTTGCTAAAATTAATTTTCTTACTGGGCAGTAAACTGAAATCACCCAACACCCACTGAAATCACAACTGCAACTAAGCAAAATTTTTTTGCACTTAGCAGAGAATTTGAGGGCTGAACACCATTGACTCTAAATGAGTAATTCCACTTTGCTGTTTAAATACATCAACGAACAGCCTGATTTTTTTACCTGCTATTGCCTGTAGAATATCCTTCCCCACAAAGCCTTCTATTATTATTCGTAGCTGTAAGATACTAAAAAGGTAACACTGAGGCTTACGTACACCAGAGTATGATGTTGCCAGCAAAGCCTTCCTCAATATTATTGCACATAGGCCAGCAAGCATTGCAGTTCAGCGGCTTCTGTCATATTTATTCTGTGAAAGAACTACTGTCATCATTATATCTGTCAACCTCATTTTACCCATCAACTGTCAGTCTATTCCTGTATACTTGTTTTACAAAAATGCAGAATGGGAGTGAATTCCAAGTCCTAATTATAACATAATTCTAGCCTTCTTCCAGTCAGGGTTCAGACAAACTGGGTCAAAGAAGTAATGAACTATTAGCTAGAGGAAATAGGTACTGTGTCTGGTGGTTATGCGCTTTGGAAGATAGTTGTTTCAGATAAAACTTTCCAAAACACTTATGGTAAAGAAGCTTTTGTCCCATTATCTGAAGCTAATCAGTCTCCAAGAGCCACATTCAGTGACAGGGTTTTTTTTAAAACAGTTCTTTAAAGCTGTGGCTCATGTTTTGGGAAAACTCCCATTATTCACATAATCAAAGGAAGGAAAAGAGATATGTTTATAATTTTCCTCTAACAAGCACCAAAATTTTCTTTTCATTATTTGTCAGAGATTCTTAATGTGTATCTCCTTGGTGCTTAAAAAAACATAACCGGAATTCACAGCAATTCTCATCTAGTTATATTGCCTCTAAAAGTAAGTAATTACCCAATATTTAGGGATAATGTGCCTCTCCCAACACTGTCGAGCAGACTTCAAAGGCAGAAACAATGTTTTGCAGAGGACCTCTTTGGAATGATTGGCTTTTCTGTTCCGTTTTATTTAGAAAACAGTACAGCATCTTTTAACTGATGATGCCTGTGCCAACAGCTGCAGTATGACCAGTACCCGTCACATATGATCCCATCTTTTCCCTTCCTCATTCTTCTTAGAAAATCACCCTCCTTTTTGTTCCATCTCAATTTCACAGTTAATTTGAGCTGGGTAAATTATCATGTGGACTTGGTAAAAACAACTTGGGAAGGAAAAAAAGAATCATATAACTCAGGGGAGTCTGAAGTGCAAGGAGATAGTCCACAGTCATTTATTGCAGGGAAGTAATTCTAATCTGGACAAGAGCACACATGGGTATGGGAGCTACACTTAACAGATGAGCTCCAAACAGCGAGACAGGACCCAAACAGTACTCTAAAACTGTCTATTTCTGTGTATCCATATTGAAGCCTGCCAGATACTGAAAACACTTTAAATTGCTATTATTGCTATTATTGGGAGTGTGTTTGGAAAAAACAGCTTCATACCTTTATTGTGCAATTTTGAAGCACATTATAATGTTTATTTAGAGTGCCAAAATCATCTGAGTTCATCTCATGAAAGCAACACTATTATATACACTTGGCAATTTCTTTAATAAAGAGTTTAAACAGTCCAGAGTAATCCAAATTAATTATTCATGTGTTGGAGAAAAATAATGAAAGTCAGTGCAGAAAGTCATAGTCTCTTAAAGTTCTTGAAGGAAAAAGAATAATATTAGGTAAAATTCAATGGACTGTGGCACCATGATTTATCTATATAATTCACCCTGGGAGTGTGAATTGTGAATGAAGCTCCAGCATTCTCTAGTATGGGACAGAGTTATGAGAAATAGGTCATACAAGGATACTGATAGCACATCAAAGTTAACAGTACTTCGTGAAGATGCCTAAAACTTTTCCCTTTCCACAGAAAAATGAAAGAATTTTATAAATGTGTATGTACCAGAAATTTTTTTAAAGCTACCAAGAACTCAGCTGTTCCAATCAATACAAATTAACTCTTGACATATAATCAATGTGCAGCACCTTGTGCCTTTGTTCAAGTCCTGTTGGACTTGTGGTATATGTAGCCATGCACATGGGCATCACGATGACAAGGGGCAGACTTAGGACAATACTTTTTTATGCTGATAAAGAATTAAATCTATCCTGTATTGATTCAAAACTCATTCCAGGTGGTAGTTTAAGTTCATTATAGAGTAAAATGATCCTCTTGACTTCCTTTTGTGAAATTACACCGATTTCAAAGAAAATCTGGAACTGCGAGTGAATGGTCCTGATTTTGACCAGTAATTGTGCCCTAACTACTTCTGACTCACCCTGATCTATCTGAGGCTGGCATTAGAGCCAGCTGTCCCAGAATACATTATGTCATTGTCTCCGTGAAGTAGCTCTGCCTCCCCTGTGATACCAGCGAGATGGTTTTTTCCCAGGCTAGCTGTTGAGAGGCAGCCACCATAATGACACATATCGGAGAAGTAGTTAAGAAAAAGACTAATAATTAAAGCAATTTGGGGAGGAAGACAAGAAAATTAGAGATAATTCTGAAACATTACAAATATGATGCATGTGGAGTAGCACCACAATTCATATTCTGGTTCCTTCCTAAAAAGTTTTTCTCTCCAGAAAAGAAAGATCATTAGACGACTAAACCTCCCAGATTCTAGAAGTTCATCTAACTGTTTAAACAACAAGAAAAAACTGCCCTTGAGAAAATGAGAAATTTCATTTATTTAGGAAAAAAAATCTGAAGCCTGGATGCCTTCAGGAGTTTATTGAGGTGCCTTTCACCATTAAGAGTATCTAAAAGTCATTACTATATTATAGCCATATAGTCACCAGCTTTCATTAACTTAGCCTCTAACACCTACTGATTTTGATGGAATTGAAGTATCTGAGCAGCTTTGTGAATTAGGGCCCAAATATCTACTTTTTTTTTCATGTTTATTACCTTTGTTATATTTCCTCCGTAAATAATAACCTCCAAAGTGTCTGTGTGAAACTTGTGCAGTAGAATAAAAATTTTAGAACTTCTATTGAACAGATAAGAAAAAAGATGTTAACAAACAGTTGATGTTGCAGGTCCCCTGAATATCTGAATATCATAAAGAGGAGATACCAAGCTACTTGTAAGCCAAACCTACTAGCAAGGTTACCAGACTACAATCCAGCAGACTGGAATTCTAGTCTTGGTCCTGATTTTTGCTGCTGGCCTGGGCAAATCATTTCACCACGACTTCCCCTCTGTATTTTGTGTGTCTTGTCTAGTTAAATGCTAAAATTTATGATTGTTATCATGTGTTTATAAGTGGTCGGCAAAACAGAGATCTGGTCAAGTGTGGAGTGCTAATGATCACTGTAATAGAAATAATAATATTTTTATGTCTTTATTTAACTTCTCCACATCTCACAGAAATGTTTTGAACCTTAAAGAAAAGAAGTAGCTGCATAAAGATACTGGGAAGCATTCAGTACACTGCAAACAAGCATTTCCTGAGGAGTATTTTTTAATGGTGATTTAAGTAAAGCCAATGCCCTCTACCTCTTCTCAAAAACTGGAGGGATTTCAACAGAGAATGTGAAACAGCTCCTCGCCTGCCACTGAACTCTACAGTGCATGAGCTTTTGAGTTTATATTCCCTGAGAAGTGGGGTGGGGTGGTGGCAGGGGACTGAAAAGTGTGGCAGGGGACAAGATTTCTAGCTAGGGCCCTGAAGTCACCAAGTATCAGACAGGCAAGGAGACCTCCAAGCCTCAGGTGACAAGCTGTACAAATTTCTGTATGGCTTCAGGAGCAGTATCTGTCATTCTTTCTTGGCTTGTTATATAGATACTTGCACTGAAGTGATAGATTGCTCTTCAAGTCTCAGCTCATATTGTTTCTTTCTACTGTGAGGTTGACTTATTGAACAATTTGATTTTAATGAAAGGGAAAATAAGGCATATATAAAGTAAGGGAAAAGTATGTATGAATCTTGTGTCCATCCTCTATCATATTCCTTTTGGATGAGCAGGAACTGCAGTCAGCATGATTACACTGCAGTTACAATTCATAAAGCCTGTACTATGCATGTTATGTGTAGCATACTGGAGTTGTAGAGTGTCATGATCCACCTGAAGATAACAATCCACTTCTGAGAACAAATGAATGCTAGTGTTGCATATTTCTCATATTCCCATCTAAACTTAAGTCGAAAACTGAAGTCAAGGACGTCTGCATTTCTTTAGCATCACTCAAAGTCTCCAAATCATGTTTGCTGAAAATAAATTCCATACAGAAGGCAACATATCCCACAAAAATATGCAGGTACTTCATTGAATTTCCACACATCTCGACATAACAGCATGTCTTATAAAAAGCCAAATACCTTTCACCGCTTGCATTTATGCAGCAATCTTTATTCCCATCATTACAGCCTCCTCTGTGCTCACTCCCTATCCCGTCATGGATGTTCTTTGCTCCTCAGAGTTACCAGGTAGAAGGGACATAATAGAAAAGAGAAGGGAATGGGGATTTTCGCATCACTATTCAGCAATGGGAAACTACCTCCCAGCTTCCTCCGCTGCCCCACAAAGCTGCTCTGAACTCCAGAGCTGGCTGTGCCTGCTGAATCCAGCCTCTCACTAGTAATGCTAATTAGCCCAGAGCCTATGCAATGAAAAAAGAATGGGGCATGTTAACTGCATAAAGGGATTACCAACATTTACTTCAGAGGCTTTTTTTTTTTTTTTTTTTTAGAGAATGAAGATGGATAAGGAAACTTAGAAACTTAGAAAGAGTAAGAGGTAGAAATTTAAAAGAAAACACTGGAGAGAGAACCACGGTTTTACAGAGGAAATAGTAAACATTTCACTATGCAATAAGTGAAGGAAAAAAATGTACAAGAAAAGAGGAAACAGGAGAAAATAAGAGAGTCTGAGAAAGGAAGTGGAGAATAACCTTCACAGAAATGTCTGTAATGCATGATAAGTTAAAAGTGATAAAAAGTCCAAAGTACAGAGATAAGCCAGTGGCAGAGATAAGAACAGACCTGAGTTTTCCTGATAGCATGTTACACTGACTGTACAGGAGTGCTGCCTCATTTCTTGCAGGCATCCTGAGAACAGAAGTTGTTTTACAATAATCCCATTGATAGTTTGCAAGCCTATTCCAGAGTTTCATTAATTCAAGACTGGGTTTTATTTTTTTCCTCCAAAAATGCTTGGTGATAATATTTCATGAAGTTCCAGACATGAGTCTTCAGTCTACAGTTGATTGTAAGTTGACTGGCATTTGCATAATTCTGTGAGACATAATATTCAATGAGGTTTAGAATCAGTCTGGCACCTCATATGGGAGCCTTCTTAAGAATTCTTAAATTATTTTAATGAACCAGTATTATTCAAAAAAATATTTTTTTTCCTTCAGGATTTGAACTTCAGCCAAAACACTAAACCATAATCTTTAAAAGTATTCTTGGAAACTTCCTATTTGATGAATATCTTACAAATTTAATCTTGTGTTGTTTCGGAATTTAATACTCTTCAGACAGAAAAGAACAATGTGTATGCAATGTTTTCTACATCAATACAGTGTTTACAAAAAATCCCAATTATAAAAGTCTTAAAAAAAACCACAAAAAACAACAATAAATCACCCAAACAAAACAAAGCTTCATGACCTTTATCCTCTGTTCTACAAACTATACATCATGCAGCAGAAGTACAGGAACAAGAATATTAAAACTATGCCCAAATGTGTAAATGAATGATTTTTTTTTGCAGTGCGACCTCATTTGAAGTGTTCTTTCAAACCAACGTGAGACTACAAGAATGTCTGAAAGCTCTGAAATTGTTTCATTAATGGTATGTCAAAAAATGCAAAACATGGAAGAGTGATGTGTTATTACACACTAGTCTGTACAAGGAAACAATACACAGCTAGTTCTCTTCATTTAGCTTTGATGAGACTAAAGCTTACTATCAAATTGACATCAAGTACTAGCCTTTTAGAGAAGGTGGCTTCAGTTTCCTGCAGACAGTTGAAGAGTATCAGGTCAAGGACCAGAACAACAATCACTTTATCTACAGTTCTCTTCCTTTTGTATAATTTCTGGGAATGTTTTCACTGAGGGGCACATGGAAAAAAAATCGGAGTTCACAGAATATCAGCTGTATTGTTATTCTGCTGTTGAAAAACATGCACTGGCAGACTCTTGGCTGGAAGTTGGTTAGGATAGCCTTGGGATTTTTACAGCTAAAAGGTTTTGTCTGTCAATTGAACTTCCCTTTAGCTGTTAATGTAATGTCAGAAAAAACAAAAAATACTTTGCACCACTATCTGTGTAATCACCACAAACAGTTCTAACAATTTTAGATAGCTAAAACCATGAAGTTAACATGTGTAGGTTCGATGAAAAAATAGTTCTCAGAGTGGCCCAAGCCTGCTGGAATATTACATCAGAGTAACCCAGCTCTTCATCTTCCCAATTTAAACAGAGCGTGAGGACAGGGCACAACTGTGATGGAATGAGAGAGGGCTGCTCATGTCTGACAGTATGTGAACATACCTGCATGTTCCCTACCTCCCAGAAAATCCTTACTTTCCTTATACTCAGCAGCTCTGTCCATTGACATCTAATGATACAATAGCATGCAATTTATGTAATTCTGGGTTAAAGGTAGAACACACATATAAAATATGATTACTACACATTTACTCTTGCTTTTCGTTGCAATGCTTTATTTACAAAGAGATATTAAAGTGTCTGCACACTTTCAAAACAACAACTGGGTACTAGAGCCTTTTATCACTCCAGAGCTCCCAAGCCTTTACCTGCACTGTTGATAAAACCTTCTCTAAGGATGTGATTCCCTTGTTGTTGTTCTTTGCCAACGCTATTACTTTGCTCTACTCTGCTCTATTCTGAGATCTCCACCACACCTCCATAGCCTGCCTAATCTCACGGACCCTAACAGTTTACCAATAAGGACCTTATAGGCAGGACAGTGCATTTAGGCGATGGATTATCCCCCCCCAGCCACTACCTTTCGAGATGTGTGAACACCTTTATTGCTACTACTAGTCTAGTGCATAACTGCAGAATTCTAACGGCCAGCCTCAGAAAACATTACCCAGTCTTCTTTCTTTTTACAATCCACATAGCTCACTTAACAACATTTGCATTCCCAGGTGGGTAACTGATTCTATACCCTGAAGAAGTTTTTAAAAAAAAAAGAAAACACAAAAGTTAAATATCTCAGAAGGAAAAACTTAGTGATTCATTACTTCATAGAAGCGTTTTTAATATAGTTTTTACTAAAATATCCTAAGAGATTTAAGGTGACTCACAAATGCCTAAAAATATGGAAGCTATTTTCCTCCTGTGTGTCTTTTCCTTTATGATGAAGGGAAGCTAAAAGTACTTTGCTTTTGTTTCTTGTTATTTTCTGCTTAGTTTCTACCTTCCCTTTTTATAAGAATAATAATGTACATTATGTTTTTACTTGAGTAGCTCTTGAATGCATACCACCTATATCAGCAGGAGGCATGGCAGATAAAAGCACTAACCAAACAGTTGCAATTACAGATCAAAGATGACTGCTAATCTTACTAACTGCTACGTGTTAGTTCTCCCACTTTCAGTCAGTGCCATCCACTTTGCAAAACAGAATCAATGTTTGTCTTCTTTGAAAACTACAGGTATATATCTGTGTTACGCATGTATGAATATACATATATTAAACATGTATATATTATATGTGTATTATATACGTAGGATTTTTTTTATTATTATTATTCTCATGCTAAAATAAGGATGAGATTTGTTGCCAAAATATTAGCATCTAGTGCCATCTGAGATACCACAGACTAAGATACCCACAGAGCACTGAGGCCTATGGTACAGGACTTGTGGGAGATTCAGTCCTGTCTGGACTGTCAGGAAGGTTAGGCAGAATACCCACAGCACCTGAAACACAAGGTGCCCTTCTTTAGGAAACTGAATCCAGCCTTGTTTTCTAAAATAATTTAGGTGAGCCATGACACAAAAGTCCTATTTCTGTCAATTAGTCTTGCAGGTTTCCCTCTAGTGATCTTAGAGGTAAATGTCAACTGTCTAAGTACTACTAATTACCTGAGATGAGACCCCTCTAATGTCTTTGAGATGTCAAAAAATGTTGAGACTTAATCATCTGAATACCTTTGAAAAATACAGATTCAGAGGACACAAGGACTCAAGAGGAAGGAAGAACTAAAGAGGAGGTGCAGTATGTTGTATTTAACTTCTTCATGAGGTTTTAAGGTTTGTTGAATGTCTCTACTTGATACTAGTTCTGTTGGCTTTGTAACCTTGGCTTGCCTGCTCCTATGATGTGCCTCATTTTCCAGTGTTGCAGGTGGTTGTATTTCCACAATAGAGAGTGCAACATTCACCAAGGGAATATCTTGTTCCTGGTATAGGCACTGACAAGCCTTCACTGATTTTTGAAATAACAAGTCTGGATCCTAAATGTTCAGGGCAAGAACAGGACTTAAAGCAGACTGGAGAAGTGCTCTTGCTTCATTACAGAAGAGATACTGTTCCTCAACTAACTAGGAACAGAAAAGTGAATTAGCCTTTCTTTTTACTAGAAAAAGGAGAAATATGCTTTCCCTTCCCTATATTTTGCTTTAGTCGCACAGAATGCCTTCCGTTATTTGTAAGCAACTCTATGAATCAGAAATAACGCCACACTGAAAACCACACAATTTTGCCTGCAAGTATTATGGTAGAGATGGAGGCCTAGCACAAAAGAAAGTAGGCCCACCTTGGCTTTTAAAGAAGGTAGAATACAGCTAAATAACTTTGCATTATATTTATTAGGAACCATTCACAAAAATACTTGAAATTATCTAAATATTGTTGAATATTCTTAGAAAAAGAAGTCTAAAACATGAAGATTTTCCATGGAGACCTAAGGCTCAGAGATGCAGTCACCATGCCAGGTCACTGGCACATAGCGAAAGACAAGTTTGTGTGATGAAAACAAATCTAATGGGTTTATTTTAAAATACAAGCATTTCATAATGAATATTCAGCAAGACAGCTGCAGCCCAAAAGTCATCCACTGAACATAGCCAGGAATGGATTCAAATAATCACTGCATACATGAAAAAATCCAGAACGTTCCTCACAGGTCTGCTTCTAACCGATGTATTTGGGATTATATTTTTTGTTGTGTGTGTTATGTATACCTAAACAGTATTTAAAAAGCAGTTTAGAAAACTAACAAAACAGTGCCTCTGGAAGCATTAAGGTTTTTGATTCCAGAAACATTCATCTGCCAACTTAAAAATGTTCATCTGTGGAAGTAAGGCAATGATTTAGAAACTTTAGCTTGTTTTTTTTCTCCTTTCAACTCAATGGGAAAGTAAAATCTCATTCTGTATTTCTGCAGTCAATATTAGAGCTGAAATTGTTTTAACGGGGTTTACCCTACTTTATGCTGGCTGCTTAAAGAACAGTAGGATAATGGAAATTAACACTTTAATCTTCCTTGCATTACTATTTAATCACTGTAAAATCATGGGGTAAGAAATCAGTCTGTAGAGAAGACTGCCATCAAACACGCACACACACGTATATATACACACAAAAGATAAAATAATTAAACTACAAAATTCAAGCAGCACAGCACCCACCATCCTCAAACTGGGATGGATGGCTTCATAATTGTTTATGATGAGGCATTGATATTCAGTATTTCTCCCATCTCTGAAGTTGTTTTAACTGTACACATAGCAGTGAAATTTTGCCACCTTAAAATTAATGGCAAACTCCCACTTGTTGCAACAGGCTCTGGGAATGTTATTTTGCAGATTTATACTACTGATCAGAACATAAAAATTCATTGCTGGATACACTGAATTGGTATGATAGAAAAACAAATAGCACATGTTTAGACCATCGTCTATGCTGGTAGTAATCAAGCTTAAAAAATGATGAGATCTCATTCATACAAACTTTCTAGACATTTCTCTGTTCAAAACATAAACGTGTGTATCAGTTACTGAATTATGCATTCTGCACAGAACAATAAGAAGCGCTAATACTGTGTAACACAGAAGGTAGGCATGAAACTAGAGATTCTAGTTATCTAAAACTATCTTAGTTCAGAAGGTTAATTTTTAGTTTGACAAGTGAGAGATTCATTCTCTATTTCTGTGCCCCACTGCATCTGAATCCCTGAATGATCTCTACAGAAAAAGTGTGAAGGAGCAAAAATGTAAGGTTATTTCCAGTCTATTTCAAGTAGGAGTTTGACAGTATTTCATTTTTCAACATATGCTAAAACACCGTGGGATGACTTTATAGCTTCTGCAGCTTCATGCAGATAAATATGGCTAGATAGGATCTGGATGTTTCATGCAGTCAGAAAGATGTAAGAAACAGCACCAGCAGGTTACTTTCCACAGTAAGGTCCTTATAGAGAACAGCAATGTATAAGCCCTCCATAACTAGTTAGAGCAGCTGGAATCCAAGCACAAAGAAACAGAGACCGCATCCAAGCTCATTTGCCCAGTTCACAGAGAAAGGCTCCACAGGATCTGAATCGTACTTTACTGTAGTAAGCTAGTTCACTTGGGGCCAATACCTCAAACACTGGTGGATGACTAATTTATGATGACTAACCGAAGAAGTTTCATTTTTAATGGAAATATTCAAAGCCAGGAGAAATAATGAGAAAGGAAAAAAGAATAAATTCCTGTTATGTGACCCAGTACAAACTTAACTCTGTATATGCTATTCCTGCACAGTGAACTTTTTCCTCCCATTTTGTTTCCTGTTCTTCTGCTCTGTAGAAGGCAACATTGTCAAGCATCTCCAGCTGAGACCTTTTCAATTTCCATACTCCAAGGGCTCTTTTATATCTCCTCAGCTCAGCAGAAGGAAACACAGGCAACAGAAGACGGAATGTTTTTCTTCCCCTTTTATGACAGCTGCCATTTGGTCAACCGAGGTGGCACCGATAGCACAATAAAATCACCAGCGTGAAATTTAATGCGTCCCACAACAGCATGCAAATTTTAAGAACATCAGGCTGGCCATTTGCACCAGGGGAGCTCTGTCCAGACCTGGATTCTGGCTCTGAAAGTGGCCATCAGCAGATGTTTGGGGAGAGAGCATCAGAAAACCTTTCCAGTGAGAGGCAATGCACTGTTTAAAAACCTAGAGTTAGAGGCTGTATCTAGAATGTGATGTCTGAGAAGTATCAATTCCCCTTCAGAGCTCATTTATTGTTTTGGCTTCCATGAGACTCTTCAAAGCCCTAGTGACGGGCAGGTAAATAAATATTATCTACTTTTAACAGGCAGAAGAAAATGTATTATATAATGTGTGCCAGATGTTCTGAAATGTAGGCAATTAACAGTCCTAGCAGTGGTCTATGTGCCACTTGTGTATCTCTTTTTGCCTTAAAGATCTTACAGTCTAGACAGATGGCATAAAATACTCCAGCAGAACAGAAAAAGTGTCTAGCCTGACACTTGGTAACATTATTATTATTATTTTTTTTTTTTTTTTTTTTTTAAATATAGGGAGTGGGTGACTGGTTTTTTCTTCTTCTATTTTAATGCATTAGGCCTTCTGGTTCCTAATATCTGATACAACACTATTAGACCGAAATGCTTCCCTGTTTTTCTCTTACTTTCTCAGTACATTACCTTTCCCACATATAATAGTTAAACCATTTTTAAGCCATCAGCAGAAGATAAACTACTTTACAGGCCAGAAGGCATTACCATCTTCATTACAGTCCAATTAGATCATCAGTAAAGTGAAGATAATATTATTTTCCTTTTCTTCAGTCATAAAATAAGTTTTAAGGTATAAAAGATTCAAATACTAGAATTTAGGCTAGGCTGGAAATCAGGTTTCAGTGTATTTAATCTTTCTGCCTTTGAACGGCAATTTTTACTTTCAATAAATTCAGAGATAGACTTCTGGGATCTAAATGCCAAAGAGATTTAGGTAGGGTAGGGTATTTTGTGTTCATATGAGGAAAGTTATGCAAACACGCACAGATTATATCCAACTAACAGCATTTTTCATGCTAATGAAATTTTCTTTCTTTATGCACCAAACAATATTTTCAACTTGAGCATTAAAAAAAAACCAAAACATTATTTCATTTATCCAAGCAGTAAAGTATATCCAAAGGAAAACAAAATCTATGGTTCATATATTAGAGTTTTACTGCTCTTTGAGCTACTTTAAAATTTCTGACTTTTCCTTTCCAGTGGGCAAATACATGAACATATATATCTAATTAAGACATTTGAAAGGACCTGCCACAGTTTTCCCAAGCACACAAATCTTCTGGGAAGAACAAAACTTGCAAAGTTTAAGCTCTAGTGATGGAACTTTTGGAAATGTATTAGCATGTGATAAAAGGGGGCAAGACCAGAAACTTTTTATACTTGCTACGTAACCTGTGCCACCAGCTCTTCTATAAAACTGCTCAGTTTTCTTATGCATTGCTTCACAAGTTTTAGGTGAGTATAATCTTTTCGATACATCTGAGGATTAATTAATACTGCCAGTTTGCATCTAAAGCATAACATGTAATATTTATAATTGTGCACTAGAGGTCTATCACTTTTTGGAAGGACAATTTATCCTACAAAACAGCACAGTGCACCTAACTGTAGCAGTACTGAAGAAAAATGCCGAAGGGTACGATAGTTCCCTGCAGATGCTTGTATTTGCCTTTCCACATGAAAGTTAATGACAACCATAACTGTAAACTTCATTGAAAGAATAATTACAACTTACATATGGATTTAGAAAAAACACAAATAAGTATCACAACGTATATTTCCAGCTAAGCAATAAAATAACGACTGGTGTCTTCATTACACATACATTTGCTCAATAGAATTCAGAATTGCAAATGAAACCAAAACTTATTATGACAAGCAAGCAAGTCTCCCACTTTGGAAAGGAATGAAAGACATTTGCAACTGGTGCTCTTCACAACACTCACAACAGCCTCCCTCAGCAGGAGCCTTTCACCAGTGGCAGAAAAATAACAGTAGATAGATAACATTTAAACTGATTAACTCGTTTGTGCCTTCCCCATTACACACACAAGAAATTTTCATTCTGCAGAGGATGACTTTAACAAAGTGATATAATGTTTCATTCATTTTGTGAGTATTAGTGGTCATTTTGTCACCTGATTAGAATTACGTTTGAGAACACTGGATAAAAAGCATAAAAATTTATTATCAGCAAATGCAGCCTACTTGAACTCCACCTATTTTTAGGCCCTTGTGCTATTAATCAGCAGCACAGATCCCCACTAGGATAACAAGACCAAGTTCCTGATACTCGACAAACAAGAAATGGAACAGAAAACACAGCGTGAGCAAACTAAAGGTGACAGCCATAATACAGAAAACAAAACAGACTGTGAGAGAACCTTACTTTACAAAAAGAGCAGAACACAAACTTTTGATGTTTAACTTCCCTGTAATAACTGTGTACAAGTGATCAGAAGCCAAAGTAGAAAAGATTGTACTAAAGTAAAAATTAGCAAATCAAAAAAAGGAGTCTGGAGGAGTGCTAAATTAAAGCAAGTATATTATTCAGTGCTTTGGAAGAAAGCGTAAGCACACAGAAATTTGAAACCAAGAATCAAACTGTCAATGTGTAAGAAGCCCAAGTGCTACAGAGACTATTTTATGATTTTTAAGAAATGCTTACAAAATGAATTTACTTTTGCTTCTTAGTGAATGAAAAAAAAAATAGACAAAACTCAGTTTACTATCAGTTTAAAAACTCTATTGAAGGTCTTGTCTCCATCCTACAGCTATCTTACCTTCAGAATTTCCTGCACACTGGTTACATTTCATGGCACACATCACCTATGCTAACAAAGGCAAACACACAATAGAAAAATAGAAGATTTTACCTAAACTCTTATTTCTAGTAATTCTTTTCTTCATAAATACATTACCAAAATGCAAGGAATTTTGTATTGGGCATTCCTTGCACTTTATAATTTTTCTCATGGAAAGGTTGATTTCTAAAATAAAAATTGAAAGAGATTTTCATTACCTTGTACAGTTTGTTCCTAAACAGTCCTCCCAGACAATATAGTACTTAAATGAAACAAAGCCACATGCTAAGACTAGCAGAAACAAAATACTGAGGATGATAAATAATACACATACTTTCAGCACAAGTCAAAAAGCGTCTTATCATAGGCTTCTATGTTTAAACTGAATTTGCACTATTCATTTTCTAGTCATCTTGCCATAAAAGGAGACTTTTGAAAAAAAAAAAAAATTCCTGGTGTTGACTTTTTTGTAAATGAAATGTTTAAAGCTCACCTTGATTTAATTGATCTGTATAGATTTCTAGTGTGCAAGAAGTTAGATAGCATAGATTCAATTACTTTTGCAGACCAAGAGCAAAAATTAATATATAAATAAAGAGATAAGTTCTCTGCTCTGCTAGAGAAAGAAATGCTTAATGAATCCAAGGCTATTTAAAATATTTACACCCTAAATAAACTTTCACCAGTCACCCTAGTAAGTTCTTAAATTGCCAGGTGGCAATGCATCTGGCTGCACACACCTCTTCCTCTAGAAAAAAGGATGTAGAGGGCATGTTTGCCATATGCCATTTAACACCACCATCTTAATTGCTAAGAATGTCTTTACGGGTTCTTTGGTGCTAGGTTGTGTACTGGAAACCCAATAAATTACCCCAGCCAGTGCACTTCATTAGCATGTAGGTGTACTGCTCCCAAATCGCAAGCTGGTCAATAATATCTGCATTTGATTATAGCACTCTTTATCCATAAAGAGGAGGGTCAACGTGTCATCTGAAAGAGGTAGCAGGACATCCAAGAGTTTGAGAGGCCTTCTGAGTCCGCAGCTGCTATGTGCTTAAACTGAATTTCCTGCTCCCACTCTGCTTACTGCAAAGAGTAGAGAACGATAATCAAAATATTTCAATTATCACAGAAAGCTAACTCCCCAAAAGATGGAGCACAAGGGAAATGGAGTAGGTATGGACTGAATACATTATAGACAGTCTCGTTGCCTTAGGGAGGAAATTTTGTCTACCAGCAAGCCCCAGAGTTGTCATGGCACCATTTAAAATAACCAGAACATTCAACTGCAACTCCTACACTTGCATTTCTTGGACAATAACATGATGGTAGACTGTATAGCAATGTCTTCTGCAAAGAGTGTCCATTCCTCTTTTAGGAAAGAAAACAGCTACATTTGTATAAATATGTACAAGTCAGCAGTAAGGACAATTTTCTTCAACAGCTCAGTTTTTAGTGACTCTCTTACAAAAGAAGAGTAATTAAGACATTAATAAAAAAAGCACTATCTCCTAGTCAGCTGCCACATTTGTGTAACCACCAGGCTTCAGGCCAGGGCAGTTTTGAGACAGCATCCCTTGCTCTGACAAATAACCTCCTCTGCTCCACTGACAAGGAAAATGCAGCCAGGCTCATCCCGTTGGACTACGCTGCAATACAGGAAAGGGTAGTCTCCTCAGATGTTCATGGTTACAGGGATAAATACAAGTACCTGAAATGGTGCTTCCTCTCAGAATGAACCCAAAACATCATCATAGGCCCTACAGAGTCCATAGGTCTCAGCCCTCAGCATTATATTACTGAACGCCAATCTGGGAAAGCCAGAGAGCTAAATTGCACTGAACTATCAGCAATGCAGGTAAACGCAATCGTTGCAGTTCAGGTATGAATGGCATGTTCTCCCACTGGTCTCACAGCCTCGCTGAAGTCAGCACTTGACTGAAGACCAGATGGCTAATCCTAAAGCCAGAGAAGAATGAGGAAGCCTTTTGAAGAACATGTCATTACTTCCATTAAAGTAACATATAGGAGTTCCAATACAGAGAAGAACCCAGTAACAGTGACCCCCTTCCAAGCATGCTTCACAGAATATACACCTTAATTATACATCAGCATTTCTGGAAATTTAAGTTCCAGGCATTCATTAAATCAAGCTAAAGAGTAGTACATGTGACCATGTAACCTTACACAAAGATTTATTCACTGAATACAGACTGATTGAGAGAGAGATCTGTGGGAAAACGGTATCTGAGTACGTAATTAAAAAACTATCACAGTGTATGTGTGCAAAGGGAGCAATTTAAAACGGGTGTTTTCCAGCTTGCAGTGCCAAATTCTACAGCCAAAGACTTGGCCACATATAATAACCTTGCCACAAAAAAGGCTAATGGTATACTGAGCTACATTCGAGGAGTGTTGCCAGTAGGTTGAAGGGGTGTTCCTTCCCCTCTACTGAGCACTGGTGAAGCCACATCAGCAGTACTGGGTCCAGTGCTGGGCTCCTCAGCCCATGGACAGACAGGACAGAGTCCAACAAAGGGTCACAAAGATGATTAAAGGACTGGAGCTTCTCCCCTATGAGGAAAGCTGAGAGAGCTGCAGCTGTATAGCCTGGAGAAGGCTTGGGGAAGATCTCGTTAATACGTATGAATATCTGAAGGAAGAGTGCAAAGAAGATTGAGCCAATCTCTTCTCAGTAGTGCCCAGTGACAGGACCAGAGGCAATGGGCACAAACTGAAACACAGGAGGTTCCCACTGAACATCAGGAAATGCTTTTTGACTGTGAGGACGACAGCGCTGGCACAGGTTGCCCAGAGAGGTTGTGGTGTCTCCCTCTCTTAGAGGTACTCAAAAGCTGTCTGGACACAGTCCTGGGCTCCGGGTGGCCCTGCTTGATCAGGTGGGTTAGACATTATGACCTCCACAGGTCCTTGTCAACCTCAACCATTCTGTGATTCTGTGGAAAAAGCTAACTCACCAGTTAAGCTGAATTAAAAGAAAATCACTTTACTTCTGAGTGCCCACACAGAGTGGGTGTGTAACAAATGTGGCACAACAAATCCCCTTTAAATTCACACTTTTAATAATTCAGGTTATCTTCCTTATGTGGGCACATGCAGAATAACTCTAAGAAGCGATATTTTCATAATTTGGGAATGTGTTTTCTTTATTCTTTTGTTTTAAAGTAAAAAAAAACACCAAACCTCAAATGAAACAGAAATATCTGCAACTGTAGCAAAACCTGTGCATCAGCAGCTGTCTGCTCTGTAGAATAGGCCTTTAGCACTTAACCTATAGGCGTATACCCTTTGCTAAAAGCAGTAGAAGATTGCGAGGCTGGCACTGCATCAAGCTGACCTTGAGCTGGGAATTAATTTCCAGGAGTCCATTCTTTCCCCTCATACTACTTCAACAGATGTCAGGCTTTCCTTCTGCAAGGACTGTTATTTCTGCAAAGGTGGTGTGCAGTTACACTTGGGTGGTTCATTGTGTCATTCCATTTTGGAGATAAAAGTGCAAAGAACACTTTCAGATCAAAACATAACAAAACATTTCCTTCTATCTAAAACTGTAATCAGACTTCTAACTACATCAGAATAATTATTCCACAAATTGGGGTAGCAGAGCAGTTCAGTACTTTCATTTTAAAAATACCAAGTAGCGCATGATAGTATATATTTCTTAAAAACATTTTCTGCCTGAAGTTATAAGCTACATAAAAGAATTTAAGCTAAAGCAACATGGAAGGCATGTGCCAGGAAGTGCAAAAGATCATCAGCAAAGACATTAACCTGGTTTGTCACAAGAATAAAACAAAATCACAGTAAATACACCTTATTTGCGATCGTCTTTTCTTTAAAATGGGTATACATGTAAGTAAAATACCTTCATTATTTAAAAATGGAAACATAATTTTCAAGCTGAAAGCATTCCTTCTGCTTCTCCTTATATAAGTTAATAAAAATTTTCCTAACTTATTTTCAATAACGAGAAGGCAAATGCACAAAACTAAAAGCATATCACTATTTCAATTTTAAGACTACTCAAGGAGAAGGGACATCACACTTAGGGGGATTCCAAGTTGTCAACAGTGCCTTATTTTTCACAGCTAGGTCTTTGCCAAACCATTTAAAAGCAAGCTTGCTATTTTGCACATCACTAACGCCTACCCATCCTTCACATTTCACTCCACTAGTGCCCTTTTGTATTATACATCAAAGCACAGACCTCTTAAATAGCATGTTGGAAAAAAAGAGACGCTCTAATGTTACTTACATTCCATCACACTGTTACTCCTTGCTTTTACTTGTCATTCTCTTTGAATCCCCTATTGATGTGACACATTGGGACGTGAATATACTACAGATGCAGCACGATTCATCAGGAGTATATGGCTCCACTTTCAACACAAAAATGCTTTTAGGAGATATCCAAGTTCACTGACTCAATGTTTCTCACTAGGAGGCTGTTTCAACACTGGTTTTCCTAGTTTTCTCATGCCAGAGTAGTGTTGCCATTTTCCCTGCATCCCTGCTTCTGAAGTCAACTACCATGTTGTCAAAGCCCCTTAGGTATAGGCACTGGGCTAAAGTAAAATAAGCCTCTGCTAAAATCTTAGTGCTGCATGCTAGATTGTTTTCTTCATTCTGCCTTCTTGTAGTCAAAAACAGTATTTGAATTCGTTTTATGAATTTTATGAGTTAATTTTAACAAATTCTGACAATTTGTTGATCTGACAAATAACTGAAGGCAGTCTTGTAGATATGAGAAACCACAGCAACCTAACGAGGATAAAGCAGTAAAAAGAGATAAAAGGACAGAGAGCAAAATAAAAATAATCCTGACAGTTTTAGACAATAAGAATATGTAATTAAGGACTTTAAAAATACACTGCTGGCAGAAAATCCTCATAGCTGGTAGAAATTTCATTGTGACTAGATCTGACAACCATCCTGAACTTCTGACACCTGACAAGTTAATTGAGTCATTTGCAACCCATTAACAGCTCCAGCTACTTTCATTTTCTAAGAAAAAATACCTGTCCTGGAGCAAATCTTTCTGTGACACTAGACTATAGTAGCTCGTTGATGATGAGTAGCCTTGAGGAGATTTTACTGTGGCTCTGTCTCAGGAAGAAGAGGACATAAGTATCCGCAGAGATAGAGAGAAGGAAAGAAACTGGAAAATAACAATTCCATGAGCACTTATTACTGGCATAGAGTGGCATGATCACAGCTCTGACTATTTATTCCTGCCTCTTTCACCCCCGGCTAGTTCTAGCTGGGATTAGTTCTCCCAACCTGCGGAGGAAAAGAGCAGTGCGAGGGCAGCATAGTGGGAGCACGAAATGATTGCCAGCTCAGAAGAAGGCAGATGAGGAGGACAGCTTGTTTGGCAGCAGGGTAACTTTGTGCTAGCTTAAAGTGTGCATGGAACTACGCTGTTAATCCTTACTATATTGTTGCCAGAACTGAAAAGTACTATTTTGTTCTGTAGTCCACTTCCTATAAAAATCTTGGAATTCTACAGGAAGAGTATTCAGATGTACTATTCCAAGTCCCTGACTGGAGATTGTGGCCAAACCTAAACTGAAGCCCAGCTCAGCTCCTACCAAATCCCTTTATCTCTGCTGAAAGCCCTGTGCCTTCCTGCTTCTTGCCACAGACTGATCTTAGTTCCCATGGAAAGATCCCGTATTCCAGACCAGTTCCTGTGCTTAATTGTTGCTAGCAAGCAATGCCGAATGAGTGTCATTTCCAAATCGAGGTCATTCTTTGCAGCAGATATATTTGGCCAGAATAAGTTTAGCTGCCTCAAGACAGTGACAGTCCAAAAGGATGATGAAACAATCCTAATCCCAAACATTTTCATTACTCCGTGTCAAGTTTGCTACTGTGTATAAAGAACATAGGTGTTCACGTTAAAGCAAACATACATATAATCTGTAAAGTAATATTAATTTTGCTGTTTCAAATAACTGAGGACTAATCTGGCTTCCAGTTTCTTAAAAAGATTGCCTAGCACTCCCTGCACACTCCCTGGCTGAAATAGTAACTTGTCAAAAGTTTCCCAACTGAAAACTTTTTGAGAGATAAAGATCTTCTAAGTTACACTAGCTTGTAGCCCTCCTGTGCGAATGCACAAATTTGATATAAACCAGACAACTGTTCCAAAATATTAAAAGCTTTCTCTCTAATTTTTTTTTCTTAAGTTGTAGAATGTCATCTATGCCTTCTTGCAGTTTCTGGACATGCCTATATACATAAAATTTGAATAAAAATGCTAGACTGATTTTTAAAATGGTCAAATATTTTCTGCCAAAATTAAACATTATTCCAAATAAAGAAACGTGAGTAATCAAGTTATAGTGGCAGTATTAGCACATTTATAAACCTCTAAAATTCCTGGGTGTAGATAGAAGTAATTATTTTTTGTCCACTCTGATTCATACCAGTGAAGAGTCTGGAGCAGTTTGCTTTAAAAGCAGTCCAGTAACCAAATGTGACATTCACAAAACTGCAAGATTAATGATAACTGCTTGCTGCAGGAGGTCAGTGGTTTAACTCATCTCTGGGTTTCCATTAAATTCAACAACTAAATTTAACACATCCACAGGACATATTTAAAAGGAAACAGAAACATGTCACCTTATTTGTGATATAGCTGAACAGAAGACAGAGATGTGTTAAAGCTGTGGATTCTAAGAGATACTAAATAGCACTGTGTCATAATACCTCTAGTAAGGGATAATACAAGACACAGAAATATGTACAGAGAATGAAGAATACATTTTTCTCCTGGGCTGCTTGTAAATATTTAAAGTTCGGGAAAAGACACAGTAATTTATTGGTGATTGTCGGAGGAACAGAGGAAGAATTTTTCTCACCAGTAAATCACTGCTCTGTCTGCCAATAAGTAATCAGTTATTCCACACTACTACATCTCAGCTGCTCTTACTTGTCACTGTGATGTATCTCCACTTTGAAAAAAAGTCTCTAAATATAAAATTTATACTACTTCATAATTAATGCAGTTTTTTCTTTAAGCTCTAATGCAGAGTTACTATTATAGTGCAGTGGAAACAAATACTATTGGCCAAATTTTATCATAACATACTTTATGCAGAATGAAAATCAAAGTAGTCACTCAGTCCCTGTGATGATGAAAGGCAACAGTGTGGAGGCAGAAAGCTGAATCCTTTGGGATGGGAAAGGTAAGGAGGACAGAGAGCATCTGGTATCCTGCCATAGCGATGCTCTCTGGGGTGATTGAACTTCATCCGGAGCTCAAAATGAGAGGTAAAAAATCCCAGATGACCTCACTTCAGAAGCAACTGGTATATATATCATCATAGTTAAAACCTTTATTTTCAAAGCTGCCAGCCATTCTCCAGGCTACGTGCAAAATTAGCTACTTAGGCAAAAAGAAGAAAAAAATAAGATTAATTAAGCCTAACATACAGTGGAAAGAGAAGTAAAAAATTCTAGCAAATCAATCAAAAAAGGAAAGGATTGACATTTTTAGTCTAAAACTTTTCAAGATTTTGTCACTTTAAAAAATATAAACGTAAAATTATAATCAAATTTCAATTAAGATTATTGACAATTTATTGTTCATATTAATAACTATAATCATAAGCATAATGAAACATAGAAAATTAGCATCTCCAAAGCAAAATATAACATTCATGCTGATATTGTTTCTTTACACTTAAAAAGCTAGCTTATTTACAATCAAAATTTTGCCAGAGCTATATTCCCATTCACTTCCATCCAAAAGCCTCACAAGTTATATGAGCTTTTTTACCTCAACCATTCTGTCTGTGTCAGGCTTTTTCAAGCTACAGCAATTAATATAATTCTACTCAAATAGCACACACTAACTGTTTCCTAATTTTTCCAATTATCAGCTTAATTTGGAGATTTAGAACTACACTAGTTCAGGCAACAGCATCTTCTCATTTCATTAATTTTTAATATAATTTTTCAAAGTATATCCCATTCATTGCTTTTTAGTTAGGATTACTATCAATGTGTAATCCCATGAACAACTGCTCTTTTATATTTCTATAATATAGAAATTAAGCAAAAACCAAAACTAGACCATAGAGTAACATTCTCAATTTGTATAAATAGTCTTAAAAAGGAAAATATATAATGGACTATATATTGCTATAGGACAAATAAACCACAGGTTTCTTGCTACTATTGAAACAAGTTGAAATTTTCCGCTCCTCTTGATGCCTGTAAAATTGTACTTGGGTAGAACTGCCCTCCAAACTCGGGTAGTTCATCGATATCCTCTGCCCCACAGTACTATTTATTTTAGAGCTGATTAACATTCTGAACAAAATAGTAAAGAAGCTTGAATGCAAGAGTTTTCTAGGGAACCACATCTGTTTCCTATTGATTTAGAAAACCTTTGTTATCCTTAATTTTCTTGCCCCTTGAAAAGGTATGATTACAAAATATTTCTCAATTTTAGCAAAGTCCAAAATGTAGAACCACAATTATTGTGAAAAATTGCTTTTATTAACCTGTTCCACATGAAGTTTATTTGACATTAGTGCAAACGAAGATTAGATTAACAACACTCAGGATGTAAATGGTGTTTGCCAACATAGAGGTTAGATGAATAGGAATTCATTTCTCCTTTTAACTAACTGTTATGACTAGGGAACAAGATCTTAGACTTATGATACAAGGTTCCATGAAAACATTGTCTCTGTCCTTAGTTATGATCAAATAAATAAATCCAGAAAAAAACAGTGAAAAGATTCAGCTTGTTCCCCAGCTGAGGGAGGGGGTAAGACAGAAGGCTTAAAAATTCATAAGTAGCATGGAAAAAGTAAATAGGAAGAACTAAGTTCACCATCCCTTCAACCACAGCAAGCACAATTTTTTTAAAAAGACTCATAAAACTCTAGAAAATAGTGCCCAAGAATGTGATATAATCTTTGATTTAGGACTCCCTGAGCTGAAAATTTCTGAAGGCTGGCAAAGTATACCAGAGAAGGGTGACTATATGCTTGCCCTATTCTTTTGTACCCTTTTAGGTAAATGCTATAGGCAATGGGCAGAGAGTGTATGGGGCTGTATGGATCCTGAGTGTGGCCTGTAACAGCTCTTATCAGGTTCACTGGCAGGTAGCGATGTTCCACAGTTAAAAATAGGACCAAGGTTACACAAAAGTAAACAGAAGCCAGAAATAGATACAGAAGTTCCACATGATATTCAGTTCCAGGTATTATTTCTCTGTAGTATATGGGTATGGATGTTCAGCTGGATACAGATATTGCAGTGAAGGGATATGTATTTCAATTTGACGAAACAGTCAATAGGGTGACCAAGGTATTTTGGAAATAATCCTAAATTCTTTGTTTATAATGCAAACATTGCAGAAGTTTCCTGTGACGGATTTGACTAAAGGCATATTCTTCACAAAGAATGAAGTAGCTGTGATAGGTAACCAGTAGACACAAAAGCCAATAGCTATTCATTCACTCAAACTTAACTACCCACATTTGATCAGCTGAAAACCTCTCTGGACTTGACAGACTATGTTGACTATAATGGGAGCTTAGATAACTAATTCATGTATAGACACCTACATGGAGACATCTAAACATAGGTGTCTTAATCTGTAGCTGAATCCTGCCACATATAATCCAAATGTGCCTTAAGTATTCATATTTAAATAATGTCTATTATAATGCGTTTATGATTTTATTATCTTTCAGCCAGGCTTTGCTCCCATCTAGCTTTCCAGTTAATAGCTGTTTGATGATTTGCCAAAATCAAAATCATGTGTACATATTGTTCTTTGCTGAATTGATTGAGTCAGGACTTATTTTCAAGACCATGTCTGCCCCATTTGCAGATGTTCTGTTCTTCTTAATAAGGACAGGAAAACTGACAAGTCTTGTTGGAAAATGCATATCACTTCTCTTCTGTTATTTCAGTCTGCAGCTTGTCTGAAAACTTGCTGCTACTATTCATTTTTTTAGTCAGAACCAATAAATCCCACACTTCATCCAATTTTTATATTCAGATAGGATTTTCAGAGACCTAAAGGATTAGACTTCTCAGCTCTCATTAGCAGTCACTGGGAACTGGGCTTTTAACTCTCTGAAACTCCTTATCTTACTCCTATAACCGTTCACATTCTGCAACTCTGACTCAATACAGACAGCAGGTAATCACTGACACGAAGCATGGTTTAAAGGACTTTTTTTAAAATGAGGAGCTACTTACCTGACCACAACCAAAGCTGATGCCTGTACCATTACAAGCTTGCTAGCCAGTCTTATAATTCCTTAACACATAACTTCAAATGTCAAGATAACTCCGGGATGCTGGTACTTGTTCTTTCCGGCTGCTTCTAAAAATAAATTAAATGGGCCAGCAACAGTTCTCTGACCCTGATATTGATTAGCACAGCATGGCTCACATCCATTTGGCTGACTTCTCTTGTTCTACTCCTATCTCCTTGCCCTCCAAAACAGAACAGCTGCATCCTACCTGCCTCTTTGAAGTGGTCTCTGGCCCATAATATATCCCCAGTCCTTGCCTGAGTATTGTCTGGAAAAGTGCTTATTTAACACTCCAAACTCCACCATGGACGTGACCATGCTAGCAATTCAGCAGTATGGATGATCATATATCTGTGCTCAGGCCCAAATTCTGTCCATGATTAGTTTATTAACAAAGACATAAACTCATGCTCCTAGAGTATGATGCAATTTGGGTGACAGTTGGATTTTTTTAGTCTGGAACTGTAAGGAGAAGTAGACCTCTTGATGGGTATATTTCACTGAAGATTTTTTTTCCTAAAGCAATTATATTCTTCCCTGGGGATGTAGTTTTCCCTGTCCTTTCTTAGCCTGAAGATGTAATGACATACTCTGAAAATGGAGAAATCACTCAAAAATCACTTAGTCATCTCTTCAGTGTGGCGGGCTCTCTCTGCCGAGGGTTGGCAGTGTGAATTTCAGAAGACAGTCTTAACAAACCCCTTAACAAAAATATTTTGAGAGGTGTCTATTTAATTCACCTTCACAGTATAAGTGTCAAAGTAAAAAGGTGAAGACCTACCGTCTCAACTACGTGGAAGTTTAACTACAACTTTGAGACAGGTGCCCAAATCCAGAGAAGAGAGAGTTTAGGCTGTTGCTTCTTCTTCACTCCAAATTACTGCTGTGTATTTCCAGCCTTGGAGCCCTGCATGCTCTTAAGAGCCCCATTTCTTTCAGGTGCCTAGCTCCTCCTGTTCCTTGATCGCAAAACTCTGTTGCCTAAACCAAAATTGCTTAGCCAAACACTTAACTTATATGCTTTGCTAGCACAGGTGGTCCTAACACTGACCAAGTTCTTCTTTGGATCTGGTCCTCGACATTTTTGCTGCCTTCTTTTGCCTAATTCAGATATCATTTCCACTTTTCCTACGCTATTCTCATTCTCCGTCCCTTCATATTTCTCTGGTTTCGGTTCTCTCATTTTGAAAACATCAGTTGTTCCTTAAACAACATGCTGCTTTATCTCATGTCCTCCCTTTCACCTCTTTTCTTTCGTTAACTTTTCTGGGGGAAAGGTCTTCCTTGTCTTAGGTCTGTTATTTGTCCCTTCTGCCACACATTAAAAAAATTACCTGTTGCCTTATTATCTTCTGATTTTTTCCTTCACCCAATCCTCTTGTAGATACCCAAATCATGTATTTTATATGTGAGTTCTTCCTTATGCAAACCACCATTTTACCACGATGCTCTCAGGGCTCTGAGTTCCCTCCTCTCCTCCTAGAAGCAAGGCAGTTCAAGGCCAGCTCACTGATAGGGGCTCTTATGAAAAAAGTGCTGGAAGTAGGGGCTCCCCACTCCGTCTCTTGGGAGCCGCTGTTAAGCTGAGACCCTGGGCGCTAGCCTGAACTGTGCTGCAGCTGTGTCACCACCATATCAATGCCTGGGCATGCACCCTATTGATCCAGGCCCTGACCCAGACCTTCAGACGTAATATCCCAGCCTGATCTCAGGGCTTTCTCATCACTATGGGCTTGCTCAGTGGCCTGGACTCTCAGCTAAACCTGGCTAAGGTCACCAGATCTGCCCTGCTTGCCTTGTTCAGGTGTAGTGGGACTGGGTCCTTGTCGGTGAGGTAACTGCCTCTGCCAGCCTTGTTACCATCCTCAGCTTCTGGCTCACTTTCCTTTAGGGAGCAGACTGCCTTTGCTGTTCCCTGGCAGATCCTTTCTGAGCCATTTTTCATTCAGACTTTTACTTCTGCTGAAATAGCACTTGGCTTTTACCATCTGAGACACAAATGCATTCAAAAAGCTCTTCCTTCTTTCACTATTGTTCTTAACTATTTAGATAGTGTGTATCAATCTTACCTTTTATGATAGAAGCAGGTTTGGATTTTGTAATCATACAATCAAATATTTTTTTTCTCTTTTCTCTCTTAGCAACCTTTCAGGAAATACGGAGATTATAATCGCTTTCCTTTATTAACAAGCATCTCTCAAGAGTCTAGCAATTTCCTTTTTAGCACTTTCTAGTGCTTTCCTTCTTTCACATGCCTTTTCTAAAGAGACTTTTCTTCTTCAAAGCTACAGCTTCTATTCTTAAATTGAAAACACGCCTTTCTAGTTTTTCTCCAGTATCTTTACTACTTCTTCCTGGTTTAGTTCTATTGACTCCATGGAGACAATTAATCGAACACAACTATAAACTAGGAAAATCCTAGTCGTCTTCAGTTGTCACCTTGATTTACTACTACTTAAAAGTTCCTCTTTATCCACCTGCACTCCTCTTATATTTCAAATGTAAAGATGTACTATGAGGTCTGGACTTGGTATGAACTGTTTGGTCTTTTAATACTTTTAGAAATACTGTTTTGTCTCTTATTTTCTACATTTTTCTGTATTTTCACATTTTGGTTCTATTTCAACATCTCTTTTTAACATCCCTTCAAAAGACTGAACAGTCACCAACTTGTTTTGTTGCAAAAGCTATTTCATTGTCACATCCTTCTGTTGTTCTTATCTAATTTTTTATCAAAGACATTACAATTAAAAATGAAAACATTAGATGCAAGCATCTAAATGTTTACTCCACCTGAAAGCTTCAATGCTTCTCTAAAGCCCATCCTGTCCTTTCATGTACAGTAACACATTATTCTTCTCCATAAGTTTATTATGGAGAACGCAGAATACTTAGGCAAAAATGAGATTAAACTAGAAAGTACATGTAATTTTATTTTTTAATACAAGTTCTCTCTTTCGCAACACAAAGATTGCATGAAAAAATATCCTGTTAATTGGGCCCTTGGAATATGTCTTTACTGACAACATTTACTGTCAATGATTCTACCTTTTTATGAAAGAATTTATACTATTACGATCTTATTTGTGTAAAACCCTTTGCTCTGAGTCATTCATCTGATGGCTACTTTCCAAAATACTGGAATTACTCACGACAAATCTACTGCAGTGACATAAATGTAAGTTTTGAATAATGGATTTAAGAAGCCTATATTACATTTTGGCTCATAAGATGTATTACCATAAAATAGACATTAAATATATGTGCGCAGTGCAGCAAACTTCCAGAACTCAACAATAGGGTGACACATGACATGAGAAATGTAAGGTTTTCTTAAGTTTCCAAAATCAGTTGGGATCCAGTTTAGAAAAAGTTAGTCTTATGATCACAGCACTCTAATCTTTAACACCAGAATTGTTATTATTACATTCAAAGGGGATGTTAACTGAAAGCCTTCATCTGCTTCTCAAAGCAATGAATAAACCTGGTTATAAACTAGAGGTTTTCTTGGTGACCAAAAGTAACAGAAGATGCAAGTATCTTCTTTTCATCTTCTACCCTTCTCCCTCTTTCTTCTGATATTTCTACTTTCTACCAGGTTCTCCATATTAAGTACAGGCCAAAGGAAGGTGAGGGAGGGCAAACCTTAATATCCCCACCCAAAGGGTTTCCTCATCCTTCTCAGCTCCAAGCAGAAATTATATATTGTTTTCTGAATACAAAAAGGGGAGAAGGAACGGGGAGAAATTCTGATAGACCAGCACCAAAATTTTGAGGGTCTCATTAGCAGGAGCAGGCCTGGGGGAGTGGAACAGCGTTACTGTTAATATTCATATTGCTTTTTGTGTTCTTCAGAATTCAGCGGAGCAGAACAAGGCAGCATTCCTAAATTCCCCTAATTTTGTCAATAATTCACAGCAAAGCGCAGTGCCGTGTTCATCATGAGAATTAGTGTCCTTATCACTACAACAAATTAGCCTCTCAAACTTTTTAATATGGGAGAATTGTACTGTCTCTGGGTGGGGGATGGGGGAGAGAACAGAAGACAGAACAATGAGTAATTTTTTCCCAAGGGCAAAGGAAAATATAAAACCTATTGGTAAAACAGTCATATTTTCAGTGAGTCTTAAATAAATAGCCATGCATCTCACCTGCAAACTATATGGTGACAATTATGAAGAGATTCATGGCTCATACTGACATCTTCAAATAGTTTTATTTCATTAGCATAATGGCAGATGTGCATTTCTGCACAACATGACTGGTGAAATAGATTCTGAATCAGAACTGTAGTGCTGATCTGACCAGTACAATTAGTATTATGTCCTTTTTTCATTATGCTGTTTGTATTTGGGCAGTAAGATAACTATAAAATTATCATATAGCTAGACTCCCCATTCTAGAATGAGATCTAGATACCCTAGATTTAGTGGGAGGAGGAGGTAACTCTGCTTATATTGGGGTTTTTTTGAGGGTTTGGTAAAGTTTTCATTTAAACAGTATTTTTCAGTCTACATATGCCAGTAACAATAGGAAGCCACCTGAAATACCATTGGTCTTAGTCAAGCATTATGATAAAATCAGGAAAAAAATTCACAAGAATGCTGCAGAAAAGATAGGTGTTCAGCAATTTTGTTTTTAAAAAAAGTCACTTCTGTGATTTCAAGTCATGAATAGTCTCTCACTATACAGTGAAGAACCCGTCTACACTGCAGAAATAAGACAAATATAAACTCATTACTTTTCTCTGGCCTTTGGAGGACTTACTTATATATTTGAGGAGTTTTTTAATATAGGCTTACAAGCACTGTCATAAATTATTCACAGTTTGATTTTATATTGGATTTGTTCCACAATGCAGTGATCAATCTGTGCTACTTTCAAAAACAAGAACAGCAGTTTGTGTGAAATGCAGAAGTTAATAAATTCTGTTTTAATTGTCTATAGTCTGTCACTGTGGGTCAGACAATGGGTCAGACATTTGGTTTATTAGTGCAGACTGTAATCACTATGTTTTGCTGCATATATGAGAACCAGTTTCTCAGTTTATTTTTAGTTTTTTATTTAATGAGCTACACAAGACCTTTCATGTGTATTGATGATTCTGTAACTCCATTCGCTTGCAGGTTTTGCACAGGATTTCATCATTAGCAGATAATTACCACTAATCCTCATTTTCTGCCATATTGCTCCTCTGTTCTCACTGCAGTCATAGAAAGGCACTTCTTTTGACACCTACTTCACTTCCACAACTGTTTTAATATTAAATACCTTGCTAATTTTTAGTGGATTAAGAATAGTCTATTTTGCTCAGGAGATAGCTTGCCTATAGAGCAGTATGCTCGAAGAATTGACCATGCCCTTCAGTTAAGCATAAATGGCATCTCATGTAGCTGAAGGAAATGTGCCAGTAATACTACTACTGTTAAAAAAGAAAAAGGAAAAATCTTTTCAGGAGGTAACACACAGGCAAAAATATTCCTTGTCAATTTTAATGAGATATGGTAATATATGTCAACATTTCTGTTCTTAAATACTTATAGATTTTTCTATTTGTTTTCCAATATTGTTACAATCTTAATTTATTTTTTTTTACTAGAGCCTTTTCAATCCTATTCTCCCTCTACCTTCACACCCCTCACTGTACTGTTGCTGTTCTGAGCTTGCCCTCTCTCATCATTTTCTGACCAGTCCTTCCAAAACTTGCACTGCTTAAAGTTGATTATAGTATTCTGGAAATAGACACTCAGCAGTCAATAATAGTAGAATAGACTAGACTAGACTAGACTAGACTAGACTAGAATATTATTTCGGTTGGAAGGGACCAACACAGATCATCTAGTCCAACTGCCAATAGTATGCAACTATGATGCAACTTAGCAGAAAGTTGCCAGTTAACCTAATACCTCTAAATGTGGAGATTACTTTAAATCACAGCTAATATCCACATTAAAAACTGCAGGTAAAAACTTCTTTTTTCCTTTATCATAAATTAAACTTGTAAAGGAAATAGAGCAACATATGAGAACAATATTCCTTTCAGCTTCAGGAATAAATGCAGCCCATCTGAATGAGGAAGCTGCATATCTGCACATGGGTATCAATCACATCTAAATGGCTGGATTTAGTAGAGGGTATAGACTCCTTCATGCCTTCAGGTAAATCTGTACCTGATAGCATTGGCAAAATCCTGAACAGAAAAACAAATGTAATATAATAGAAGCAACAGAATGACAGCATCTGGAAAGCAAGCAAAAATGTTCTTAAAAATAATAAAGGAGTATGATGAAAGTTCCTTTGGGAATTTGTAGTTTAGGTATTACTGTGTTAGTACTAGCATAATCCTCACACACATTTATTTTGTAAAGATCTTAGAATTTACCATGTAACATTTATTGGGTTTGAACCTCTGTAAGCTAAAGGAATTTTGTAGAGCTCTGTTTACTGTAATGGATGGCAACTAATTTATATAGAATATAAATATATTCCAGAGATTTCTGTGGCAGCTGGGTAAAACCAAATGAAACTATAAACCAGTTCAGTTTTACTGGAGGGATGGGGCTCATTTCATCCACCTTGAACTATCTGTAAGTTAAATTAGTGGTATATGACCTCCCTGTGGTACAGAAGCACTTCAGAGAAGTATTCATCAAGACAACTTCCACCCAGCATTCACACATAACTGTTTTGCACAAATCATTTACATTACCTGTGCAACTTTAGGGCATATAAAAGCTATAAAACTTATCTTTTCCCTCAAAGTCTCTAAGCATTCCAGGCTGCCTGGAAAAGGTATGGGATTGCCAAGATTTTCACATGAGTTTTGGTCACTAACTTGACTACTTTTTCAGGTTTTGGTTTAAAGTGGAAAATTAGTGACAAAACCCTCTAGCCACTCACATTTTATTACAGATACAACTTTTACTTGCCTTTCCTCAAGTCTTATTTACCTTGAACTATAATAAAAACGTTGACCAAGTTGGGGATATGTCTGTGATATATTTGCCTCTTAGGTATAGTTCGAACTGATTTTTATACAACCTTAAAAGTTCTCATCTATTTTTAAAGTATAAATATATAGGTATGGGCCCGATCCTATGCTGTCTTATTCCAAAAGAAGTCAGAACCTCTCAGAAAAAACGAACCTCTCCAAAAAATCACCACTGAACTTCTATCTGATGCTCTAGCCTTTTGCTCAAGTCCTGGTATGTAAGATAAGTAGTCTTTTCATTAACCTTCTTATTTTCCAGTAAGCTTCCTTATACTCCTGAGCCAACAGGACTCCTGTCTTCTACCTTGGATATCATCCAAAGTATTAACAATGATTGCTGAAGTTTGCTTAATACCTCAGTAAATAAAACAGTTTTACTTTCTACTTCATATTGGCTGTCAGCCATCTTCTATGTTCCCAGAAAACACTGAACCAATGTATCCGCAATAATATTTAGCTGTTACTTTGGAAGAGCTGAAACTGTGAATCTTTCTTCAGATAAACAGTTAATCAGGGTGTCCTTACTCATGTGACAGTCTTAGCGCTGTTTTTACTCTGGTGTTTCACTGTGAGCTATCTGTTTCCTGAGCAAAACAGACTACATTCATTCTAATAAATTACTTTGACTGTCTTATGTTCTCTTGCTATACCATATAAATGAACTTACACACACCAGATTTTCCTATTAGCAGCAGTGGGTAAGAAAGACAAACTGGTTTAGATTCTAAAAGAGAACCACAGGATGATTCGTTCACATTGATGAAATAAAAACCGGACTCTTGAGTGTCTCTTTGACCGTTAACTATGTGACTTATCCAGACTGGTCTATCAGGTTCTTTATTTTTACTGTATACACTTTTTTTACATGTATACACTTTAGGTCCAACACAACATGTGTACACTTCAACTGATCAGCCTACTGGCTCTTTGTGGGTTAATTTTTCTTTTTCACTTTAAATTGTGTGTTTTTTTCCAGTTGCCATGTGATGTTTTAAAATCAATTCATTAAAATGTACATTTTCTCATGCAACTGCTTTATATTTGACTGGACTTATTTGAACATTTTTTTCAGCTGAACAGTAATGTGCTTCAAAAGCAAGGAAGCTAGAAATAGTTTCCAGTTTGGAATCACAGACACATCACGTGTGTCAAAGTTGATCTTTTCAACTCATTTCTAATAAAGCCTGAAAAGAAAAAACACGTAAAGATAAGAGATGGAAAAGCATGCATCTGTGGAAAAATAAACCTTTTCTATCTGCCCAGCCAGATCTGCATCTTCATTACTACTGCATCACCGAGAACAGACTTTATATCATAAATTGGCTCTAGTAAGATGCTCAGCACTTTCTGCCCAAAGATGAATGTAATTTCCCAGTAATTTTAGAAAGGGTGGAAACTGTGAGAGTACTGTGATCTAGTTGGATGAGGAGAAATAGAGAAGGCTGAAGAGAGCCAGTAGCCTTGATATTTTTAATATAATCACTGAAGACATATTTTTCATTAAAATCCCCAATAAGGATGGGCATTTAACTCTCTTAGGTTCCTAAGAGAACCAGTGCAATCTTACTATTCTCCTAATCCATTTTACAGGTAATAAAGACAGACTGACAAATCCCCTGTTAGAGAGATTATAAACAGTCAGTCTGCTACATATTTACTATGGTACAGCAACAAAGACACTTGCTGAGATCATTCAACATCTGCCAACTAGTTAAAACTAAATCACAGGAGACTTTTTTGGGATTTTAGCCAGTCAAGTAAGAATCTAAAATCTATGCAAAACAGTCTGTCTCACATTGCTTTTGTATTAGGTCTCACACCTCAACAGACTGTATTTTGCATTTTTTTCTATTCTTAAAAAAACCCCCAAACCAAAAAAGCACACCAAAAAATCCAGAGAAAACTATATCAACATCCATCTAATAAATTCTTTTCTTGAGCAAAAGAGAATGGATAAGTCCAAATTGCTAATTCTGGCTTTCTACACTTTATCATTGTCCCTCTTTCCAAGAAGACAGGAAATATTTGAATTAAGAGCATGTTTCCTGTAGAAAGAGGAGGGCAGAGGAAACCACATTGCACATGGATACTTGCAATTTTATCCAAATCAGAATAATTGACAAGTACATACTGTCTGAACAAAGATATGCAGCAGAGGGAAAACATAGCCTGTAGTTGACATTTATAACAACACTTTCAGATGGTCAGAAACACTGTGTTCAGTCCTCAGCTAGTAAGGTGTTTCTGGCTACATCTGTCATCTCTTACAAATCATTGATTCAGACTGCCACATATTAAATTCTTTCAGTATATGTTCATGAATCAGTCAACCTGATATAACTCCTCTAGCCAAGCAGTGTACATCTATTTGTCTCCTTCATTTGTATTTCTTTCTGCGCTGTTTACACTTGGAAAACTGACATCTGTTTTCCAGGGATGGTAAATCACTATTAGCATTTCAACTAAGCATGAGTGTAGATCTGTAAGAGTAGCAAAATCTTGCTCGGAAGCTAAAAGAGCCATTCTTACTGGAAAAAATTGCATATACTACTTTCATACAATTAAATTCCTGCTCTTTAATATAAAGCAAATCTACTTAAACATCAAGCTTGGATATCACACTCAAATTGATATGTCCATGCTATCAGCTCATCAAAGAACTGTGTGTATCTGCAGAAGACGGAATTTGTTCTGTAAGGCCACCTCAAATAATCCATTACTGAGTTTCTGCCTTTATCATATAAAGCTTTGGAAAAAGAAAAAAAAAGCCAAACCCAACGCAAAACCTCAGATATTTACTATTCCTGCCTTTAAAATAACTAGATACAGAGTTGTTATGGTTTAAGCTCAACCGGCAACAAATCACCACAAGGCCCCTTGCTCACTCCCCCACCCCAGTGGGATGATGAGGAGAAAATATAAAGAAAAGCTTGTGGGTCGAGACAAGGACAGGGAGGGATCACTCACCACTTATGGTCACAGGCAAAAAACATACTCAACTTGGGGAAAAAACAGTTATCAATTTAATTTACTACCAATCAAATCAAAACAGGCATAATGGGAAGTAAACCCAAACCTTAGAACACCTTTCCCCCTCTCCCCTCCTCCTTTCCAGGCTCAACTCCATTCCTGGATTCTCTACCTCCTCCCCCCCGGTGGCGCAGGCAGACGGGGAATGGGGGTTGTGGTCAGTTCATCACACGTTGTCTCTGCTGCTCCTTCCTCCTCAGGGGCAGGACTCCTCACTCTTCCCCTGCTCCACCGTGGGGTCCCTCCCACGGGAGACAGTTCTCCACAAACTTCTCCAACATGGGTCCTTCCCACGGGCTGCAGTTCTTCACGAACTGCTCCAGCGTGGGTCCCTTCCACGGGGTGCAGTCCTTCAGGCACAGACAGCTCCAGCGCGGGCTTTCCCATGGAGTCACGGCCATCTTGGGGGGAATCCCCCTGCTCAGGTGTGGGCTCCTCCCCAGGCTGCAGGTGGGCATCTGCTCCCCTGCTCACCTCCGTGGCATGGGGGGGGACAGCCTGCCATCTCACCATGGGCTGCAGGGGCATCCCCTCCTCCTCCTGCTCCTCCTCCCCCTCCTTCTTCACTGGCCTCGGTGTCTGCATAGGTGTTCCTCTCACATTCCAATCCCCTCCTCTGCTGCAGGTTCCCCTTCTTAAATACATTATCCCAGACGCGTTACCACTGTCACTGATGCGCTCAGCCTTGGCCAGAGGTGGGCTGAACTTGGAGCCAGGGAAGCTTCTAGCAGCTTCTCACAGAAGCCACCTCTGTAGCCCCCTCCCCTGCTACCAAAACCCCACCGCACAACCCCAAAACAAGTTTTCAGCTAAGTTTATAAAAATCTCATTCACCTTTTTTCTTGCTTTCCTAGAGTTCAGCCAATGGAGCTCAATGTCTCTTTTAATCTTCTCTTTCTTCATCCTGTTCTGCAGGTAGATTCCACCTCATTATATAAACTCAACAATAGTCTGTGAAAAATTGTATTTGACAGCTCATTCCAATCTATGCCTCTAGGACAGCATAAAGCAGCAATTCTCAAAATTTTTGGAAATGTAATGGTACTTTGGTTGCCTGTCTTGGGCATGATACCTCCCCTTCCTGACAGCTACTTAGGTTTAACCTCATATGCAGCATGGTCCAGGAGTCCCAGATTGCGTAATTGTTAGCAGGGGCTAGAATCCCCCAGGGCTGAAGGGTAAGAAAAGGCTGTAATTACTGGCTATCGGTGTTTCCATTTTCCAGGGAATTGTTAACTGTCAGCAATTAAAAAATAGTTACTCCTACTGTGACAAATGGAAATATCTGCTTCTAGTAATGATAGCTGCTTGTAATTCTCCCTCCTGGACAAAATGAACTGTTACTGTCTTATCTGAGTAGCACTTCTAGGCCATAATCCTAGAATCTCATCCTAGTGCTGCACGGCAGAAATATTGTCTGTAAATCCAACTCTAGTTCAGTAATTTGATCTGAATTTTTATAATAGTCCTGATGGAGAAAGCACAATGTGGTTGGTGTTTTCTGCTATGCTGCACCTCATTAAAGACAATGTGAGGAATTTGAGCAAAAATGCCCTTGCAGCCTCATAGAGACAACCTGCACCCTGGTTTCTGTGGACAACCCAAACCACCAACTGTTCCTATGGCCTGCTTAATACCTAATTAGTTTTATACAGAATGGGACAGTTACAGCAGGACCAACTCGCCCCTGAGTATCTTTAGAGCTCAGAATACAATGGACCGGCTGAGTAGCCTGATGAGAGAGGCAGAAAGCACCACCTCTACCATCTTGGAAATTATGCCTAAAGCCCCGTGGTAGTCCTGCTCTTCATTTCCACCTTTCTTTTATTCTTACTTACGAGATGTTTGCCTTTGTTCCTAAAAATTAATCTAACAAAGCATCTTTAAATATCAAAGAATTTAATTTCAGGTCAACATAAATTTGTCACAATTCAGTCACTAATAATTTATGTTTTTCTGGCCACACTGCCTTTTATTATACTTCAGTTAGAGCAGCTCTTTATCTCAAATTTATGTAGAGGATTCTAGTCTAACAATGTCCCACCTTTAAATCTTAGTTTTGCACCTTCAGTAACCTTGTGTTCTACATAAGGTGATACAACCTTGAATGATGTTAAGTTACTCAAATTCTTGACTACCAGAACCAGAAACCTCTCCTCTATGAATGAGTGGCACCATCATCAAGAATGTGGGCTTTCTATCATGGGTAGATGCATCACCAGGGTAGTTCTATTCTGGATCTAGGTAAGCACATCTTGTAAGAATTTGGATTTAATTCACTAGTGTTGACTAGAACTGCTAGATAAGGAAAGTTTTCAAATGTCCATTATTATATAAATAGAACCATACACATATGCTCCATAATTTAGGTTTTCCATAATTTAGATTTTAAAAAGATTCTTGTTTTCTCTTTTTTCCTACACTAATCTGCCCTATATCATGTTTCCAGCCTTCATTTGCTGAGCTGTGACAGTATGCTATGTCAGATAAAATTTCAGTAAAACTACCCGATGATTCTGAGGGGAAATCTCCCAACTCTTGAATCACTTCACTCCTAGCAAGACAATTCCCTCACTATTTCTGTAATTCTCAGATCCACAATCAACACACAGTTGCAAGTGAAGCTCGCCTTATTAAGTCTGTATTGCACAAAGTACTCTGAGGTGTGTGACACACTGAGTGTGTCCATCAGGTTTCTAAAACATAAGACCTTCTAAAAGGCATGCAATCATTTCTAAATATTGTCATTTCTTATGTTGCTGGTAAAAATTAATGAAAGAAATATTTAAAAAGAAAAGAAAGAATCAGTCTTACTAGCTGAAATAAAAAATCCTTCCCAGAAAACAACAAGCAAGTTGTCTGACCAAGAGTAACAGAGGTAGGTCACTATTTGGATGACAGTTACAAAGTGGGTCATCACCTATAGCTATACTATGGCACCAGACATATAATAGCATTATCTGTAGCTTCAGTCATGTACTTATAAATATCAGCTAACAGCCTTCTTTAGTGATCATTGAACATATTCTTTCTTTGCTGCTTCCACTGTCTAAACATTTTTCAGCTCACTTTCAACGTTTCTTGTCATTTAGCAAAACAGCTGTGACACTTTTGCACCATTATCCCAAACAAGCTGAAGCTGGCCATACGTTAAGACTCTCAGTCTATAAGGACATGCCTTTCTTTAGAACAAAGTGCTAGAACAGCACACTATTTTGAAGTACCCCCTAACTATCACAGCTATCTCTTAACAATTTTGAAAGGACAGAAATATTTCACCAGCTTCATTACTTCAACAGCTAGAAAAAAAATCTGCAACATTTCAATAGCTAGAAAAAATACGTGCAAGAATATGGAAGAAACCTCTGCTGCTTCAATAATACCTGTTCTTGTCTTACTTTTTCATAGATACCTGCTGTATCTTTTGCCATGAGAAAATCATACTGTTACTTTTTCACCGTGAAAGCCAGTAATTTTTCTCCTTATCGACATTTTCATTTACACAAATTCCTACATTGTAAAATGGAAGCAAAATACAATGAAATTATTTTATATTGCCTGTTTTATTATGTAAACCACAACTGCTCCCGCTATCAACACGAAAAGTTTAGTGCTACTGAAAATCATTTAATCTATTCTTGCAAAACATGACATTAGCTGCATGTAAATTAGACCACGCCTCCTAATGACTCATATGCCATTTGTCTTGACAGGACAGATATTTTCAAGGAAAATTTCTTAAAAAACACAAATTTTTTTCTAGGTATACTTTTGTTGTTACATATAAGATTCTAATTCAAACAAAATAAGGGCAGGTGGGATCCTTTCATGTTTCTATGGCCATGGCTATTTTTTTTTACTATTACTGCATTGTCTACCACTTATTTTTCTTGTCATTTGTATGATACTTAAACACAACAGCAGAGGGGTGAGCCATTAGGAGCCATTTCTAAAAATAAGAAAATTCTATTGTCTAATCATAAAAAATAGTAGAGGGGTAATGGACAAAGTACTGTCTGAATAAACTTTCTGTTCATTTTTTAGAGATGACCATATTTCTGTCTCTGCTTCCCTAAAAATCTCTGCAGCAGTTGTGGAATGCTAAAAAACAGAAGCTCAAATACATTTCTCTCCATGCTATATGTGAAACACCTGCTGGCTTCCTTTTCTTTGATGTAGAGTTTGGCAATAAATAAGAAGACTAAAGAGTCTATATGAGCCAGTGATACAGTGCCCACTGGGCCATGATTCTGTACTGACCTGAATTCACAGGACTCATTCTATTTCTTCAGTGAGAAATACACCAGAAAAAGCTGCAGAAGAAGGCATAGAAAGCTGCACTGCAGCAAAATACCAGGCCAAAAAGAATAATGATCCCTTTTCCATCAAAAGAATAAACATTCATTAGTGTTTTGGGGTCAAAAGATATTATTGCTATATTTTAAATTCAGATTAGTCAGATTCTTCTATGTGTAACTTCATTCATTCGTTATCATAAAATCAGCCAGCCATATTTGGTTTATCTGACTGCAAACACTGCAGAAGGAACTAAACAGACAAGTGCAGAAGAATCCAGTGGTGGCTCTAATGCTTTCTAATACTGGTGGTGAATCACAACAGAGAACTCTGAAGAAGACTTCAGTGTGCATGTGTCTGTAACACAGTATTTAAGAAAACACCGAGTAGTAGTGAGTGCTACTGAACTAGTACATGAATGCATGAGAACCCTGGACTTGATTTCAATATTCATAACATATACGTGTATATATATGTACACACACATACATGGAAAATGTTACATGTTGAGGATTTCACTGTCTATCCCAAAATGTAGCAATTTAGACTGAGCAATATGAGTGACAGGTAAGAGAGTGCTACAAGGTAATAATGCTCATTCTTTCTGTTTTTCAACATAAACCAACTACATGCTCTCATCTTAGTACTATCTTGATAGTAAATAACTCATACAGTCTTTGTTATGTTGAAACTGAGCTTGAAATGCTCCTACGTTTCTAAGAAGAACAACAACGAAAGATTTTAGCAAAGTTTGTAAAGTTCTGGTGGAGATGAAAACCACTGTCCTCAAGGGAAAAACTGTCCTTGAAAGAATCCACTCTTCTCCACAACTTGTCCAGGTGAAAAGCAAGAACTAGGAAGAAGACTGATGACAGTTTATTTAAGAAACTATTTCTCTGCTTTACTACTTCAGGATGTGATCTTATTCCTATTGATTTGAGTGCTTCAGGAGCAAGTCCTCAAACATCAATTTAAAAATAGTACAAAGGGGAAAAAAAAGGAAAAATCTTTTCTGTTTAGCCAGTCATTATTATAGAATAAGGACCTCCATCCTTTTCTTCTGCAATTTGTACAGAAATAGTATGTAACATTTAGATATACTTACTTATATGACTACATGCAGTCAATGTAAAAATTATGCATACAAAATAGTCATCCGTTCCAACTTCCTACGGGTCAATCCATTACAAAATACATTAAGACACTTTGCAATCAAGTAAGATTTTAACTGAAGGTGATAAGCATTTTTGTCTTCGTATGCTGGTAAGATTGGCCAGATTTTCTTAGACCCCATTATTTAGAGTAAGTAAAAATTGCTTTGTTTTAATCATAAAACTGCCATAAAATCATTTTACTCTGGAATTAATGGGTACAACCATTCACACTGCATGAACAGTACAGGAACACTGAAGAAGGAAAAATCTATACAGAATACATTTCACAGTAATGTAATGCACTCTAACGTATGACATAAACAGAAGTGTGATAGATAGATTTCAAGGTCAGAAAAGACCATGGTGAGTGCATTCTGCACTAAAAACATCAGCGAATATCATCAAGTATCATCAGGTGGTCACTGCAATCAGTCCACAATTTCTTTTTGAGTAAAAGTATTGCATCATATGCCCCATTTGAATCAGTTCAATGGCCTATTATGCCAGTGATTAAAATATACTTGTCTTTTAGCATGCATTTATTCAGCTTCCGGTTTCATTTTCCAGCACTCACTATGGCTTTTTCTTGACAAATTTAACAACTTCCTTCTTTTACCGGAAGTCCGAAGCTGCCCTCAAGGAAAGTCTCCAAATTCTCCACAGTCCAAACCTCCATGTTTCAAAATCTACTTTTTGCACAAGTATAAAGAGGACATCTCTTGCATTGGATCTTATAAATAGGTTTGGGGTAATAATTAATAGTAAGTAAAATTTTAATAAAAATACCAGGAATATTAACAGCAAGTATTTTACTACAGATGAGAGAAAAACCAAAATATGAATAGAAAGAAAAATTATTTGCATTTTAATTTACCTAAGCCACCAACACACCCACAAACTGACTCATGCAGATACAGGTTTTCCCCAGATCTCTCACTCATTCTGCATAAAATGTTATATTCAGAAAAGATAAATTATTTTCAAATGTCAATAAAGTTATTACCATCTTCAAATGCGAACTCCATCCTGTTTTTGTGAAGAACTTCATATCAATATGGTTTTGGACTGCTGTCATGTCCAACTGTTTTCTAGTGCATGTCAAGTAACATGACTAATATGTAACTTTTGGAAATAGTTTTCTCTCTGTTTCTCTCTTTCTTTGTGACTTTCTCCCAGTCTTGCTTGTTCAATTCCAGTGGAATTTGTTTTGGAGGACAGTTGCTTATTTGTCTTTTACAAACTATAAGCATATGTACTGTGTATCTGTATTAAGGGACAGAATATAAAAGAGTTCATACATAATGAGTATATGTGACACAGCTCTCAGTTCTCAGTCTTGCTTCAGGTTTTTTGTGTAAGTCTCAAACTACTCAAAAGCCCCTCTCCACTGTGCAGACAAGATTTGTCTTTGAGAAGCAGAGTTTTTATCAGCAGTCCTCATCCTACATCTGTGGTGGAACCACTGGATATCTTGGACTATTAGAGGATCAGGAATCCGGCTAGTGAGTGTCTTGTAAACAAGGGTATAGGCTTTGAGCTTGATCTGTAGGAGACCAGTGTCAAAACAATTCAAATGCACTTACCTCTGACTGTGTTGCTGAACACATACAGGGCTATGTTCTGTATTACCCACTCTTTATTAAGAAACAATAACTTTAAACCACAGTGTATCACACCACTGAAATCCAGACGAGAGGCAGCGAAAGTGTGTAAAATCCAGGTCTGGTCACCATCAATCAGCATGAGACATAGTACTTTAGCCAGCTGGACATGGTAAACAGGAATCCTTAGAGACAGTACTGTGTGAAATCATCAGGGACCTCACAACCACTCTTGAACTTCAAACAGATTTAATTCTTTGCTATTTTTCACCTTCAACAAAAGGAACCACAATCTCTTGCTAAAACTCCTAAATGCACCTTCAATTAATGGGCTCTATATGTGGTACAATTTAGAATTTCATATAACTGTGAGCATATCTTCCATACAAATTCAAAAAGTGTACCGAAGAGCACTGCAAACTGGCACGTGAGAAAGAGATAAGAAGGGCATCGGTAGAACTCATTGTTTTCCTAAACTGTTTAAATATTTTCCTCTTTCAACACTGTATTCTGGAGGTTGACCAACCATACGTAAACTATTGTTTTTATGCAATTTATCAAGAAAGCCATTGATTTTCTCCTGCCTTTGGCAAACCTGAATCATTACAAATTCCTCATTTGACACAAAAATGGTCTACGTAAAACCAAGTGTTCCCTCCAGAACAATCTAGTTTCTCTGCTGTACTGTATTTTGCTTTTACAAAATGTACCACTATAAGTGTATCTTATGTGGCAAGATCTTATCTGGAAAATAAAATCAACACATCAGTTGATGCAAGGATTGCTCCCGCTGACAATATTATTTCACATGTTTCTCTTATGTAATGAATAGGGACACTAAAATTAAGTTACTGATACAGTATAATCTCCTATCTTTGTATTTTAAGAAGCAGCTTGGGATCATGAAGTCCAAAAAAGAAGTACTCTTCCTCATTAACTATTCAATATGGCTACAGATTAGAAAGAAAATCACCTTGCAGAAACTTGCTTCCCATAAATAAAAAGCTTTGTATACAAAAATCAAGCTCTGCAGAAATCTTGATTGCAGCAAAATATGTTAATGGGTGCTACTAAAAAATAAAGTGTAAGGTCAAGGAAGCTGTAAATCTACTGATTTTACATCAGCATGTTCATTCAAGAATTTTTAAAATTAGTATAAATATCTCATTTACATTGCACCAAGACCAGAGCTGTCACCACAGTTCTCTACTTGGTATGCAAGCATTATCCACATTTTCTGCTCATAAAAAATAGAGGAATGTCATGATTTGCCTGATGTCACATAGCAGGAAACAGAAATCAAATCCTGTTCTATGACCACTTGACATTCAAAGCCCTTCATAATCTGCTTCCTAATATTCCTCTCCTCCCCTGTCACCCCCTCCTCTTTCAACACTCGAGTCCTCTAACTTCTTGTATTCTTGTTCCCTGTTTCCTTTCATGCTGCTAATACATTTGGAGTTCCCTTTCTGAACCAAGGTACAGCTTCTCCTTTACTTATTAATGCTCAGCTTAAAACACAGTCCTTCCTGACTGTCATGGATCGTCACAGATGTCTCTACATGTAATCAATTCTTGGTCCTTACCCGTATCTACAGACAATTTTTCAGCTCCTCTAGCCTAGTGCAACTGGGTTGCCAGCACACAATAACTACATATTGTTCTTACTCTGATGAGCTAAAAGATTTTTCTTCTTACTACAGAAAAGCATTCACTGTCAAAATAAGTTAATGTAAACAGCATGTTGTTAACGATCTTTATATTACTATTCATTTATGCAAGTTCTAAATCCTTGCATTTATTATATTGTCTACCTAATTCATCAGCCCCTTCAGGCTGGAGTGCATCTTTTCAAAGGTCTTTAAAATTCCCAGCACACTTGGTGGCAACATAAAATAAATAAGCACTATATAGTTCATTACAGAAATTTGAAAAAAACAGCAGTATTTCTATATATAAAGTACTCTACATCAGATGTAAATACAAGGTTTGTTTTCTAATGACCACAGGTGAAAGAAAAATCCCTAAAAAGTGTCTCTGCACTTTTCACATTATCAAGACAAGTTAGTACTCTGAGGAAATAAAAGACCATGCTGAATATGAGCAAAGCATCATGAAGCAAATAATCATCAAAAATCATGAAGTCTGTTATACTGTAGAACAAGAAGGAAGGAATGTATTTTCAGTCAAGTGTGTCTGTGCTGGTACATTTGCATGATTATATTTCATGGCCAACAATTTTTTGAGATTAGAAACAAACTGGAACTTAACGGCATCTTTTCAGTTTAGAGTTAAGGATTACTTAGAATTTACTTGGGAAATTCTTATATTTTAATTGCTTCTTTCAAACAAAGAATTAATCTATAAAGAAATCAAGAAGATTACTTTAAAAATTCAAAAGAATTGATTTTTCAAAAATATCATTTAATCCCAAACTATAATATACTCCATTGCTGTAGAGCTAAAATGTACTTCAAGAGAAGGAAGATCATGCCAGCATTCTACAGAGTTCCTATTGTTATGGTTCTCTAAGTTTTAAAAACTTTGCAAGAGGATATATTTGCCTCTTATGCGATAAGGTTTTTAGGTACAACAAAGGCACAGCTAAAGATGATATACTTCAGCATTAAAAAGTACTCTTAAGAGAGAGGATTTGGAAACTATCCCATTTGAAGGTAAGATGCAGTTCTCAAGTTTAAAAACTTCATGGAGATATATTAGAAAGTTTGGATGGGAGTTTATACTCCTCTACACTTCTCTGTCTACAACGCAGCCTCTGTTCACACGATGCTGCTTCTGCAGTTGATGGAAATCTAGTCAGTTTAGCCAAATGTTCCTGGAGTGTCATTCATCTCATCCTGAAGCAGACACGTAAAATAGGTCAGATCAATTATGTCCCATAAGTACCTCTTTCTCTTCAATGACTATAAATGGGACACAGAGTGACTGACTCAGCTACAGACATCTGAAGTGAGATGAATCCCACACCCCACAACTAACTATCCTGCATAAGTTTTCTTAATAAAATAATGTTGAAATGTTTCTTATCAAAAGGATATTTAAACAAAATAAAGACAGAATTTTAAATATCTAGTCTAATACAGTCTAATTTCTGAGAAAGTATTAAATTGCTAGAGCTGAAAAGAATTTGTTGCATGTTATTATTTCTCATAGTGTTTGTCCATAGGTATAATGTCCAGTCTGTCTGGGATTAGGAAATAATTGAAAAATTGAGCAGAACCCATTTTTGCTGTGATTCCCTTTAGAGGACAGATATCTATACATTTTGTGATCTTTTGAAAAAGATGGAGCTTTTGAAAGTACATAAAAACACACCAATTTTACTGAAACCAGCATATTCTTTGAAGACAGTTGGAAAACAGGCTTTTTTTCCTGCTATAAAAAAAAACAGACCAGGTAGGTGATACCTCAAGAAGGAGAAGTAAAAGCTTAGAAATATCACTTCCAGGACAATTCCATTTACATTCTGCTCTTATATAAGCAAAAATAAAAGATTGCTTTATTTTTATTTTTTTTTAAACAAAACCAACTAATTTCTCTGAACATTCTAATCTTTATATAAACTAAACTTGCTTGGAGACTGTCAGCAGGTCTTTCAATTAAAAATGTAGTTATCAGAAAATCAAGGTCCTACAGGATACTTCTAATGAAACACTTCACTGGATAAACTATAAAAAAGTATTCCAGTTAATTGAATCAAAATATTTAATTTGGGGTCAATGTAACACTGCAATGCATCTGAGCCAGATATGAATGGTGGGACTTTGATTTCACGTGTTTCAAATCCCGCTTCTAAAGTGTGGCAACGCCTCATGGATGCATTGAACAAGGAAACCTGATCCAGTGACAAGACTGGGGCCTCTGTCGCACAGCAGTAGCTCAGCAATTTCCCTCCTGCCTGTCATGGGCATACAAGGATCTAAAGATACAACTTCTAGCATCAGGAGTAGCAAAACCTTCTCTCTGTCCTCAGGCTGACAAACCTGGCAGTCCAGGCTGACAAAGTTCAGTGTTACCTTAAAAATATTTTTTTTAATGTTTCAGTATTTTGCCTTCTCCAAAAATAATCTTTTTGAAAATATTTTATTCCATTAAAACATCCTCATTTTTCATTTTTGTCCTGATAGGGAGTAAAAACAAATGTTGAAATATAGGAAGCTCCCATAAGAAAAAAATTCCAAATACTGAACAGATAAAATTAAAACCTCTTCAAGGAAGACTCTCTGCTGCAATTAAGGAGTGAAAGCAGAAAAAAAAAAAAGTCTAGAGGCAGAATCATCCCCAAAATATCGTTTATTTCCTTGTTCTGTAGGCTCCTATAAAACATAACTTTAGTATCTGTACTGCACTTAGTTTTAATCCAATGATCACACAAAACTAATGGCTCAAGAAGTTAAAAATAGCAGCTATATGGTATCTAATAGCCATATTACACTTGGGAGTAATTTGAGATCTCTTGCTCTTCAAGCAAAAACTCATAATCATTGCTCAAATAACCTATATACAACAGCCAAAGATGAGAAAAACAACAGCCACTGTCTGTCACTGTAGTAATTTTTGGTGGAGTTAAATGTATTTATTCTCCTGCATTATCTTTATTATTTTTAAAGTGATAAATATATATTTATAGGCTTATTTTAGAAGAACAAACCTGTTCTGATAGCTAGAAGATTCAAGGACCTGTTCTGTTTTAAACTGCAGATTCAGATAACTAGAAGTATTATTAAAAGGAACAAAGATGCTTCATTTTAATTAAAATCTCTCACCTTCTTCCTTTAAAGAAGCCTTCAAAAGATACAGTTCTTTAAACTGTGTGACTTCAAGGTTACAAAATATTAATGGATCTTCCTGAAGGTCTATTGCCTTTCTCATCAGTATTATAATCTTCTGTTTGCTTGTCTCCACACCTGACTATTTTTTAAAACTTTGTTCATTTGTGAAAGTAAACCAAGGCAATGAAAACATGGGTTCAGCTGAGGTTACAATATCCACCAATCTGGTATAAGATCATGATAAATCAGTAAAATATACACCTACTGTACCTCTTTCTACTTTATTCAATTACATATTTTCTGAGTGCACTACAGACCGATTTTCTCTTTAAATTCAGCTTACTTGCAATTTAATCTTCCCTCTCATGCAGATGGCATGCACAATGGTGCACTGTTATTATTTCACACCCGAGGAAAAAAAAATCCATTTTCTTCTGTTAATTACATATATATTTCTCTATGTGCAAAATACAGTACCCCAGATTAGTAGTACACAAATTCTCATAAACTGAATAGGAATGGATCTCACCAGCGCTCATGTGAAACCTCCACATTACACAAGTGTTGCAGAAACCATAATTCTACGAATGGCACACATCCTTCTAGAGCAGTACTGGACCATCGTTCCAAAATGAGACAGAAGGGTAACTGATTATTGAAAAACAAGTCTTTAAAACAAGAATTAAAACAAATCCTCGTCCTGTTCCTTCCTAATGTCAAGAGCAAAGAAATTAGCTGAAGGGCATATCTAAATCCCACTTACATTCACTTACTCAAAAGTCCATGTAACTTGATTTCAAAAGCTTTCACAAGCTACCAGACAGAACTGCCACGCAGTCTTAAATTGCTGCCTTCTGCAACAGGCAGAAGACTGAAGTGATGGTATTGCTTAGGTGGGCAGAATGATCCAGCTCAACAGCCCATAATACTTGAAATGTGCATTCTGTCATGATGTAGTATCTTTCCATTCACACTTTCTCATCTGTACTGAAATCCAAAGTATAATGCAAAGAGATGGTTTTTTTCTGCCACCAAAGTTAGTTATATACTTTCCATGGCTATGGGAACCCAGTAGGAGCACTTTAATATGGACTACAGACTTCTGGCTGGAGTTCTTAAAAAAAACATCTAACCTAGTGTATTTTCTGCCCACACTGGCAAGAAATATTTAACACTGTATTAGCAGTTTACTAGCAAAAAACCACTTCATTTCTTATAAAATACTAGTGTTTCAGGGCCTAATGAGCAAATACTAGCATAATTTTTGATTCACAATTACTGTGGCTATACAGGTTTTTTTCTTTTAAGGAAAGTTTGTGTATATCTGCATCTAGAATATTTGTCTGCTTCTGAATTTTTCTATCATTAGTCAGAATACCCTCAGGACTGTGAGTCTCTTGTCCCCATCAGTCTATAGGGGACAACAAGCATTATTCAGGGGGATGCTATTTGTGCTTACTCAGTTTGCTCTAGTCAAAAGTTTCATAGGAACAAACCATACAAAGTGCCATATCAGATTAGACCAAAATCTGTCTCTCACAGCGATCACCAGCAGTTGCTGAGGGAAAGAGGGTAAGAATGGGGAAATATACCATGACACTCAACTTGGTCTTGGTACGACCTTCCCATTTGCCAACCATCCGCCAGTGTCAGACAACCCTCAGATCAGGTCTCATACCAGCCCGGAGAGCCAATCCACCGACAGAGATGTGTCCCTCAGCAGATAGACAGCAAAAGGGAATCATCACTCTATTAATACTTTAAAGTGTCACATAAATGAATGGCAAAATATTACTGTAGGTAAGAATCTTAAAAATGAAAGTCACTATCTGAAATCATCCTTTTCCTCTTTGCATCACTTGACTATTTTTTGATAATTCATTCCACAAATACCATATATGACATTGAAAAAAAATTCTTACTGTGAAATCTGGAAAAGATTCAGTCAAAAAGGACACTAAAGCTTTTTATCAAATCTGAAAAATATTACTTTACTGTTGCTACAGCAACATCTCCCTAATAAGCCCTTTAAATTTAAACACTGTCTTAAGAGAGTTCTAGGTCAAGTTAAAAAGCACAGACAAGCTCTTCAGAGAAATAAAGTTTATATTCAGCATGGGTAAGAATGCAACAGAAAAGGTGAACTAAAGTTTTAGCTATTTCCATAATGACTTCTCACTTGCTGTGGTCTGTCCTACTTTCTTTCCCCTTAGCCATCCAGTAGTCTCTCTTCCGAGGAGAGAATTCTCAACTGCCTCTAAGGGAAAATTCCTAATAATTTTTTATCCTATAGCAACATATCATCTTCATTAAAAAAAAAAAGCTTAGATTTGCAAAAAGATATATTTGCAGATGTAAGTTTGCACCTCCTGAGATAAGACCAAGAATAAAAAGCTATTTCCAGTTTCTCACATATGGAGAATAACTACACATAGATAATATATGAACTGAGAAATTGCAGAGCGAATACGAAAATCATTCATGAGGCACCTGGGAATTATAACAGGAATTTATATTTATTTGCTCTATAACTACATGATACCTGGTGTTTTCTCACTGATCTTTAAGGTCCAGAGTTTAAGTCATTCTTCTGGGGGAGAGTTGACAGTATGCATACTGGGGATCATCTTTGGAAAAGGAGGAACAACCTCTTTCAGTTTTCATGCAGTTGTAAAGCATCGTTTAGTGGATTTTTGGCACCAATCCGGTTTCAGAGAAATTTTCAGTTAATTTGCATCTTCTCAAATGTAGGTTTTTACAGTCCTTCCCAGATGTCACCAGATACCTACTCATCAGAAGAAAATGAAAACCAAAGCTTCTAACTCATCCTAAAGTGGTGTGCCATATCAATTTTAAAAAAGTAAATGAAACACGTGAAGTATTATTATTGCAGAAGGCACTCCAAACAGTAGTAGCAGATTGAAAGTAATTTGAGGAATTCCTATCTATCTTCATTTTAAAAAAACCTGTCCTAATTATCTTATTTGGAATGCCACAAGTAACCCTAGATGTACACAGGTGACTGTACTATGAAGTTTGTTATTACAGACTTTTCTAGTGTGTGAAATTTTGATGACGTTAAAGTGATCAAATACCAAAGAAATGAGTGAAATAAAAATCCTGATTTTACAAAAATTCAAGGTATAACCAAAACTGCTGTGACCTATTTTTCCCCCCTCTGAAAGAAAAAAGGGGTAAAGAGTCCCCGTTTACTAAGTCACAATAGCACTTACCTATAGTTAGGCACATGCCTAAGTATTTGCATTGGTAATCAGAACCAAAATTAAACAGACTTAATCATAGCTTTCAGGTAATAAACTATTATAGAAACAGCTGTCCTGTGATTTATGACGTGAAAAAACTATCATCTTAATACCTGACCTACGTTATTCACAAATGAAATGTGACTAACAATAGATTATGAATAAATATAATGTAAAATACTGTGGAATGAGCTAGTGTTAATAAACTACATAATGAAATTAACCTATTTCCAACAAAGCTGCCAGTTCACTGATTTTTTACTTACAAAGACTAAGAAAAAGAGGTGGTGTATACTGACTCCACCATAACAGCGATTATTATAGTATGCTAGCTTCCAGCTTGCCACATTTAAAGGCTATTTATTCCTAACACTCTCTCTCCCCCTTTTTTTCTGTTTTTGTGTTTGCCATCATATCTGGTCTCTACCAGCATTCATTGCTGTCATTTATACACATAAGAAAGTTATGTATTTTTTTTAATGTGTATTCAGGAAGTGTCATATCTGCAGTCTGTAATGGTTTCTGTTGGTTTTTTTACAAACTGGTATTTAGTTGACATCTGCACAACAGGGAAGGACTTTCCAGAAGTCACATGGCAGTGGTGAAGCAGGTCAAACAGAGTTATGTTAGCACAGCTGACAAGAGCTGAAGGGACTGGAAGGTGGAAAAAAAATCCCAGGTATGAATAAGTCTTCACTCAACAGAAACCACAGCAGAAAGGTAGATTCTTCACCTAAGTCATTACCCATTTTGGAGGATGAAAGCTGACCAAAAATAACCTGTCTCTGGCAAATTTCATTAAGCATTCTGATAATCAGGTTAATCTGACAGTCTGGTGAAGCCAAACTAGGATTACAGGTATAAGAATGTTATGTGATTTTTTTCTGCACCTATTTTATATAATAGTTGTTTTACTGAACTTTGCATAATGTAGAATACTTGCTTTCTTTTGATTTGAACATTGTCTTTCACATGAACATTGTCTAATGCTGAGAAGTGACTCAGGTGTGGCTGGCAAACTACAGAACACTACACCCTCTGTTTTCCAGGGAGTGACAATCCCAAATAAAGGAACGCTCACACCCCATTCTGCAGGATGAGGCTTGTGAGCTGATACACCACCAAACCACCAAAGCCCATCCTTCGGCAAGAATTCTCTCAACTGAGAAGAGTTAAGCAGAGTATCTTTGTCAACAGCATGAAAACATGGGTGCTCCCAAGCCAAGGCTGTCTTCCAGACTGCAACAGAGACAATAGAAAAGTGACTAGAAAGAAAATGCTCAAATATTTATTTGTCTTAAATAGACCTAAACATATTCTATAAAACCAGCTCTAGGCAAGCCTTATTCAAATATTTGATGCCTTGAATCACCTTAAAACCAGGAACCCTGGACTAGTATCAGGGACATAGAAGTAACTGAACCTGCAACTGTTCTTATTTACACCAAACATAAAAATAACTTCAGGCAAACTGGTGAAGCTATTCATAAAATGCTGCATTTTACATACTTCTGTTGATAACAGAGGCTCCTTGTGCAGGGATGAACTTTCATCTGAAAGCAAGTTAGTATTATTCTAATACCGGATGGACAAAAAGAAAGATAAGGAATGACAAGAAGCCCACCTGTTAAAGAAGCATTAGGTGGCCAGACAGATGTACACCCAAATTCAGATTCTGGCAGCTTCATGCAGAGGCTTAGGTGAGGCTCATCCCCCCTTACACGCACCACTATTTAGTCTTTCTGGCATGAACCTCCCTAAACTGCAAGAGAAAGAAGCACAACCATGCTTCTTTTAACAACCTGTGTAGCCACCCCACCACTGGGGAGCTGATCGTGTCAGAGTTCTTCCCTATCTGCTAAACTATGAAATAGTTCCATAACCTGAAGATCATAAATTATTGTTCTAAAATTCTCTCAAGTAATTAGGAAAGTTTGACAAGCAGGTGTGATCAGCTCCATCATTCAAGCTGAATCGGATCCTTCATAAAAGCTGTGTGTTTGTTCTACTTTCTAGAATGTCAGCCATTTGACAGCTGTTTATTCTCAAGCCTGTGTGCTGTGTCCATTTCCTCCTCCCTTCTCAGTTATTTACTTTCAGATTATAAACTCGTTAGAGCAGGTGTTACTCAGAGAAACAAAAGCAAATGGACAGGAAAAAAAAAGCCCTCAACTGTAGATCTTTGTCTTGTTGGGCAGCATAAAACCAAACACACATAATACTAAAACAACCTTCCCATTCTGCTTTTTAAATGCTATTTGATTATAGCATTATAAATTTTATACCATCTAAAAGTATGAGTGATTGCTCCCAAAGAACATGATTGTTTTATTTTTCTGCAGCTCTTATGATGGAAATTCACGAGATAGCATCAGTTAACTTTGGTTTTTCCTTCAAATTTTCTGTTTTCATTATTGTTGCATTTATTTTGATTACGCAAATTTTATAGCTGCCCTTTGTCCTTGGAAATCATCCCCTGCTTGTAGTACATGTTAGTAAATGGTAATTATGAGCTGACCTAGTTAAGCAAATAAACCTCCAGATAGGTAGTACTAACAAGAATATTTTAACAACTCCGAAATTTCACTTCATAATGGAGGAAAGGGAAAATTGCAGAATCTGACCCCAGATTTCAAGGGCGCCCCACCCCCCCAACATTTCTGAGTTACAGATCAAACAAAAATAAAAAAATTAAAAGGAATACACTGTGCTGAAGAATTGGGGGGGGCGGGGGGCAGTACCTCTGTCAACTGTGTAACTAACTCCAAGATGTGTTCACCTACCTAAATGCTTGATGATGTTTATCTTGGTATCTTGTCTTCAATAACATCCAGCTATTTCCAGAAAGTCATGACAGATGTATAATTCCCAAATTTCCCTTTTCCCCTCCTTTTTTTTCTTCCTTTAGGTTGTACCTAAGAAGTGGGATAGCCACCAGTGCCTACAGCCTTCTCCAACAAATGGAAGGAGTTGCTATAATCCACAGGGTGACACCATGAAAGTAAGAAACAGTGTTTAGCTGAGAAGCTGGGATGAGAGGTGAGGCCAGGTCACAGAAGAAGTCTGGTATAATATTTTGCTAGTGTAAGTAAGGCATTGCAGTGACTACATACTGAGAAAGAGTACTGAGCTCTGTGAAAATCTAGAAAAGGAAGGAAGATTTTATGAGTAACAGCTCACTGAAGATTTTGATAGCTAACATCTATTATATCAAATATCAAATAGAGCTGACATATAAACAGCAAGTATATAAAGTATTCCACAATCTAAACTAAAGTTATAACAAATCATTTTGCCAAGAGAAATGCACCATAATGTATACATTCTCTAAAAAATAGAAGAAACATTCACACTCTTTGGTGGTGATTTATCTGCATTAATCAAGGGTTATAATCTTTGATGCCACATTTTTAATTCAGCACTGAAGAGTAAACAGAATTTAAAGTCTAACTTACAAATCGATTCTGTAAAAGAGGTCAGGTTAATAGGAGACTATCTTTTATAAGAACACAAGTCAATGTTTCATGCCATGGAGAGCTCAGGGGCACCAGTGGCATAAATTAATCATATCCCCAAACCCACCTCCCTGTTGCCATTTCATGGATACCAGCACTAATACCAGCACTGTTTTCACTGCTTGTGAACATGGCTGTGATTTAGATCCATTTTATTTGTTTGTTTCACCCAAACCAATACCCTTTACAAAGGTCAGATCAAGCAGTCACTGGCAGGAATACCAAAAACTTTTGTTATAGCCAAACATTCTGTATTGCAAAGCTGCAGCCTGATAATAGTTGAGAAAACACAGACAATTTCTTAATACACAAACTCTTCCTCAGGCCTAAAGATGAGACATGACCTTCTAGGTGAAGTAAAGCAGTTGTCTGAAACAACTGCCCTGAGTTTAATGAATTGTATTAATGAACTAAAGATGTTGTAGAGAAAAGATAGCCCTCCTGGTGCAGAGCAGACTATTAATAAGAGAATAGGTTATAATATCTTTAGCCCTTTTAGGACTGCAACAGACAGACAGGTAATTATCTCTTGCAGAATAATGAGAGCAGAAGATTTCTGTGTGCCAGAAATCCAAAAAATCTATCAGTTTTTCAGCATCCAAGATTGATTTGTGTAGGGTATTTTGTAGAATTTATTGAGGTTCAAACTTGAGAGATCAAAGATTAATTGGGGGAAGGGGGGAAAACTGGGGTTTTTACATGTATCCGGATATTTCCTGACTTCTGTTGAACTTTGTATTATAATATGTAGTGTGTGTTTGGTCTCAGCTGCATTGTTTTCTATGAGGACATCTGGAAGTATATTACATTTTGGGAGGCACATATATCTCTGTGCACTAACTTGTACTTCTTGGCTATGATTTCAAGCTTATGTAACCATCATTGCATGCTGTTAAACTATGACTGAAAGAAAAGACCTTACACCCACTACAACCAGCTGTACTTCCCATAAAACTTCTAGTTACTGATTTTTATGCCTTAAAATAGCTTGTTTTATCAACTTATTAGTTTGAAGCAAAATAGGTATGCAATGTTAAGTGCTCTCTGTTCAGACAGTCTGTGCATCAACAAACTATGTTTAGTATTTAAGTATGTTTCACTGAAAGAAACTATAGGAAAAAACGCAGTCAGATGCCGTAATTTACTAAGCTACTCTACTTCTCAAAAAATTCCTTCTCAAAAGGAATAAATTCTATAAAGTTAAGCCCCTCTAATCTTTTCAGAAAAAAGTTCCCTAATTTTTTGATGAGCACAGCTGTTCTGAATGGCATACTGTTATTGGGAATGCTATAGTATATTGATGCTATGAAATGGTTGAGATAAAAATAGAGCCCTTCCACCCCCCTCACAAGTAAAGCCCCTAAAACTCACATAAGAAAACTCAGTAATCCTATGTACACATTAACCTCCATGCCCTTCATGCTTTCTCTTGACTGTCCAAAACTAGTAAGTCTTCAGTGTCCCTTTCCTTCAGCTCTCCAATACCATACTCCCCTACCATCTATCTTACCTACAGATCTCCTGTTCATTTACCTACTTTTTTCCCTTCACTTGCTCATTCCATTGTGCCCGTTTCTTCTCTGTCTCATTCAGAGTCACCTTCATTTTTTTGTGATTTTCTCTGAGAAATTTTTTTCCAGGACTACTAATATCCTTCAGCCACCTCACTTGTTTCAGTCCCTTATGTGACAAACCTGCCTGACTACTCACAGGACCTTCCTAAACAGCTTACTTGTAAGACCTCATATATCTCAAAGTCATGCCTGTGGTTTTGAAGTAATGTAGTAGGTGATCCTCAACCAACCTCACTTTAGTTTAAGGTGCTTCATTAGTTTCACCTCAGTGGGGAGAGACAGGTGAATCACTCTTCAAATGTGCTTACCTCTCCCCAAGTTTAACCTGAGCATCTGATTTTTTAATAGCTAAGGTGCAGTACCTACTATGTATATATTTACAGCCAGATACTCACACTAGCCTGGGAACATATGAAGACAGTACTAAGTGGAAAGTAATATCTGCGTTCAGGGAGATGCTTATCTGACCTGTGCTAGATATGTACAGTTGGGTAAAATTAATTGAAATTTATAAACTAGATATAGGTTAAAAGGAAACTAGATTGATTAGCTCAAATAATTACATTTAGTTAGATGACTCCCACCCCTTACATTAAGAGAAATAAATCCTTTCTATTCCCAGAGAAGTTTCTCATAGTCTACACACATTTCCTGACTCCATTTTTGCCACAGCTTTGGCCTACATGAATGAATTAAAATTTCTATTTTGTGAATCCCTTTTCCTTCTTGTCACCTCGCCTCATTTTCTCATGCCTCAAACCGGTCCATTGAACATCTCGGTTTTGCTGCTGCATTTCACCATCTCTGCCATGAGAAAAAGTAAGTCCACCCAATCTTAAGTTTACATGTTTACAGATTGTATACAACTCACTAATCTCCATTCCTGATCTCCAATGCCAATAATTTTAGTTCTACTAAACATTTCATCCCTCATCCCCTCCTATAATCATCCACATTCCCAACATGCCTCTATTCCTTGGCATGTCTTCTGTCTGTTTCCCTGCAAACATGCTCTTTTCATCTGCATCTTCAACTGCTTATTCTTCATTTGTAAACATAAAACTGTTTGACCAGCAACAATATCACTTATTGCCTTCCTAGACTTATTAATCATGACCATCCTGAGCCTAACCAAATATACACCCAGCTTAGCATCCTGTCTTTGACGGAGACTAGCAGTGGGCTTTCCCTCTTGGATACTTTCCCTCCTTTGCCAATTTTATCACCAAAACCAAATCAATCTTTCCTCCAATCTTTACTGAATGCCCTCCTAAATTTGCCTGTAAACACCAACACAGATTTTAGCAAGACATTATATCTACTGATTTGTAAGAATAACTTCACAGATTTTTATCTAAATTTTAGGCCACAGTGTAAGTGGGATGAGGCCAAAATATATATCATTTTCCGCAAGTTGGAATATACACTGCCTTTTGGCTTCCATAGGTCTTCTTATGGATTTGGATACATATGACCAATGGTAATCACCTACATCTGAGCTCATGTTCGTATGCTCTCTTTCCAGCCAATGGAAACCTGATTGACGTGGAAGACCTCAACTCCCTGCTTACCAGTGGGCTCCACTCCCTTCAGGGACTGCAGTTGTCCTTTGTCACTAATGACAATCTCTCCACGCTGATGTTTATAAGCATTGCTGTTCACTGTAACTAAGTACGCTGGCAACCACCTATTTATCATTAGTGTGTCAACACCCTTTGCTGTTTTAGCAGAACTGCCCCAATATTCCAGGATCTAACAACTAGAAGTAACCTCATTTCTTTCAGTAGGCTGACTGACAGCATGGTATGATGAAGTTTTGGGGACTGGTATTAGTCATAATTAGTAAAAAAAAAAAGGAAGACAAGTAGAAATATTCTCTTTTATTTCACCAAATTCAGAGAAATGTTGTGGTACACTCAGGTGGGAAGCAGAAATGAGCTTATATTTCCAAAACCTTGTCTGTTTTCTCTCAACCAGTAAGCCAAACAAAATGAAGAAAACTCTCCCTAGAAATCCCATCCTACAAACAACCTTTAGAGCACCCTGCAATGACTTCCTTTTACTGATAGAGAAATAATTCACTTCCTGTCCATCCAAAACTTTCAATGAATACAAATTAGATAGTAAAAAGATATTGCAGAACAGTTATGGCATGATGCCAAAAACATTAATGCATATTCTTACCTTTAATTCAATGGAACTAACAGACAGACATGCCTTGGTATCAAGCTACTTTCAAGTTGTTTTCTAACATAACTGATTACTTAAGAAACGTTTCTAGGATATACAAAAATACTTTTGATGAAGGGAAGCATAGAGCTTCACGTTCTGAGCACATAGCATTGTCTTAATTAAATTTTTTTTAATATATTTTTATTTGCTGGCATTATATCATAAATTACACTCCATCACCAACAATTACATCAAATCAACATGATATCGAAATACCTAAGTGCCTATGAGAAGTTCCAAATTAATGTAACTGGAAAGTCAGGCAATTTTATCCACTGAACAGATGGTAACACTGTAATTCCCCTACTTTCTCAGCCAGTCTGCTGCAAGCCTTAAGCAGCGTTTTGATCCAAATGCTACTGAAGTCAATGCAAAGGTTGACATTGACTTCGGTGAGTTTCAGCTCAGTTCAGACTTTGTGCAAGAAGCAAAATTTCAGTCCTCATGGATCTCCAAGACAGTTGACAATGATGGCTGAGAACAACAACAGTTATGTTAATTTTGCTATGGTAACGTCTATTCAACAAGAACTAAACCAAGATAAACTTTTTTGCTATTCCCCATGAAACACCCATAGACAAAAGATATCTGTCACTACTTCCTTTGGATTGTATCTGAAGCACTGACTGAAAAGCCAAAAAATGTGTATTTTTTCATCTGTCCTACTCTTTATTTCATTCTCTTGTAATTTTAAGAATCAGCAATGGAGAAATGCTTTCCACCAGTGGTAAATGAAGTCCCTGCTCTTGTAATTTCTTACTTCTGATCAACTTTAATCACTTGAAACTCCTAGCCCGTGTATAAAATATTTTTTTTCAGCTGTTAAACATGCAGATCATACTTTGTGAAAGTCCTACAATTAACATGCAACATTTTTTACAAGTCTTTGAGTAAAGTTTCTATCAACTACATTTGAACCCCAGTGAAATGTAAGATACTGTCCTTGCTCGCTACAGGTTTAGAAGAATATTTCATGTTTATAAGCTGAAATGTGACAGATTTGTCTTTTTGTTAGTTAGTTAAAAACTAAATTCACAGGCATTTGACTCACAAAAATTTTGCATATGATGATTTGAATACAACTTTGAAGGAAATTCCACATGGTGTATGGAACAACTGTTTCTGGAAATTTCCACAGCATATAAATGTACTCATTTAAGAAGAAAATGCAGACCGAAAAATAGGATTGCACGCAGCACAAAAGATCAAATCATATTGCAAAATTATATTCACTGAAGGTTATAAGCATCATTTTACACATTAGAGGTCAATGTGAAGGCACTGCAGTTAGCACATACTTACTCTCTTTTCTAAAACATATGAGGATGACTTCCACTGTAAAGTATTAGTATTTTAGGACTAATGAAATAATGTGATTAAGAATATTCAGTTTACTTTGTTCCCAAGTTTTCTACCTCACCCAGACTATCTGATATGAAAATAAAATAACACTGCAACTTTCTGAATAGATTAGTCTACTTAAAAAGCTGTACAACTGCATGAAAATACTTTAATTGTTGGAGCTTCAATTTTCACTGAAGTAACTGCTTAGTGTTTACTGGAAGGCATTTTAAGTTTAACAGCTTCCTCAGCATAATTATTTGCTAATAAGAAAATGTCTTATTGAAAAAAAAATCCATACAGCCCTCGCTACAGAAGCAGAATAACCCAAATCTGTGGAATTTAGCAAACATGATCAGGATATATTGTTCACAGATTTTCACTTTGTAAAACACTTAAAAAGAAGTTCCATAATCTTAAATGGACTGTGTCCATTTATAAACAAATAAAGATTTATTTAGAATATTGATCTCCCAGCCCCGGTGTTTCATCAAAGACTAATGAGTACTACAATATAGTCAGCTGATTTTTTTCTTCAGAAAAGATAAGAATCTCTCCCCTAGGCTAAACCTGGTCAAGAGACAGAGAGGGGAAGAGCTATACTTCTCCTCATTTGTTCACATTTAAAATGCTACTGTAAATGTCAAGAAATGGAAGAATATGTGCTTTTGTTGATAATAGCATCTTATAAAAACACCTTCCCACAGGAACAATCTACAAAGCCTCATGAATTACATAGGCAGAAGAAGCACAAACCAAATCTTTTACCTTATTTAACTGTACTTTAAAACTTCCAATTTCTTAAACAAGTTTGTAAGTATGTTACAAAAGAAATAGGTCACCATTTGGAGATGATTACTATATTGGAAAGCATAGACAAAAGTTGACCAAAAAAAAAGAGGAAAAGAATGAAATTGGATGAAAACATCCTATGAAATGGTGAAGGTCAGGAACTTCTACTTCTGGACCAGCTTTTAGGAAGACTTCTGAAACACTTAATAGGAACAAATTAATAAAAAACTGTTTCTATAATTACATGGCTTTTAAGGCAGTTTCCAGCACATATTATAGAGGTTTCATAATGCATCTGTGTTCAATTTTCAATTAAAGAAGATGGGACTGTGCACAAGAAGAAACCAAATTATTATCTTCCACATATAACCACAAATAATCTCAAAACTCAGATACCTTGTAAAATTACAGTTGCATCTCCTGACTGTGTCTAAAAATTGTACTCTAAAATTGAACAGAATCTATTCTAATTAATAGTTTGTACTCAAGATTAATGAGATCTGAAACATTGGTCAATAAAAGAAATAAAGGAACTCTAAGGGAAGAGACAGCTAAAACTGTTTCAATTCCAGCAGTGCAAACATTTTCCTGCATCTTGTCAAACACAATAAATCCTTTCCCATCTTTCACAGAGATCCATGAGATATCAGTTAGTTCCCTATTCCAGCAAGAAGTAGAAATGCTCAACTTGTTTTACTGCTATTGAAATATCTCTGAATTATACCGCTCAGACTACTGGATTCACTATGTAAAATCAAGCCTTCTCTTCCCCCATTCCCTTCCATGCAAGGACAGCCTTAACTGTCAGGCAGGCATCCTTGCCGAGGCAGAAGCACAGGGAAGCTACAGGAAAGTGACAAACACACAAACGTTGCTTTGTAGCTTCAACACGCTGAAAAATATTTTGTCACCCAGACTGATTTGCAGTTTATGTTTAGGGAGAGAGAATCAAAATCTGACTAGTTTGAAAGCACAATGTATAGCCTATTGCATTATTAAAGGTAAAAATTACAGCTATTACTTTCAATATTTTTATGCAAGCTTTCTCCTTAGCAGATTAGGAGAAACAGTCTATATCTATAGCAACCGTTTCTCCTTAAAACCTTGCATCACTATCTTCACTACAGCAAGCATTTAATAGCTCATTTTTATTGCCACTTGTCTGAAGCCTCATTAAAAACATGGTCAGCTGATTTTAAGTCCTTCTTAATAAACAGAATGTACATGAGGAAGACTGCACTGATACTTCTGTGAGAGGCTTCCTTTGTTTCTTACAGTAATTTCATTTTTTGTCTTAGAAGAAAAAATTTCTTAGGGACAGCCAGTTTAGCTTTCACTCTCTAATCCCTATAACCACTCTAGGTAGGTATTAAACTGTGAAAAAAATACAAAATTATCCAAGTTATGACCTTCTTGACTTAAAGTGACTTTTGGAAAGACACTGTAAGTGAAATGAGATGGACTGAATTAGTAGATATCGTTGGAGATAATTCTGGTGAGCCCACAGTCATGAGTGTCTAAGTGCAAGGAGAGGACTGCCAGGGAGAGTGGCACAGGAGAATAGCATTGATCTTAAACACACAGAGTTTGTTTTCAGGATCCCTTCGTGTTATTGTGGGTCATTTTCGCATGTGGGGATGTTTAGTGCAGATGGTATTTTCTAAAAGAGGAAGGGGTTGGTTGGAGAATGTCTCAACAGAAAGAGGCTGTTTAATGTTCTTCCCTGGGCAGCGCTGGGTATTTTTAGACACCTCTAAACCAGCCTTAACCAGGAGCCGGTGGTGGCTTCCACCTCCAGCAGAACGAGTCAGGGGTGGACGCCGGCGAAGGCTGGGCTGCACCTGGGGGTCTGCGGCCTGGGGACTTCCCGGGGTATCCAAATATGAGGGCAGTTTAGTGGGCTGAATCCACCAAACGGGGAGGAGGGTTAAATACGCGGAGGCTGGATGCATTTTTGGTGACTCGCCACTGGTGCATCTCGACTTTAGGGGCCTCGTGATTGTCTCGGCAGAAGTTTTCAGCGTGTGGGGACACTCGGTGAGACCGGCTCCTCAGAGGTGTCCCCAGAGATCCCGCCGGGACACGCCGCTGGGGCAGCCGGCGCCCTGGGCCGGCCGCGGGGTGACCAGGGACCGGCGGGGAGAGGCGGGACCCCGGAGGTGTGAGGGGCCGGAGGACAGGGACCCTCAGCAGGCAGCCGCGCCGTAAGGAACGGGAGGACGGGGCCCCTCAGCGGGAGCCGGTCGTGAGGGACTAGAGGACGGGGCCCCTCAGCGGGAGCCGGTCGTGAGGGACCGGAGGACGGGCCCCTCGCCGGCAGCCGTGCGGGCGCGGCCGCCGGGGGCCTGTCGAGCTGCCTCTGAGGAAGCCCTCGGCAGCAGCGGAGGGAGCGAGGGGACGGCGCGGCCCCGCTCCCCGTCAGCCCCACGCCTCCCGCCCCTC